>NW_028318087.1:4375000-4687500 GCF_062004578.1 Staurois parvus
AGTGCAAATATTTTAGTATATATAAACCGCTAAATACCTTTTCTTAGCAGTTAGAGCAGTCTTGTTTTCTATCCAGCACAGCACTGGTTAAAGCTTGTAGGAGGAGTTTTCATTTTGCTTTAGCAGGATGCAGAACCCCTGACCTCTGTCTTGACTGTGCTGATTGGCCCTGTGCTGATAACATGCACTCTCTCAAGAAGAAAAAAAAAAAACAAAAAAAAACACAACCTCTCTAGCAATACAAACCAAACTGAGCATGTGCAGAGTGACTCCACACAATATGTTTTATCAGGAGATAAGAGGGGGACACTGGAAGAAGGGGAGGAACATAGGAGTCAGGATCAAATAGCCTTTCTACACAATGCAGAGTACAAACCCTTTAGGTTCCACAGTGAGTATAACAAGCATGCTTTTCTACATATACAGACTGATTTTACTGTTGTGGGTTTAGTAACACTTTAAGTTTGCGGGTTAAAGCGGAAGTCCAAAGTTATCCGTGCTCTGCAAGGATTAAATGCTTGTTTTTGTCTGTTGTACTATTAAACATATTTAGCTTCCTGATCTCTCTCCAGCAGGCTCTCTCCTCCCCAAGCGATTGTTCCCCTGAAGATGTGTTTCTTTGACATGCTGTTTGACATCATTATGTACAATGAAGTACCAGCAGTCCTGCATTGTAAGTATGGTGCAAGCCTGTCCACAACCTGATGCGTTGGAAAGAAACAAGAGAGTACCAACTTCTGAAGGAGCAAAAAACTAAGGCAAGTACAACTGCTCTGTAATGGCACCCTAGAAAAGAGAAGCATTTAACCCTTCTAGTATGGGGGAGCCCCACTGCAAAATTAACTTTAGCTTTTCTCTGAAGTTTAGTTTAAAGTTAGATATCTGCAGTTTTTGAAGTGCAATAAGAGTATACCAAAATAACACAGTAAAAGTAACAGGTATAGAAATCTATTTGCCAAAACGTCTGCCATTTTTTTTGCCAAAACATCCAAGACAATTTCTAGAAGACAAAAATTTATATTCAGAAGCATTTAGACATACCTTCTAACCTGATCTACACCACTACATTGTTGAATTGTTGGTATTAAATATGTCCTTTGTGACCTGATAAAAAAAAATCTTCCTTCTAGAACATCTTGATCCACTCACTTTTCTGTGGAGGAGCATGAAGGATCAGTAGTACGGTTTCTAGTCAAGTCAGCAAAGACTAAGGCTGCATTCTCACTTTCACATAGCAAGAACAAACTTGTGATTTTGTATGAGCAATTTGCGTGTAATTTTGTGTGTTGCATTTGAATGGGCTGCCCTATGTGTGTTTGTTGCCCGAAAACAATCTCCTGCTCCATTTCAGGTGACAAGCTTCACAATCTTTAAAACCACTTCAGTACCAAGCACTTTAACCCCCCTTCCTGCCCAGGCCAATTTTCAGCTTTCAGCAATCTCGCACTTTGAATGACAATTGTGCAGTCATGCAATGCTGTACCCAAACTAAATTTTTATCATTTTGTTCACACAACTAGAGCTTTCTTTTGGTGGTATTTAATCACCACTGGGTTTTTTTTTATCTTTTGCCAAGTTACCGAAAAATAACCAAACTTTTTCACAAACTATGGTATGTATCTGAAAATCAATCAATCCTGAAGTACTGACAGCCAATCTAAATGCTTGAGGCCCAAAAACGTCAGGACAGTACAGATATCCTTCAAATCACCCCTTTTTGCAAAGTAGACAGTCCAAGGTATTTAGTAAGAGGCATGGGAAGTTTTTTGAAGTTGTAATTTTTTGTCAATTCTTTGGAAATTTAAGAAATTAAAGTTTTCAATTTTATTTTTTATTTTTTACATTATTATAATCAGTGCAGCACAACGTCATCATATAACTGGTGTGGCAGTGATTAGGGACACTGACTGGTGACAGTACGAAAAAAAATGTTTTACTTTTTTTTATCATAACACACTGTGACCAGAGTAGTATAATGTTGCCATAGTAACATTCAGGGAGTTTGAATTTATATTGCCCGACACCCAGGACATGTAGTCCTGGGAGCCAGGCAGGTAGTTTTTTTTTTTTTTCCTTTTTTAACCCTTAGCCCTGCTGTGGGCAAGCAGAAGGGCTCACCTGTCAGGTGAAAGTATTCGGGTGGCTGCGCTGCTGCCCAATTGCTTTTACACAGCCTACAGTTCCAGCTTCCACCGCCTCCCCTGGGTGAACCTCCACCTGCATACTATGTCTCTCAGGCTCCGCTTGCCCATCTGTGGGCCCGAGACTGGTTCACCGCTGTTGGATAGAGGGGAGGGAGGAGAGCAGACACCTTCGCTCCCCTTCTTGTCCTGACCCGGGAAGGGATGTTATGATGTCACTTCCGGGTCCCCGTTAACAAATTTCTTGGCCATAAATTGTAAAAAAATTAAAGTGACAGCCAAGCACATAACATCCCCTCAAAAAAAAAAAATTTTGAGGCCCCCCCACATACAAACGTAAAAGCACACGCTGGGGCGCCTATGCATGGAAATATTGATTGCTATACACGTTACATATTGCTGCGAATGCAAGAATGAGAGCAATAATTCTATCAAGAAACATCCTCCGTAACACTATACTGATGACCTATAAAATGGGCTTTAAAAGTTTTGCCTATATAAAATATTGGGTACTGAAGTTTCTCGCCATGTCATGAGCACACGCAAATTTAAGGTTTGACAAGTTGGATATCTATTTACTCGGTGCAACAGCAACAGAAGCCACCAATTCCCCTTACTGCCTTTCTGTCCTGTGAGGAGAGAGAGACAGTGAATGGAGAGATGCGCAGCACTTGTGCACAGTGCTGGATCGAGATCAGGCTCGAGTAAGTATAAAGGGAGGCTGGTGGAGATCCTAATAACAGAACGTTGTTAGGATTCAATGCAGAGAATGCATTAAGGTAAAAAAAACCTTGAGCCTTCAGAACCACTTTAATGCCTTTGCACATACTGTATATGTTAAAGCATGCCAATTCTATCTACACTGCACTTGTGAGGTTTTAGAGTCTAAAAGAAACTTTGGAAATGTTTATGGAAAATGCAGAGATCCTGGAATCTGCTACATACATGTTATTACTACGACGGAAAAATTCTTCACATCTCTAAAATAAATTCTCTGAACAGCAGAAATTAATTTCTCAATAATTCCATAAAACATTTGGGTGCAGGAAAAACAATGTAAAAGATTAGGTTTTAGAACTAGGATTACCTACTGGTAAAAATTAGAATCTTAAAACATCTACAATATTGTGTCAGTCAAGCCATCATATTAGGAACTATATACAACAAGCAGTCATTCACTGCTGAGGAAACACTGAACACAAAAACAATGAACAGAAGAGAAAAAAAAAACTAGTATAATTTTCATTTATAAGACACCAATATATTCTACATCCCTTTTTAAATTTACGACAAAGTGTTTCTGGAAGAGTTAAACACACCCGGAAGGAGGGCACATAAAAGGGAAGTGGAAATAATCTTACAAAAATACTGAAAAGCAGCATTCACTATAGAGTAGGCAAGAAGTGGTAGGAACCAGACTGAAGTGGGGTTTCCTTTATGGCGTCGCACACTTCCTACCATGCTTTCTCCTGCTTACAGCAAACACACAGGAAAATCAAGAGGCCTCCAAGCGCACGTGACTGCCGGAAAGACTGCAAATACACCACTAACTATTTAGCTTAGCTGAGGTACTGGGTCAATAACACAAGAGGAATCCACGTGTTGGCCTACAACCGGCAAGGTTTTGTCACAATTACAGTGATAGACCACACATTAACAAGCAGGGTTCCTCCCATGCTTTCAGAAGCATTGAGAGGCTAGTTATGAAAAATGCATTCTTCAGGAGGTGATAATTCACTCTGCAGTCCCGTAGCAGGGATTCTACATAGGAAAACTTTATCATTTCCATTTCTAGTTAGCTAATCTGAAAGCTTAAACTGTAAAATACTGATGGGCACTGGCCCAATGCTTTTGGCACTGAATTCAACTGGGACGGATACTGTTCAAGAGAGGGAATAAGGGTGCAGTTATGAAGAATAAAGTAAATCTATACGACCACACTTTATTCCTCCAGAAAGGACTGTTTTGTTCTCTTTTGTTGCTGTTAATCAACTACGTCACATTACACCTGTAGCACATTCTGTTGTCATTGTAAAATTTAAAAAAAATGTACTTGTGTAACCATTGTGCCTATCTGGACTTCATATTGAGTGAGCAAAGAGAAGGCATATAAATGTGGACCTTCCCACTGCAGGGTGACAGAGACAGATGGCCATCTTCTTTCAAATCAAAGCAGAAGAGAGGACCCCTTGGGTCTCTCTCCCCCATTGCAGAGTGACAGAGACAGATGGAAGCTTGGTCCAGTGCATCTAACCTTCCTATCATGGGGCGATTCTCAGCACAGTGCTGTATTCTTCCACACCATACCACAAGACATTAAAACCATATAAAAACAAATCTTGCTACTAATGGGTGCCAATTTCTCTTTTTGCCGCAGACATTGTGCTAACACACTGGTAATTTTTATGTTCTAAAATGGGAGAATTCAATTCACAGATTATCAGGTTTTATTCTTGCCCAGCAGGTTATAGAAGTGTTAAAGGGAATACTGTTTAACAAATTACATTTTTGACAGTAGAACATTCTGAATGCTTCTAAAAAGCTCAGTTTCATGTGGCTGCTAATTAACCTGTGGTTGGCTGGGAAAATGTTTTGCTAACTGTTCTAGGCTTTTAAGAAACAGGGTTAAATAGATGAGGTGGTTTTCTGTGGGGTCACCTCTGAGCGGGATGTTCCAGATTATATTTTCAATTTCTAGAGGACATCGTATTTTTTACATTTTGCTTTTCAGCAGCAACAATGTGCTCAGAGATTAGTGTAATAGAAATATATATTTATAGAAAAAAAAATTATATATTAATAAAACTTTTCTCAAGGACCAATGTCTTGTGCAGATGCATTTTAACACCATAGGCTGTCCAACAACATATCCCTGTGCGTCCTTTACTGTGGGTCTGTACAGACAACTGCGCCAATTCATTCTGCGCAACGGATCAAATTCAAAATCCTAACGCTGACGTACAAAGCTGTCCACCATACTGCCCCGAACTACATCACTGACCTAATATCCAAGTACCGCCCAGCACGCACACTCCGCTCCTCACAAGACCTTCTCTCTAGTTCCCTGGTCTCCTCCTCCCATGCCCGCCTCCAGGACTTCTCCAGGGTGTCACCCATCCTCTGGAACTCCCTGCCCCAACCCATCAGATTATCACCTACTCTCCTCTCCTTTAGGCGAACCCTGAAAACCCATCTCTTCAGGGAAGCCTACCCCACCCCCTGCTAACTTGCCGACCTCCTCCACTCTTCCTACCACTCCATCCCCCACAGCTATCTCCTCCTGTGCCACCACCCCCTCCCTCCTAGATTGTAAGCTCGAAAGAGCAGGGCCCTTGATCCCCTCATGTTTTGCATTGTATTGGTATTGTTCTGTCACATGTTCTGTCTCCCTTTTGTAATGTACAGCGCTGAGCGAACTATTGGCGCTTTATAAATACTGTATAATAATAATAATAATAATAATTCTGTCTGCCTGTTGCAAGACATTGTAAAGACATTACAGGATATATGAAATGGTGTATCTGCAACATCAAGCAAAACAGGGCTTTAATATGAATCTGCAAAGATGTATCCATTTGCTCATGTGCAAGGGCCCGTATAGTTAAAAAGACAGCACAGTGTATCAGTGATCTGACAAAGAAATACAATGACCAAATAAGCATAGACGTACATACTTGTTCCATAAGTGTACAACAGTCTTAGATCTGGAAATTGTTGAAGAAAAGAAAAAAAGGGGTAGAGAAGTAGCATATACAGAGCTGCAAATGCTGTCTGGCTGTCAAGAACAGTCTGTCAGAAGTCTCAAAGGAAATTAAGTAAGGAGCAGCATGTCAGATGCAAAGGGTTATGATCTGCTTGTGTTGGATGGGAGGAGATAGCTGCCCTTGAGTACAGAGTAAACCAGCGTTGATGTTAAAGTGTGCAGTGTCTCACAGCAGGCCAAGTTAAAGAGACCATCCACAACAAACCTGTACTAATGAGTCACAGCAAGAAGAAACCAAAAATATACTTGTAATCACACAGACTTGAGGGATGAGCAAGACAATCACCTACAGTAACGCACCAGCATCCATGTAATTAATTAAATCTTTCTCAAACACTGAATATTTTAAAAACATTTACAATGTCATATGAAAAAAAAAAAAAAAAAAAGAGAAAACGAGTTAGCAACACTTAAACTGATTTCAATTGGTTGTGAAGCACCGTGTAGATGGAAACAATGCCCAAATGACAGGTATCAATCATGCCACATTAACAATAAGGCAAGTCCTAATAAGTCCAGGGACAAGAAAATGACAGCCAGTGACAAATTTGTTTACCTTTCCTCTTTGTAGCTAATCACTGTATTATTAAAGGGATCAGCATCAAGGATAAGTGCAGAGGTGATTTCAATATGTCAGACGTGAACCTCCCTCCCATCTACTAGGTAGCGGTATTTCTAAACCATCCCATTAGCCAAACCTATTACATTTCTATGTCAATCTACCAAGCCACATGCTTCACGGAAATGTTACATTTGTTCTTACGACTAATAAATACTACCATTATCAAAAGAAATTACCATATACAAGTGTTTGAACAATGAATAAACTAATATGTTTCAGTAAAATAACACTTTAGAAAATATTTCCAGGTACCTATCCTTAAAAGTGGTATTAACTTAAAAGCCAACATTTATTATATTGCAGCTTACCAATTCTTAGCTGTGATTGCTACATTAGTTTTCTTTTTTAAGCTCTCTCCTTTATTTTAAATGTTTTTTTAATTTCAGCAGACCAGGCTGACCTGTAGATGTAGGAGTTAAGAGGGTGGAGATAAACCATTTAACACTTACAGGGGTGCTTACAATGATCGGCTTTTCTTTGAAACTTCTATCCTCAAAGGAAAAAAAAAAAAACTGTTGCTGTAACTGCAGTGCGAGGTGGAGTTTGGCTTCAATTTGTTACTATATTTAAATCCACCAGTATATCAAACACCCCCCCCCCTCCCCAGACTGACAACGCTGCTGTCCGGAGGGGTTTGTGTGCTCCTTCATCCAGAGTGAGGGCACTCTAATACAGGAGGTGTGTTACTAGTCAAATCAACAGGTGAAAACAGAGGGGAGAAAAAAAGCATAAAGAAAAAAGGAAACTAATGCAGCCACCAAATCTAGGAATTGGTAAGCTGCAATATAATACATTTTTGGTTTGGGTTTAATACTGCTTTACACTAGCAATGCACATTCATTTATGTTTACCTTGGATTCCCCCATCCATGCTGAACAGTGTGGATGTGCAGTGCCAACTATTGTATTCTGACAGCAGGCACCTATGGGTGTCAGAATACCTGAACAGTGGCTGCATATGAATGGCTGCAGGTGCTGTTCAGATGAATAGTTTCTCTCGCTCCTTCAACAAAAGTTTATTGTAAAATTAAACAAAATATTTTCTGAGCTTGCTATTGCCAACAGGACCACCCATAGTACAAATTACATCCAAATAAGCAAAAAAAAAAAAAAAAAAAAAAAAAAAGGACACATGTATGGCCACCTTAAGGCTCTGAAAGATAGTATACACCCTCCATCCCAATACCCAGTAATCAATCCTAAAAGATTCATGCACAGTGGATGCTCCTTAGACACCTTTCTCCTGGCAGCAAAAAACAAAACAAAAACAGGTTGCTGGTAAATGTGCGTACTGCGTTTAATTGGCCAGAATAAACAAGTAAATAAAATTACCACTCGTGCACTAAATGTGCCTAGCATGTGTTTGTGCCGTGGTAAGAGTGGAATGCGATTCTTGTGTGTTCAGGAGAGGAGCATTTACTGCCTCTATGCTCCTAAACTCTGCTAAAGGCCTCTGTGTGCACGAATACATAGACTTTTATTGACTTGTGTTCAGGAGCTTTGGCAAAAAAATGCTGAAAGCTTCAAAAGTGTGAGTTTAGGAGCTGCAGTGTGCATGAGGCCTAAAGCTGGCCATACACAGCTTGAATGTCAGCCAATTTCCGCAAAACTGGTCCAAATTCAGTGACTCTATTGGCAACACCCAGTTTAACAAAATCTGGGTGGAACATTTCTGGCTGAACAAGGACTGCATCCAACAATTTAAAAGTCACTATACTGCGGCTGTCTGAATACGATAGCCAGTAGCGCAGATTCCTCCATTCAAGTGGTTTTAGCATTTGCCCCTTTGCATTATTACAGAGGTCATAGAACAATATTAAATCTGAATGGCCACAATAACTCAGTGGTTCTGTACATAAGCACACACATTCAGAACTACCTGGCAGAGTGCATTTAAGCATCCAGCAAAAAGGTTCTCCAGGATGGACCTGGATGTCAATACTTGTTGAGACACAGCAAAACACCGGTCACCTCAAAAGGCACTGTATGCTGCGTCCAGCACTCATCATCCAAGGCTAATGGCAACAGAGTCCCCCAAGAGAATAACTATCGCTATGTTGGATTTTACACTCCATACCGTGGAATCTTAAACAACAGAGTGATCAGGTACCACCAGGCACATAGACAATATGACCTTGTTAAACTCTGCCCTGCTTACTAACATTTAGCACCAGTATTGCCAGTCTTAGCATTATTTAAAACCAGCAGAGGCAACCTTTATGAGCTTATGGTAAACATTTATAATGAAGGCTAGGACTAAGTATCACATATTTGGCTGCTTCAGTAGATCTCAGGCTGAGGGTATAATGATGAACACAGCCACAAAGCAGTCAGAGTATCAGTGCAGCCTCTCAGCTACTGAAACTGTTACTTATGCTTCACCAGTCACTTATCACACTACTGTAGTTTATTAACCAACGCAGCTCCTTGCCCTCTAGCAGCTGAGGGGTTAATGCAGGTTCACAATTTTTTCCATACACAGGGCTAAAACCCCACAAGCCTGTGCTGTTCCAGTGTCATTTACATTGCTAGGCATAATGCATAAGAGAATATTTTGCAGACCATCCATCCTTTAATAAAAAGCAAGGATTAAGACCATTGACCTAGATACACCAGTTCAGTTTTAGCTGTGCTGCTTTTTGCCTGAACTGTATAAGTGAGGCTCTGCCGAGCAAACTAAGAGGAACATCAGAGTACCCTCCAGCTTTCTTTCCAATAGACCATGAAATTCAACTTTTTTTTCCCTCTCTCATACAGCACTCATTTCTCTTTAGCCCAAGATGCCCATCATGCTGCAGGAAAAAGAAAGAAAAAAAAAAAAAATTTAAGATCTTGGAAGCAGTAAAACACAGAAAAGAACAGGTATTTTGTACAAAAAGTATACGGATTTTAACACACACACACACACACACACACACACACACACACACACACACCCGGTTGGTTTGTGAACATTCAAACCGTACAAGGCCTGGTTCACATCAATGCATTTATTAGTCCTTTTAGTAGAAACTGACTACAGTCCATCTAACATGGTATTTTATGGGACACGTTCACATCTCTGCTATTTTGAGCAGCTGCATTTTGGGAAAGGGTCAGGGACTTTTTTTAAAAACGCAAAAAGCAGAATTTTTGCTACATTAAAAACTCTTTGGAGATGCTGCTGAAGTGCACGCATTGCACTTTTATGTCGTTTTTATTCTGCCCAGCAACAAAAACATTTCTCCTTTAAGAAAAACATACAAAAGAAAAAAAAAAATTTAAAAATCACTGGGAAAGAAAACGAAAAACACAAAACGTGGCAAAAAACGCAAAGTGAAATGCAAAAAGCATTGCAAAAATCAAAAGCAAACTGCATTGGTGTGAACCAGGCCTAACTCTTCTACAGGTTCATTTAATGTAGTTTAGCACATGTGTATATACTCTAACCATAAAAATCCAAATTTTACCGGTTTCCTACTACAGAACTGTAGCTTTGACCATAAAACCTGGAAGCTGATTGGTTTCTATGCAGAGCTGCACCAGATTTTGCACTCTCCAGATTTAGTAAATCACACAGTATATTTCAAGACTGAGTGGTATAAATTCTTCCTAGATTTCTTTTGCTAAACTACAAAGAGCCACTCACTCTGCAACATAAAGGCTTTAGTCCAGAGACATGAACTAGGAGGGCTAATTACGATCCATGAGAAAACAGGAAATATACACAAGACACAGGACATCCATCTTGACATGACCACAGGGCATTTTGTTCTAGAAAACCTCTCTACATACCTAAATAAAAAAAACTTTAATAATTTCCAGCACACTTCAAGCAAACCTGTCACAAACCTAAGCAATGCAAACTAAGCACATGATGAAAAAAGTGCATAAAGCAATGGTAACCTTCAGCGCAGGGCTTGTTTCAAATAAAAAGGTGGTTTGGGGCCAAAATGAAAGTGGGGGAGCACTGAAATACTGTATTGGGCCTGTTCCGAATCTGGATCTCGCCAACTCATTTAATGGTACTCCTCTTCACCTACATCCTCATCACAATGTACCTCTGCATCACATTTAGTCTGCCATGTCAGTACCTACAGATGGATGTCATGCAGGGGACCTAGCATACAGTGGGTTCTGGCACCCCCTGGCACTCTGTATAACTACAGAGAGGAGGAAACCCTTGATCATACCATGGCTGCTGGAATTTGGCTTTAAAGTAAAAATCAGCTGGAGAGGACTAAAAGGAAAAAATAAACAGCAAAGAACAGTTATATCAGTGAAGAAATGTGTGCTAAAGCTAGGAGATGCACTTTCAAACCACCTTTTGTGGCCTCCTTGGTCCTAGTGTGATGGTTGATATTAATGACCAATTGGGTTGCTCTAGATTTCAGAGTAGGCAGGCCAAGCTTAACATTTACATAAAGAGTCTACATTTTTATATAACTTCCTCTGACATTACCCTTAGACCTACCGATCCCTCGGATATGAGTTTTCATTGATGATAGCCTCTACTATTTATCCCCCTTCTTAAAGGATTATTATGAAACAGCTGTTATAGACTGGTTTCATTCATGAAATATCTGCCCCTCTAGAGCTTGCCAAGCAGAGAAAACACAGGAAAGCAAGACAGTCAGCAAGTGTAGCTGATGCCATAGGGCCAGGAAAGTTGTAAAAGGTGGACAAGTCAGGCGATAATACCTGCAGGTGAGTGTTACAGCAAACACCACATGTTCTAGCTTAGCAAACGGAGCCTAAACAATCTTAGCTGCATAAAGGATTGTCTTCAGTTATGCTTCACTGGCAGACTTGTGGGTAGCAATATTATAAATAAGACACAATGCAAAATGCAATACAAAAGCTAGAAGCAGAGATTGCATTTATTACAAAGATTTATAAGATCTTTACATGAAATCACCATTATTTAAATAAATTAACGCAATATGAGTTATGTGTTTAAATGTACGCTTAAACCTCAAATGTTCACCAAAAACACATTAAAATGTACCAAAACAGTGCTTGGGCAAACTTGTGAATTCTCAAAATGTAACAGTGTGAACAGGTCCATCCTAGGTCTGTACCTAGAAACAAGGAAAGCAGATAATGCCTTCAACTTTTCTATCAGACTTGACTAGAATCATCCAATGTCTCAACTACAACACAGTCATAATAATGATAGTAAAACAGACATGTTCTGGTGTGAGACAGAAGCCTGATGCTTAACAGTAAATCATATGACATTATAGTATATCCGATACAGAGTGTAAACAGTTTATGACTTCCTCCTGCAAATCTAAAAAAAGACAGTGCATGCTGAGTCACTCCCTGACATTATATTCAATCAGCTGCAGGTTACATTCCTTAACCCTTTATCCCTTTAACATTAAATAGCAAAACTTCTCCCTAAAACAAAATCAAATAAAGCTCCCTGTGGGTCAAAACATCAGAACCATGCAACAATAGTCATACTGAATCCAACCCACACAAATGAATAAAGCTTGGTAAGGATCCTGTAGACAGCTGAAGTCACATCTTATGATCCGGGGCCTTTTTTGCTACATTTAGGAGGAACTCCATGTAAAGTAAAAACACCATTCAGCCTAGTTGATAATTTATGTAAATAAAAAATAAATAAATAAATAAATAAAAAAAAAAAATATATATATATATATATATATATATATATTTTTTTTTTTTTTTTTAAAGCAAAAGCAGATAGTCATGGTGAAGCTCACAATAGACCATCAGTAGAGTGAAAATTGCTTGTTCGTAGACAGAGATGGCACAGAAGAGGCAAAAGCAAACAGGAACATCCAAACTCTCGACAGCACTATAGTCAGAAAAAATTATAAAATACACAGTGCGTTTTAGGTGGACCAAACAATTAAACGTTTTAAATAAAAAGCATATCTGGATATTTTTTGGGTTAACATTTCATCAATTTTAATGAAGTGTCCCATGCAAAAAAAGAAGAATAAAAAGCACAAAAATGTATATTAAGTATAAATACTGCCAAGATCAGGAAGCAACCATGAGAAAAAGGTATTTTATTCAGCAGAAGCCATTTGTCAATAAGTATTTAAGGACCTTTAATACACAGAATGAGAACAGTCTTAGTACATAGGTGATGTATCAAAATGACCTCCATAATCATGAAAGGTCAAGATCTGCAGGGTGTATGGATGTTTTATTTGGGAAGCTGGATTTCAGAAGTTATCAGAGGGCTAAAAATGATGTAACCACAGAAAACAAAAAAAAACCAAACAAACAAAAAAAACAAACACATTCTTTGTAATAGAAGAAGTAATGAACACTACAGTCACTGTAATTATACAGTGATCAGGGAGAAGTTTACAAAATACATCCACACTAAGCCCATTCCTCTGCTAACTAGATGCAGGAAATCAATAGCCCATTTCTTGTGACAGTTGCTGTTCTGTCAGGTATTGCTTTAGGATTCCAAATTCAATCTTTACTGTCAGATGTCCCTCCAGCAATCAAAGAATGGAGCAGCTTCTAAACCATTGCAACTTGTTCTTTGGTTCTAAAATTACATTCAATAGAAATAGTGCAATCACACATGGAAGCAGACAATCAAAATGGAGACGTATGCCCCAAAATACTTTAACATGGTGTTCTAAAGCGTGTGCAGCTAATCTGATTACTATAAACATATGGGCCATAATTTTAATTGCTGCAGACATTCATTCAAGTTTTACAGTGAAAGGTAATGTCTTACAGCCTACTATGACACAGATTATCATACCATCAGGCAAATAAATACAAAAATGACAGTAGAAACACAAAAATATTAACCAGTCTCTTATATGTAGCTGTTAGATTCACTGAGCAAATTTTTATTTCTTACCAATTATTTAATAAACCTCGCCATGGTTAATGATTGACGTAAAGAGCTTCCATTATATAAGTTAATGTTTAACTGCTGAGGTTTATTCAGGAAACAAGTTTGAGAACACGCAAATACCACCTGGATAGGATGGCTAAAAAAGAACTCTGGGTAAAGCATAAACTTCAGTGGAAAATATTGTGGAAAAGAACAGTTTACACTCATGCCCACTTCTAACTTTGAAACAGGTTATTCTTTCACACTTTGGATCTCTAGCAGGAAATGACAACATCCAGCTGAGAAGTTTAAAAAAAATAAATAAATAAAAATAAATAAAATTTGATTTATGACATCTTTAGAGAGCAATAGAAAATTCACAAACAGAATTTTTCTATTAAATTTAAAGAACTGTTGGTTTGAAATGTTCTTATGTGAACCTAAAATGTGCCCCAATATTTCAGGCAGCTGTTTTGTCATAACAACCTTACAGACAGAATTCACCATAAAAGTAAGTCAAGCACTAGGGCTAGAATCAGAAGGATCATTGGAGCCAGGTGATTCAGTACATTCTGGTGTAGACTTGATTTGCCGTCTTTTGAAGAGATTTCTGAGAAAAGTTAGTATCCATGCACACTGGACTTAAAAATTCTGCTTTCTACAGGAGTTTTACAGGGGGTTTTCTGCCCACTGTCACAGTGAGGGGGGGATGGGAGGGTAGAGACTGGGACAGGTTACATGTCCCACCCTAAAAAACAGATGAAACATGTAACATGTTCTGAAGGTGAACGCATCCCTTAAAGGGATTCTAAAGGCTTAAAATAAAAAAAAAAAAACCCCAAACAAACCGGCTCTGTAAAATGGTTCTGCACAGAGCAGCCCAGACCCTCCTCTTCTCAGGTCCCTTGCCGGCGCTCCTGGCCCCTCCCTCCTGTTGGGTGGCTCCATAGCAAGCAGCTTGCTATGAAAGGCTCCCGAGCATGCGCACTCCCCAGCCGCTGCTGTGTGTCCATTCACACACAGAGCCATAGCTTGGCCAAGCCACTTCTATCTTGTCATTGGCTCACTGGCTGTGATTGACAGCACCGGAAGCCAATGACTCCCGCACTGCTGTCTCAGCCAATGAGAAGAGGGAGTTCCAGGATAGCAGAGACTCCAGTGTACACCGCTGGATCGAGATGGGGTTTAGGTGATTAGGGGGGGGCTGTTGCACAGAGAATGCATAGAGGTAAGAAACCTTAGACCTTTATAACCACTTTAAGCTTTCAAAATGAAAGATAGAAGCTTACTGGTTGCCATGCACAGCTGCTCCACATTTTGGCTTCTCCATTTTGGGTAGATTTCCCCTCACAGTGTGATGTTTGGAGAAAACAAAACTCTGTATACCACCACCAAACCCTCATCCCACCTGTGAAGCCTGGGGGAAGGAGTACCGAGTAGTATGTGATCACTTAGGCTCCGTTCACACTGCTACGACTTGGGATCTGACTTGAGACCCAACGTCACATGGCATGTGATATCCCATGTTAGTCAATAAGAGCTGTCCTAATTAGCACTACTGAAGTCACTCCAACTTTAGAAAAAGGTTCCTGTACTACTGCAAGGCGACTTCTATCCGACTTGTGCCCATAGACATTAATGGAAGTTGGATCCTCATCTATATTGATGTGATTTGCATCTGACATTACAGGAATATTACCCAAGCAAAGTCGCATGGCATGAAAGTTGCACATCAAGACACATCAAAGTTGTACTCAAATCACCAGGAAGTCTCCTGGACAAGTTGCACAGTAGGTCGCAGTACTATGAACAGAGTCTAAGGGACAACCAATGCCAAGATGTACCAGGAAATTACACGGCAGAATGTCAGGGTGTTCAACTCAAACTTAAAGTTGTTCAAAAGCTAAAACATTTCTATTTTAATACAATCCCTGCATTAACTTAAAAAGTTGCCACCTGCTGTGCCCCCCCCCCCCCCAACACATACCCAAATCCTACATCAATCCAGCACTGTGCCCAACTGCTGGTCTTGTCTCCTCTGTCAATGTGCTGGCATAGTTGCGCTGAGAATGGCAGGAGCCATTGGACCCTGCTGCTGTCAGTCAAATCCTGTGAGCAGACGGTGTGGCCAAGCCTCATGGATGCACACAGCCTGGCTTGGGAGCAAGCTCACACCTATGCCCCTACAGCAAACTACTTGCTATGGGGACAGGCACAGAAGAGGAGGAGCCATAACAAATCAAATCACCTTAATGAAAAGTAGAATGTCCTAAAACAGAAGGAATTCTGTATTTCAGCCCCACTGTAATCTGAAGCAGGCCAGGTCAAACTAGATCTGACTGCGTACTTTTTCCTCTTCCACATATGCATCAAACCAGAGAAAATATGTTTAATACTGTAGCTACATATAAGTAATATTAATGCAGTACATGCTTAAAACACTTGCTGTGTAAAAAAAAACAAAAAACAAAAAAAAACACGAAAACCCCACACCTTTTACTGTCATTGAGATACTGTAATAACATCCAATAAATAACAGTCTTTTCAAGTAATAATACTTGTAATAATATTCCAGCTTTAGAGATTATACTTTAAGTCTATCAAAAAGCTAAAATTTTATCAACATGCCACATAACATTTTCAAAGCTAAACAATAGCAACATAAAGCTGTTATTATACTGCTAATTCTTTGAATTGACTTCATCTTCCTTAGCTTTATTCATTTATATGAAAACATCAACTCTTCTTTTAGTACATCAGTACAAATAACATGCCACTTCCTGAGATGGAAAATAACTATTGTGTGATGGCGAAACAGTGTATCATGTCATACAGTAGTACAATGTAACCATTTGCTGTGACAGGTCACATAATGCAGAGTAATACACCTTGCACTTACACACAGATGCACACTAAAGCACACACTTTTAAAATAAATCAGGTTATGTCAGTCAAAGGCAATAGTAAAATCAGCTCATGCAAACAACGCAGCCAAACCATCAGTGTCTTCTCACTGCAGACTGGGGCTTGTTTTATTCATAGTGTGTCAGTGAGCAGAATAAAGCCAAGGCCAGGTCTAAAGGAGTGACTTAGAACAATAATATCTCATGGAGTCTGGCATGCTGGTGGAGAGGAAAGAATTCATCACAGCAGCTGCAGTGCCATTGACTCGAGCCAATGCCGACCTCCTCGTTCTGCCAGTAATTTGAAGCTCTGCAGGTCATACAAATAAGGCGGATGTGATGAGGTACAACAGACTATATGGATACACTCTGCTTGTCTCCTGCACCATTCATTCTGTAAGTGATATATGTATACTGTATCTACCCAGACCACACACCCAGAGCACAGAATTATTTTCTTCCTTATCCCTAAGAGCAAAGCACAGAGTGCCTCTTTTCTGGTATTATGTTTTCTCCATTTTCAATGATAGACAAAACAACAAAGGATATGGAAAATGGGATTATTATATTTACAGAGCAGCATGTTAAAAACAACCATATCAAGCCTACAACTAAAGTCCATCCTCCAATACAATTTTGTTTGACATTCAGAAAAATTGTACATCAGAGCATTCAATAGTAGCATTATGGACTATTGAAACCCTGAAGAATTTCAGTGAATTGCCATGTCAGTGTTTTAAATGCTATGATCGTTTTCAAGGTTCACATGAGCAATGCAATAAGTACCATTTTTCCTAAAGAAAGAAAAACACATTCACACTTGGTATTTTGTTCATTTGAGAAAAAAATGCCATCTCTATCCTTCAAAGGTTCAATGTTGTTGTGCATTCAGAGATGGTATTTTGCATACCTTGGATGTATAATGAGTGGTTATTTGAGTTACTGTTGCCTTTTATATCACCTCGAACCTGTCTGCCCATTCTCCTTTTGACATCAACAAGGCATTGTCCACACAACTGCTGCTCACTGGATATTTTCTCCTTTTTCGGACCATTCTCTGTAAACCCCAGAGATGGTTGTGTGTGAAAATCCCAGTAGATCAGCAGTTTCTGAAATACTCAGACCAGCCCGACTGGCCCCAACAACCATGCCACGTTCAAAGTCACTTTTAAATACCCTTTCTTCCCCATTCTGATTCTTTGTTTGAACTTCAGCAAGTTGTCTTCACCATGCCTAGATGCAAGGAGTTGCTGCCATGTGATTGGCTGATTATCAATTTGTGCTACCAAGCAATTGAACAGGTGTACCTAATAAAGTGGCCAAGGAGTGTATAGCTAGTACAATCCCAATTCCAAAAAAGGTTGAACGCTACGCAAGAGCTACATAAAAACAGAATGCAATGATTTGCAAACCCATATTTTATTCACAATAGAAAACATATCAAATGTTTAAACTGAGAAAAGCTGGCAAGGTAAGTGGTACAAGGAAGAGCTGGAAAAACAATTAGGTTAATTGGCAACGGGTCAGTAACGTGATTGGGTGTAAAAAGAGCATCTTAGAGAGAGTCAGAGAATCTCAGAAGTAAAGATGAGCAGCAGTTCACCAATCTGTGAAAAGCTGCATCTACAAATTGTCTGCAATTTTATGTTCAACATTGTTCTGAAATTGTTAAAGACTTTAAAATATATAATCTACAGTAAATAATATCAAAAGATATTGAGAGAAAACTAGAAATATCTGTTTGCAAGGCTGAAAAGCAATATTGGATGCCCGTAACTTATGGGCCCTCAAACGGCACTGCATTAAAAACAGGCAGGAGTCTGTGATGACATCAATGTGTGGACTCAGAAATGCTTAAAAAAAAATAAATAAATAATCGCTATCTGTGAACACAGTTCACTGTGCCATCCAAAAATGCAAGTAATAGCTTTGTTATGCAAAGTTGAAACCATCCCAGCCATGGCCCCACCTGCCTGGAGTTTGCATGTTCTCTCTGTGCCTGCGTGGGTTTCCTCCGGGTACTGCGGTTTCCTCCCACACTCCAAAGACATGCTGGTAGGTGAATTGGATCCTGTCTAAGTTGGCCCTAGTATGTGTATGTATGAATGTGAGTTAGGGACCTTAGATTGTACGCCCCTTGAGGGTTAGGGACTGATGTGAATGTACAATATATATATGTAAAGCGCTGCGTAAATTGACAGCGCTATACAAGTACCTGAAATAAATATCTGAACATGATCTAGAAAAGCTGCCATCTTCTCTAGGCCAAAGCTCATTTAAAATGGTCTGTTGCAAACTGGAAAAATGCTCTGTGGTCAGATGAACCAAAACTTGACCTTTTTTGGCAAAAGAGGAGAGGGACCTTCCAGCTTGTTATCAGCACTCATCTCTAATGATATGGGGGTGCATTAGTGTGTGGAATGGGCAGCTTGTACATCTGGAAAGGCACCATCTTTACTGAAAGATATAGCCAGGTTTTAGAGCAGCATATGCTGAGGCAAGAATGGAACAAAACTCCTCTCCTAAAACTCCAGCAATTGGTCTCAGTTCCCAGACATTTACAGAGCGTTATTAAAGGAAGAGGGGATACAGCATGGTAAACATGGCCTTGTCCCAACATTTTTGAGACATGATGCTGCCATCAATTTAATTTTTTTTCTTAAGATGGTACATTTTCCCAGTTTCAACATTTGATATGTTTTTTACTGTTGTGAATACAATATGGCATATTTATGGGAATTAGGAGATCTGAAAAATCATTGCACTCTGTGTATGTAGATTTTACACAGCTTTTTTGGAAATTGGGTTGTAGAAGTTGGTCACATTGAGCTGGGATCAAATACAAATGGAGTGTACCACTCCAAGTAAACCTTTGCCACACACTCATCTGCTGGTTCACCAGTAATCAAACAAGACCAAGACAAAAACAAATTTCCCCACCAGGGGTATGCAGAAATTTATTTTGTTTTGCATAGCCTGACTGCCCCTGGCCATGACCACTCTTCCAGACTGACATTCACCCAACAAAGCATTTTGATATTTGCACAAGAGCTGAGGGCTCTTGAGACCAGTACTGAGACAGGGTGCTGTGATGTTTGCAGGAAACCCTCCCACAGCCACAATCTGCCTGTACTACATAGAGAAGCACAAATACCTAGTGATGATGTCACCAGGCTTAAAATAAGAAGGTTTTAATTTAAAAATGTAATTAGCATGCTGGGGGGGGGGGGGGGGGGGGGAGTGGCAGGGCACATAGATTAAATATAAAAAATAATCGAAACTTCAGTTTTAATGTTGAGCAAGACAGATCTAAAATGACATTTTATAGCATACAGCATTCCTCTCCTGTGTGATACACTGTGAAATCTTTGCAGTTTTTGTCTGCACAAGTGTACACAAAGCCAGTGAAATGTAAACATGCATCTATTTAATGATGCACATGCAAATATTGTTGTAGTGTTTGACATGGTAACATAGTAACTTGTTGAGAGGAGACTAGCAGTCCATAGGTTTACTTCCTGCTTTTGAAAAGCCCATTCAGATTTTCATCCAACCACATTACTCTAGAAAGGTCGAGCTTTTACAAACAATCTGCATAATGCCAAGGTGCTCATACGGATCCATCTTCTAAACAGAGAGGTCGGTAACAATAACACAACTTAAATAAGAAAAATAAAGCGTAGTCACTTGGCTTTAAAGTGGAACTGCACTGTCTGAGCACCACAAACCAAAAATGCAATTTAATTGTTAATATTCAAAGCAAACTCATTCATGCATAAATGTCTCCCTGCTTTATTTAGCTGAAAATTTAATTTTGAAAAACACCCCCTGGTATTTCTGGCAGTGACCATCTTGAGTAAGGGCAGATTATTCAAGTGACATTTACTTTCTGGAATCCATCTTCCCTTGGCTTAGGCATTGGCTAAGCTGAGAACCCTCCCTCCCCTCCTGAAGACTTCTGAAATGTATGACATCTGCATAGGCATGAAAATTAGGAAGCCACTGAATTGTTAAAACAAAAAAAAAAGTTTAAACCAAGTAAATATGACATACTTTCCTATGTATTTACTAATGCTAGCAGCATAACGATTAAAAATGGTCCATGTTGATTGAGAGAGTGCAGGTTTGCTTTAAGACCTGCTTAGTAAATGTAGTTTTCTCTGATCAAATTTACTGTAAACTTGAGTGAATCTCCCCTGTTAGGGAGATTCACCCTCTCTAATTGTTCTGTTTTCCACTATCATTGAAAGCGAAAATAAAAATCCCCGAATTGTCCCCAGTAAAGAAAGAGAAGGGAAACCTTCCAATGGGGATACAAGCTCTGGTGACGATAAGGAATTCCTTCACTTTGGTGGGATTTTCCTCTCTCTTCCTCTCAATCTCCCCCATGGGATGCAGACGGGAAAAGAAACCTGGCAGGAATTATAACTACGGCTGAAACAGCTATTCGACATAATCGATTATGAAAATAGTTGTCAACTATTTTCATAATCGATTAGTTGGTCAGCTGATTAGTTGGCCTGCATACAGAATGCATTATTTGTTTACATATCATAAAATACAGTGCGACACACATACAGCTCAGTACAGCATTCACACGTCAGTAAGTGCCTGAGAACTTGTGAATGTGTGAAGAGCAATGCCTCATAGGATATGTAGTCCATGGCTACTTTGCGGGTTACTATAGGGCACTCTGAAGGTAGGAGGAACCAGAAGCGCCGGTGGGGGACCCCAGAAGAGGAGAATCAGGGCTTTTCTGTGCAAAACCATTACACAAAGCAGGCAAGTATGACAAGTTTGCTATTAACCGCCTCCCGTCTGCCATATAAGGAAATGACGGGCGCAAGGCAGTTCTCTCATTCTGGGAGGACGTCATATGACGTCCTACGACTAACCGTGCATGCACGGCACCGGGTGCGCGCAGCAATTGGTGGTGCACTGTGTCCCTCGGCTCGGTCATGTGATCAGCTGTATCCAATCACTGCTGATCGAAAGTAAATAGGGAAATGCCGATTATCGGCATTTCTCCCCTCACGAGCTGTCACGCTGACAGCTCGAGAGGAGAGCAGATAAATCGGCATTTATCAGAGGGGACATTTACACTGATCATCAGGGCACTGATGATCAGTGTGCCCTGATGATCAGTGTAGCCCCAGCAGTGCCACCTGCCAGTGCCCATCGGTGCCTCAGCAATGCCACATCAGTGCATATCAATGCCACATATCAGTGCCCATCTGAGCTGCCCTTCAGTGGCAGCTATCAGTACCAGTTAGTGGCACCTATCAGTGCCCATCAGTGATGCATGTCAATGCCCATCAGTGCCACCTACCAGTGCCTCATCAGTGCAGCCTTATTAGCGCACATCAATGAAGGAGAAAAATCACTTATTTACAA
The DNA here is from genome assembly GCF_062004578.1 of Staurois parvus. Classification (NCBI taxonomy): domain Eukaryota; kingdom Metazoa; phylum Chordata; class Amphibia; order Anura; family Ranidae; genus Staurois; species Staurois parvus. The sequence continues at coordinate 4,396,646 of NW_028318087.1, forward strand.
AATTTTATTACAAAAACTAAGAAAAAAAAACACAAACTTTTTTTTCAATATTTTCAGTTGTTTTTGGTTGGTTTAGCAAAAAATAATTGATGGTGATTAAATACCACCAAAAGAAAGCTCTGTCTAAAAACAATTGATAAAAATTTCATATGGGTACAGTGTTGCATGACCACGCAATTGTAATTCAACGTGCGACAACACTGAAAGCTGAAAATTGGCCTGGGCTGGAAGCGCGTATAAGTGCCCTGTAGGCAAGTGGTTAAAAAAAAAAAAAAAAAAAAAAAAAAAAAAAGGTTTTTATCCCCCTTCCACCCTTCATACAGCTTAAAGCGGAGCTGCACCCAAAAGGAGAAGTTCTATTTTAAGGACTGCTCCCCCGCTCCCCATTAAGGATTGGCACCTTTGGGGGGCGGGGAGCAGGTACCTGAAATTGACAGGTACCCGCTTCCACTTCCAGTCTGATCACCTAGGCCGGGTGTCGGCAACCCGCGGCTCTTTTTCACCTTGGCTGCGGTTCCGGAGCACACTGCCCACCAGGTGACAGGCAATAGGGCAGCAATGGGCAAACTACGGCCCGGCGGACCTTTTAATCCGGCCCGCGGAGCTAGGCTCCCGCTAGGCTCCTCTCACAGTCCGCCCTGAAGACCGGTGAAAATCTGTCTCCTATGAGGATCTGTCCCCCTCGACGTATCTGCGCATGTGCCGGAGATCGCTGATCGGCTGCTAATGCCTGAAACTGGCACATGCACAGATACGTCGAGGGGGACAGATCCTCACAGGAGACAGATTTTCATGCTACACCGGAACGGCGCGGGAACACGGCGAGAGGAGCGCGCGGAGCAAAGGTAAGTGGATTGACACAGGGGGGACTTGGGGACTTAATATGGGGGATGAATTACTATACGGGGGGATGAATTACTATAGGGGGGATGTATTTTCAGTTTTAAAAATGTGGCTCTCAAAATAAATTTCAATCGTGGTTTTGGCGAGATTTGGCTCAGTTGAAAAAAAAAAAGGTTGCCCACCACTGGACCTAAGGCTATGATTGTGATTATGACGATACACTGTGGCCCTGATTAACCCTTTGCTTACTGGGCCCTTAACCTCCCTTCATGACCAGAGCGCTTTTTGCAATATATGCAGGGTCGGATTTGTTTTAAATGTTGCAATGGTTTTGCGGCTCCCAGTCTTTTTTTCCCTCTCGGAAACGGGTCCAAGTGGCTCTTTATGTCTTAAAGGTTGCAGACCCCTGACCTAGGCGATCAGAAACGGAAGTTGTCCTCCCTCCCTGTAGTCTTTTGGGACACATGACAGGTCCCAGAAGACTACAGGACCATTTAGAAAGCACAGCGCTACTCGCGCATGCGCAGCGGGTACCCCGCTGTGAAGCCACAAGCTATCACAGCCAGGTGCCCACACTGAAGATGCCAGCCTCCTGGAATACAGGACAGCCAGTGAAACGGGCCGAGGGACAGGCAAGTGGCTTTTTTTTTTTTTTAAAAGTCAGCAGCTACCGTTTTTGTTGCTGCTGACTTTTATTTTTTGACAGGTGAGTGGAACGCCGCTTTAATCTCTGACTCCCTGTAGATCCGAATTCTGGGTATATTTTTTTTCATGGTTTCACAGTATATATTAACACCTTAAAGGGGTGATTATCTGCTGTATTTGTACTGTAAAGGCATAACTTTTGGTTTATTAACTCTATCATGACAGGTGATAAAAAAAAATAAAAAAAACAACTACATCACATTGCAACCAATTGCTGCTCCCTTGTCATTTGTTTGTTTATTTATTTATTTATTTTTTAAGAAAGAAAAAAAAAAAAAAAAAAAAAAAATTAAGATCTGAGTCTGATATGTATCATCCTCTAATAGAATATACATTTCTTCTGTCTGTTCTGAGTGGAGTAGATATTTGGTTCCCTACCATATAGCTGGTTATTAACTATACATTTACCACTGCATATACAGTAGATATTCAAGAATAAATTGCCTCTTTAAACTTTACATATTAAACTAAACTATACACCAAACTGAGCTTTTTTATCTGATTAATCGAAACATTAAAATTGGCCAACTAATCAACTTTGAAAATAATAGTTACAGCCCTAGTTATAACCCTCCTTTACTCAATCCGAAAAAAAAAAAAAAAAAAAAAAAAAAAGTGCTTTCCTTTAAAATACCTACAATGTATTTATAAATATGACAACATGCCTCTGATCCCTGCATAGCAAGGTGGCAGACCGCGATATAATTTCACCAAGGTTCCCACTCTAACGATGGCTAGAACAAACACACAAAAAACATGTTTTGTTAGCCTTTATCCCAACAGAAGCACCAAAAAAGATAGTTGCTGGTTTATGTAATTTACATTTGGTAGCCCTTTATCCGCTTTCCCGCCGCCCTATATATAGTAGAACGACTGCAAAATCACGTACACACGCGCGTGATTCGCATTTCCGGGTAGGGGGCTCACGCCACCATTGGCGGCTATGGATGTCAATCACCAGGTCCCGGCCTGAGATTCCCTGCCGGTACCCGGCGATCGCCGTGTGGAACTGACAAGGGAAAGACCTGTGTGTAAACAAAACAAGTCCCTCTCCTGACAGCAAGGACATGCTGCTGTGTATTAATACACAGCAGCATGTTTTCCTAGCAAAACACACACAGCACATCATGTAAAACAGCACATAGTTAACCCTTTGATCGCCCCAGACACTAACCCCTTCCTGCCCAGTGTCATTAGTACAGGGTCAGTGCTTTTTATTAGCACAGATCACTGTATTAGTGTCATTGGCAGTTACTCATTTCCCACCCAGTGTAACGCTTGCCGCAATCACGCTATAAGTCGCGCTGATCACCGCCATTACTAGTGTGTGTGTGTATATATATATATATATATATATATATATATATATATATATATATATATATATATATATATATATATATATATATAAAAACTCCAGTATATAAATCGCCATTTGTAGACGCTATAACTTTCACGTAAACCAATTAATTTACATGTATTGTGATTTTTTTTTTTTTTTTTAAGCAAAGACATGTAGCAGAATACATTTTGGCCATTTTTTTTACTGGATAGGTTTTTCAGCAAAAAATCAAAAATATGTTTGTTTTTTTTTTTAATTACTTGCAGTGAAGCTGAACAGACTCAGCTAAACCGTCCCATTAGCTACTAATAGTACTAGGTATAGAAGCCAAAAAAGGAGGAAATTTGCAAAATGGTTAGAGCAGAGGCAATTTAGTAGTGCCTCAACAGTGGACGGACACGCTATAGAATGAATGGACATGCATATGCAGAAGGGCCAGGCTGGGAAACTTCAGTGGTGGTTATATGGCTCCAAGTGGTTCTTGAAGGAGCTGTGTGTCATTAACCTGTGGTAGTGAGCCCTTGTAGATAGTCAACTTGGGGTTCCCCAGGGCACGGAGTATAAGCCCCAGCCTGCTTCTTCACCAGAGCCCCTAATGGTGAGGGCGGACTTGCAGCAAGCTGGGACCAGGTTGTGGCCCCCAGGTACCCCCAGCTTAGGATGAGGAGACCGCTCGTGGGAGCAGAGTACAATGGGAGGAGACAAACAGAAATCCGATAGACTAGCCGAGGTCAGGACAGGCGGAAACCAAGCACAGTCAGAGAACGAAGCCGGGGTCAGTACACGAGTAGTCAAAGCAGGATACAGGAGCTAGCAACACACAGGAGCTCAGACAACTAGAAAGTTGCTCAGGCAAAGTGGTCTAGACTGAGCATGTCTTATATAGGCAGGAAAACAAGGAGGCGGGCAAGGAAGTGATGGAAGGGAAGGAAAGAAAAGCCAGAGAACAGCAGACGGCGCCCATAGGTGAGCACAGACAAACACACATGTGAAAGTGATCAGGAACAGCACTGCAGCAAGGAGGTAAGAATACACAAACAGGGAACTGCAGGCTAACTTGTGACACTATGATCAGCAAGTATAATAAGGCCTCATTCACAGTTAGATGTAGATAGTTGTGGTGACTTGGTCAAGCAATGACAGGCTGACAGCTGCCTGTGGGGATTCGCGAGTGACTGCACAAGGAGCAATTACCTGTACGTGTTCGCCCCCCTGTGCAGTTATTAGGCAAATACCCTTGGATATTAGCTGTCAGCATGTCATTGCTGTGTAGAGGTTGAACGGCCGCATCTATCCGAAACTGCCGTTTTTGTCCAGGTGCTTTGTGAATGAGCCCTCAGGAGTAGGGGTTTCAAAATGCAAGGATGATTATTAGGCTTATTGTTTACCCATTTGTTAGACATCCCAATCTAAAAAGCACTAGAAGGAAAAAAAAAAAAAAAAAAAAAACCCACACAGAGAAGAAATTATAAAAAAAAAAAAAAAAAAAAAAAAAAAAAAAGGCTTCAAGCAAGATACTCTTCAACAGAATGGGGCTTGTAGATGTTACTGGAGGTAAACATGGCTGAATAACACAACTTCAGGGGTCTTCAGACAACCACCCTTTGTTGCTGCAAGGACAAAGCTAAAAGGAAATACAGTATCATTCTAAGGTTCCATGCACACTAGCGTTTTTGTTAAACTCTGGTAATAGCATGCTTTAGTAACGTTAGTATTTTATTAGCATTTTTTTTTGCAGTTTATGTAGAGGGGAAAAAAAAGCTTAAAGTAGTGTAGGGTAACACTATATAGCTAGGAGCAGAAAAAGTCAATCACAGCTTCAAGGAGCTTAAAAAACACTAGTGTGCATGTAAAACTAATGTTGGCCAGGTTTCATTGGTCCAAAAGCTGAATCTCCTCTGTCCAAATCACAATTAAAACCATGGTATGGTCCAGATGTTTTTCAGTCACTTAATATTTGTGGTCAGTTTTTTGCCATTCCATGGTAAGTGTGTGCAGGTAAAATGGAAAAACTCATTGGGCAAAGCCTGGACAGAGATCATCTCGATTTTGTGATGATCCTGAACCTCTTTGCTCTCAGTAGCAACATGATAGGTAGAGGTTTATGCTCCAAATCAGCAGCTACAGGCACATGATCATTTTGGAGGTTATTCCCACCTCATTAGATCTTTACTTCCTATTGTATTTCATGCTTTTTATTACCTGATGTTCCAATAAGCCTGCTAAGGAATCTCCCTGCTTGTAGCTCATTATTTGACAGAAGATAGAGCAAAAGCTAGACACAGGAGGAGCATTCTGGACTGCTATCCTGACTATAAAATCTATGACATATTTAAGATATGAATAGCTACAGAAATAGAAGCTTATTCTAGTTAAAGCCACCAAATAAATGATCGCTAGGCATATGAGCACTATGTATCATTTACTGAACAAAAAGTGCACTATTGGCAGAATATATTCCTTTTCCACAGGCCTGGAAAAGGTGACAGCAGTCCCATTTGGAATGCATCCTTGGCTCCTGTGTTTCTTCTGGCCTCAAACCAAGTCTACAAAAAGACAAAGTCTCCCTATATTGTAAGAAAATGGAGGAAAGGATTTCTGGAAAGCAGAAATGTGAAAAATCAAAGCACAACATGCTGAATATGTGCTGCCTATATCTTTAAAGGTTAATGCAAAGAACACATAGGTTTTGATTACCACAAAAATGTTATTGTATTAAAAAGGAATAAAAAAAAAAAAAAAAAAAAAAAATAGTAATGTTCACACTTGTAATGCAGTTTGGAAAACTAAAAAATGTGGATATTATGGGCAAAACATTCTTTGACCATACACATACCAATGTTGTTGTTTTCGATTAGCTTTTTTAACCACAAAATGTCTCATTGCTTCAAGGTAATGGATTGTAAAAGCCTATCCAAGTGGGACTGAAGTGGTTACAGTCAACTTCCACTCTATTTTGACTGTTTGATCGCTGGAAACGATTGTGGTGGAAAGCTGATTAAAAGCCACCAATGTCTGGCATATGGGCGATTACTGAAACACCCCTGGACTTCCCCTCCGATTCCACCTCCCCTCCGAATTAACAGCGTCAACTTCTGCAGTATTCAGTCATATTTAATTCAGTAAGCGATTCCCTGTCAGGCCATGTATTTCCTTTCTTAGACATCAGAGCTGCTTACCCACATAAGAAAAAATAAAACCAAAGCTTTACAGCAGTGCCTCCATGAAATGCAAATAGTAGAGGAATAGACAGTGCTTCGTAGTCCACCAATAGCATTCAGGTCGATCTTCTAACCACTTTAGAACTGGGAAGTATTGCTAAGATTTCAAGGTACTGTGTGGATTAGGATAAGGCTCCATTCAAAGTTGGCAGGAATAGCTGCAGCCGCTGACAGTCTGTCATTGCAGTGGACATGCTCAGTGGTCACAGCCATTTCTTTGCAGCCATCAAACACAGCAACAGGAATTAGTAGATTCCTATCGATGGGATTCGCTTTGTGGCAAAACTCCAGTGCGAATGGAACATAAAAAGGAATAGTGTGACAGAAAACCTGTTTACAGTGCCATCAAGGTCAATTTCTACCTTATCTCTGCTTCTTCATTAAGCCTTAAATACAGGTCCCTTTGTGCATTCTGTTGTGATTTATTAACATTGACTGCTCAAGCCCTGAAGAACAAGAAAGCTTTTCCCCCTAAAACACGTTGGCTGTACCTGATGCTTGGAACCATTAAATGCTTAAAAAATTCCTTGAAGCAAGATGAACTTTTGTACCAGGCGCTCCTCCATACACATTCAAGGCGGCTTGTTTGGGAGTTAGAGTTTGGATAGATGTTCTGTTATAATGTGGCAACAAATAAGTATCTGTATGGTTAATTCACACCTAACTTTCCATGCACACCATAATATACAGCAGACGAGAACAGGCTGCCACAAGTTTTAATGTAACATAGATCCAGGAGTGAAAGCCTACTTGCACTGGCTGGACTAACCTGGACAACCTTCTGTTTTGAAGAAAGTGCTGAGGAAAAGACATACAGTACTTGTTATGCCTGTCTTCCTGTACCCACACTAGCCTTTCATCTAGTTCTAGACTGCCCATTTATCGCTGGCCTAGCTTTATCGTTCTAGGGTGGCTCGTTCCTTTCTCCTGCAGGGTCCTATGGAGTTTCCCTTGAGTACATGCTTCTGGCCAGGTCTACCTAGGCTGTGTGCTATGCGTTGTGGGCCTCAAATCAAACACAGCCTCTCAGCAAGCTGCTCCCCCCTACAAGCTAAATGATGTACACCCACTGGCAACTGCACTGTCCATCAAGATCTGAAACTCAGTTGTCGCTCCCCCTAACAGAAGTTCAGAGGAAGCTGTGCTCAGGTACCCGGGGCCAGCGATGAGGCAATGCAACTTAGGCGTTTCTGCCAACATAGCCATACAATTATATACTAGAGAATATAAACAGGTGGCTTACAATGCATATTTTTAATGCATGGGAATGTTTAATACTACTTTAATGTGAATATACACTAGTCTTAGTCCATAGGGTTCAATATTGAGTTGGCCTACCCTTTGCAGAATACAACAGCTTCACCTCTTCTGGCAAGGCTGTCCACAGGGATTAGGAGTGTGTCTATGGGAAGGTTTGACCTTCTTCCAGAAGCGCATTTTTGACGACAGGCACTGATGTCAGACGAGAAGGCCTGGCTCGCAGTCTCCACTCTAATTCATCCCAAAAGGTGTTCTATCGGGTTGAGGTCAGGACTCTGTGCAGGCCAGTCAAGTTCCTCCACCCCAAACTCATTCATCCATGTCATTATGGACCCTGCTTTGTGCACTGGCCATATTGGAACAGGAAGGGGACAACCCCAAACTGTTCCCACAAAGTTGGGAGTATGAAATTGTCTAAAATTTCTTGGTATGCCGATTGATGCTTTAAGAGTTCCTTTCACTGGAACGAAGAGGCCAAACCCAACCCCTGAAAAACAACCTCACACCATAATCCCCCCTCCACCAAGCTTTACACTTGGCACAAAGCAGTCTGGTAAGTACTGTTCTTTTGGGAACCTCCAGACACATCCATCAGATTACCAGACAGAAGCGTGATTCGTCACTCCAGAGAATACATCTCCACTGCTCTAGAGTCCAATGGCGGCGTGCTTTACACCACTGCATCCAAAGCTTTGCATTGCACTTGGTGATGTAAGGCTTGGATGCAATTGCTTGGTCATGAACTTTCATGAACTTTCTATGCACTGTTGTGCTAATCTGAAGGCCACACAGAGTTTGGTGGTCTTTAGCTATTGACTCTGCAGACAGTTGGCGACTTCAGCGCACTGAGCACTTCAGCATACGCTGTCCCCGCTCTGTCATTTTACGTGTCCTACCACTTTGTGGCTGAGTTGCTGTTGTACCAGTTGCTTCCCGTTTGTTATAATACCACTAACAGTTGACCATGGAATATTTACTAAACTCTGAAAACAGAAACTTTTAAATATATTTCTCAATAATCAGGAGGATATAAAAACACTATGTGTGTGTACCAAATGACTTTGCAAATGCAAATATGGCCTTTGGAAAAAAGAAAAAAAAAAAAAAGGGAGGGAGAAGTAGTAGTAGTGACAGAATCACTGTTTTTGCACATTGCCTGTGCACAGAGCAGAGCTGTGGGAGGAACCTATCAGCTCCATTCACTACAGGATGCCCTCAGAAATCTAAAAAAGGTGGCAGATACAGGACCAGTTAACCATGCACAAGGAGAGAGAACAGCAACAGATGAACTTTATTTCAGGAAGATCCTGCACAAGGGCTATGTTTCACACTGGATTACTGCACAGATCTGGAATACACAAAGCACACCAAGATTCAACTAAGAGTACAGGTGCCTCTTGTATTTAGAAAAGATCTGCTTACCATGGAATTTAGCTTTAAAAAAGAAAAAAAAAAAAAAAGAAGTTTGGGATTTTTTTCAATTATACTTACCTAGGTGGATACAGCAATCATTCCAATGCTGCATCTGTCCCCCACCAGTTCCAAGGGTGAGAACTGAGTGATCAGACACCGAGGATCGCTCAGTTCTCCCTTGCCCCCCCCCCCAGAGCTCGCTGGAGCACTGGGCTGTGGAGGCGGCGAGAGCAGCTGGCTTAAACTCTCAGTGGCTGAGCCAGGTGCTGGTTCAGGCTCCTGGGTAGATCCCGACTAACAGTCAGGATGTGTCCCCGGCTTTGGCTGTACTTCTCCATTAAAGTAGGGAGAAAGTATGAATGAGAAAATTTGGAGCGGTCTCAAATGGCTTATCTACAAACCTCAATATGTAATACAATAAGTAGAAAGGAGCAAATCACAAAAAAGAAAAAAAATAAATCATATCGACAGGTGACTTAGTGATTAGCACTCTCCTAGTAGTGCAGGCTGTTCTGTATTCAGTTCACACTAGCACCAGTGCTTACTTTGTTACACCTGTAGGTATCCTAGATAAAAACTTTAAATGTTAAAAAAAAAAAAATGCCTTTTGGAAAACACAAATGTTATGTGTGCACACGTGTGTATTGAAGCGGTCATTAAGGCACAACTTCTATGCACACACTTTACAATATGTACTCTGCTTCTTCTATGGCTGCCAGGCGTTGGAAGAGTTACCGATTCTTAAACATTAACTAGAGCCCATTGTGCAGCAAGGAGATAACACACAGGAGCACAACACATATAAAGGAGCAAGCAGTGCACAGAAAGAGAAAAAACCTGCAGGTAGAACACAAATCCATGAATAAGTCTACTGTGCAAACAGGGAATAAATTCCACAGTTCAGAGACACATTAACAATAAGGTAACGTTCACTGATAGCAAACGTGAACAAAATGCACCTACAAATATGCAGGTTACAGATAAAGGCCTTTGTTTTGTAATAAACAGTTAATCCTCTTCTTTTTTCTCAGTGGTGCTCCGAATACTATGGGAAGTGAATGGGATAATGCAGACATACTGCTTAACTTAAATGTTCCCTTAAGTTTGCTGAAGGGTTTCTATGTTCACATATTTTAAAACAAGTTAATAGTCACAACTCTTCCGTCAACATGGGAAATGTAGCAAGTTCTATTTATAAAATATTTTCTAGTTATACGATGATGATAATACAAATCATTGGGTTAAAAAGCACATCATTACTAAATTAATTGCATCTACAATCTCCAGTTGTTCCAACAGTGGTGGACGATCTGCAAAAAACCTGCGTGGAGCTCAGCAATGTTTGTAAAGGAGGCCACATAGTTTCTCCCTACAGAAGGAGGTAAAGGTCACAAAATGTGATTCTGCTTCCCGTCAGGAAGCAGAACAATGCAAAAGACAGTATCTCCTCCTCCCCCTCCCTCACCAGCAGAGACCTAACCCCAACAAGAAGGAGAAAACACACAGACTTGCAAACTACCAAGGATGACACAATTAACCATTACAGGTCTGGCTTTAATTCATCCAGGTTTCTTTGTGCGATAGAAAACCAACAGTCCATCCTAGCAACAATATCCTATTCTAAAAAATTGCTTATGTTTTCCCTCGCACAATACAACTTGTGAAATATAAAGACTTCTGTTGTTGTTAAAGGTAACCAAACAACTAGTATACCTCAACCTTAAAAGCAGGGGATGTGATTTCAAACAGCTGGAACCTGCAGGTACAAGTAGTCAAACCATCAGGCTCCATGCACACTAGCTTTTTTTTTTTAAGCTTAAAAAAAAAACAAAAAAAAACCTGGATAAAAAAAAATACTGGTAATAGCATTTTTTTGTTGCATTTTTACAGTACTTGGGTGGGGGTGGGGGGGGGGGGTAAGCTAGAAGGGAAAAAAAAAAAAAAAAAAAAAGCTGTTAGGTGCATTGTGCGTTTTGTTTCTGCCGGAAAAACACTCAAAAAAAAAACTCTACAAAAAAATTTTTTATGCTCCTAAACGCTGAAGCTTGAAAAACGCTACTAGCCTAAAACAGTGTGCATGGACACATAGGATAAAACTATGCAGCTTCTAGGAGCAGAACAAAAATGCTGATAACTTCTAGGAGCTTAAAAATGCTAGTGTACATGAAGCCTAAACCTTCAGACAAAAAGGCAATTTGGTAAAAATCCAACACTTGCTGGTGATAAGTAGACCCGAATCTGCTCATTTCTGCTATGCCTGATGTGTCTACATTGGAGTTTATGCCTTGCGGTGTTTCCAGAAATATACAATCAGGAACATTTTATACCAAAAGGAATGAAGGTGGAAAGTTTATAAATATTACAGTATGCTGTCAATAGCAACTGATCAGATTCCAATTTTGATGTACGAAGTTACATTAGAACCATAAAGAAAGCAGCTTATTGGTCAATATGGGCCATACAGACAGTTCTCAATACAGATACTTTCAGTCATGAAGCCAGCAGCATAATGAACACCACCCATGGTAACCAATGCTGTCAACTTATTTAGATGGCCAGAAATAAATCTCATTTCCCATTGGTTGCTGCATCCAAGTAAATTTTACCCAGAATAAAACTACTTCATATAAAAGGCATTTTTTTCTGTGCGTCTGCAGTTTTGACACCAATTAAAGCAATTGTGAGCATGGACAGTTTTCCTTAAACCTCAAAGCCTTAAAGCCGTAGTAAACTCCATAACTCCAGTCAAAAAAAAAAATAGGTCTTCTACAATAATGCACTAGTATGCACCTCATATTAGCACATGATGGCAGACTTATCTGCAAATAGAGCCCTCCAGCACTGCAATCGCACCTGCTGGTAACGAGTGCTTCCATCTTCTTCCTGTCTTCCTTCTGGGTTCCATCTCTTCTGCCACTTGAATGGCCTGGCTGCAATGATGTCACTCCCGCACATGTGCACAGAAGTCACATTACCATGGCACTCAGTGGGTGCCATAAATGTGGCCTGAACTGTGCATGTGCAGCTCAGGACACATTACTGCTAACAGCAATTTTTAAACATTTGAGTTTAATAACATTTTAACAATGCAAAGTATCATTTATAAATAAAAGCAAGACTCACGGCTTAAAAAAGTGGTTTAAACCCTATATATATATCCAGTGAAGTGACTGGCATCAGCTGATACACAGATGAAAAAAAAAAACCCATCCTACATAAGTTGTACATGTTTATCTGCAGTCTTCTCTTCTCTACAGCAATTCAAAGTGCTGAATTTACACAGGATCTCTCGGCTTTGAAAAGCAGGAAGCTGAAGTTACAGTGAGGAGAGCGAATTAGAGGGAAGGGACACATCCCCGCCAGCACATAGGAACAAAGCCGAGGCTGTCAATCACAGGCTGTGCTCTCAGTTACCATTTTTCTATTGGTGTCAAGGAAAGTCACCAAAAGTGACTCAGGCTTATCGCAGAGGAGTTAGGCAGCTAACAGAAATTACACTTAGTACTCTGGATTGAGACAAGTACACATTATAGAGGGATATGTTTTGTTTATATTTCATGCCTGAGGTTTACAACCACTTTAAGGGCTCATACACAGCAGCAGCAGCACTAGAACTCAACTGCTAGCGCATAGTAGGATGATATGATCCCCATGTATCACACCATTTACTTTAAGTGAACTTTACTGAAATGTCACAAAAGTGCATCTCTGAGTGCATATGGCCCTAAATGCAAGTACTGCTCCGTGCAACGTCCACCTGTCATGAATTTCAGCCTGTCATTATGACAGGCAGCTAGCAGCAGGGCTGAATGCTGCACTTGTGCCTCTCAGGCTCCTGAAAAGACCAGGATTTGATGCATACAGGCCAAAACCCCGTGTTGCACGAGGAACGTGTGTCGACATTAAAGAGGATTTCCCAGAAGAAAACTTTTACTGGAAAAGTCAAGCTATGCATATATTAGTTACACTGCCTGTATCTTTGGATCCAGTCATTTTGAAAAATGTTTTTCAAATTGTTTTTTTACCAACTTTTCCATTGTATGCCATTTTTCAAATTGCTCAGGTTTGTGACAGGTTTCCTTTAGCCATACTGTACAGCATGGTTTCATTTAATACTTGTCTGCTCTGCTGGAGGAAAGAGGAAGGCACAACAGTCATCAAGTATAGCCAATGCCACAGGGGCCAGATTGTTACAAAAGACCAGACAAGTAATGCGCGATAATGCCTACAGGTTTACAGGGAAAGAAGTGCAAACTTGAGTGAAGATCCAGGTTAGCATCATAAGAAGTCACACCTCGTCACTTGAATGCACTGAAATCCTTGCAACAATACAGCCGAGCAAAGCACAGAAAAAAAAAAAAAAAAAAAAAATATTTGCATGGGACAAGTTAAGTTTGTAAAACCCTAGCCAAAGTAAAGTGGAATAAAAAAAAAAAAAAAAAAAGGGGGAGAGCCGTTTTCAGCCACACAACAGACAGCTGGCTACTGGATCACATTTCATATACTTCCCCAGGGGAGAAACACCGCAGGCTAAAAGGGAGGAGGAGCAGGTTTTTACAGACCAGCCACTTCTTAAGGCATAGATGACCACTGACCCTCCCAAGACAAATCCACAGTGGTCTTGGAATAATATAATCCTTTCTATACAATTGTGTCAATTCACGCATATTCTGCATCTAACATCTACTACTGACATCAAACAGTTCAACTTGATTCCTCTTTCCTTTATTCCCCTGCTCACAAGATGGGAAAAAAAAAACAAACAAAAAAAAAACAAAAAAACATTTTTATCTTGGCAGTGATGTAAAACTACCTGTGATTAGGAGCAGAAAGGCTTTATCTTCCGCAACTAAACTCTCACTCACATTCTACTTATAATCTCCAATCAGAAATCTAGTTATGAAATCTGTTTTATGAGGCCTTGTAAACATGTGTCTTGTGGTTAACTGAAATGCTTTATTACTCAGCAGAATTGTAACATATCAGTTGTACTTTCCTTATTGATGAGCTTTAAAAGAGCAGCAATTTCATACTGTGCACTTGGCTCTCTCAAGAATGCCTGCGTTTTAAATGCACAATGTAAGATATATAACATAAAGCACAAGGCCACTAGAGTTGGAATATTAGCATATTTTAATTTCATAAAGCATAGAACACATTTTGAAGAAAGGAAATAATGTTTCACGGATTCCAAAACCCATGTACAAAAGTTTAAATTCTTATTTCTGAAATGTGACGCAGGATCAGACAGATCTGACCACAACCACCACCACACTGGCTTGCATGTTCTTTGTAATCTATTGATTCCATAGTTTTATGTATGAACTCATGTCATTATTACTGTATGTTCATGGTAGCTTTCATAAATGTGTGTATGTAAACAAATCAATGTTGGCTAGAATCTTTACAGGAATATTGGCAATAAGGAGGAAAAAATGGATCAAGCCAATTTGCTGTCACTTCTCCTACCTCCTCCGTAAATATGAATAGGTCTTACCAAGTAAAAAAAAAAAAAAAAAAAAAAAAAAAATTATATATATATATATATATATATATATATATATATATATATATATATATATATATATATATATATATATATATATATACACATACACAGAAATGCAGTGCATGCACATAGTAGAAATCAGCACATGATACAGTTTTCCAACAATCACTGAAAGATAAAATATGCTTTTGCTGCAAGTCCAACTCCAAATATTTTTTTTCCCCCCATTCAGTTGTGTATAGAGCGGAGTGGTTGGAACCTCTTCGCTTCTTACTGGTGTCTGTGCTCTTATTTGTTAGATTATTCCTCATTTCCTGTATATTGGAATGGTTTCAGAACAGGAAGTTAAAAGAAATCACCTCTATGGGGATGCAGACCGTGTTTTAAAAAAAATGACAGATGAATATCCTTAGTTGGAAAACAGATTTTTAAAACCGGAGAAAAATTATAAAAAACGTCACACCTTATTCTTTAACCTCCCTAGCGGTCTGATTATGTCAATATTTCTGTGCTCAAAGCGGTACATTTTTATGCATCGTAATATGTTTGTTGTTTTGTTTTTTTTAATTATAGGCCTGTAATTCTTAGGAATAACTTACTGAAATCTATCCGAACAAGAGTCTAGTAAACATCCCGGGTATGATAAAATTTTAAACACAAAATCATAAATTATAATATAATAAATCATAAACAAATATAATAAATTTAATTCAATAATATAATCAAACCAAAAACACTGAAATTTGAAATATAGCGCCAAGTTCGCACATCACTTAGCGTAGTCGCAAAATAGTTTTCAGTGTCTGATGACAAATTTCCCCACAAATCATTATCACTCAATTCTGCAAGTGGTTCTGATTTACTATCTCTGTTCTCTAGCTGGTCTAAAACTGCTTTTGACCTAAAAGGACGCTTTTTGGACGCAATGGACGTTTCTCAGTTTCAAGGCAGAAAGAACAGTAAAAATGCAGGGCACAGGACAAAGCACTAGGGACAAAATGTATGTGAAATGGTTTGATACAGTAATGTAATACTATGGGATTTTAGTGTATTGAGTGAATGTCACTTTTTAACATTTTTGAATTTCGCGCTGGTTCCGTCCCCCATATATCCCAACGCTCGTAGGGGATGGAACCCGGAAGACGGATGCCGGCATCGGCCGGAGGAGATGGCCGGGGACCCTGCAGGAGGAACATAGTGGGAGCGAAGGACAAGGTAAGTGCAAGAGGGAATCCCAGAGCAACGCTGCAGTGTCTCGAGTGAAGCTCGGGGTTACCGCTTTTGGTACTGAAAGTTAAACCGAAACTACACTCGAGAATACCGCCAGGGGGGTTAATAACTTTAAAAAAAATAGCCAATGTTGGACTTAAATATCTAAATTGAAATTCTTCCTTATGCCTGTTGTACATCATAATAAAAAATAATAGACATCATAAAACATTGTATAATAGTTTCAGGAAAAGCATGGAGACACAACACATAAGGAAACAGAGTTGCAATTTCACTTTCACTTTGACAAAAAAAAAAAAAAAAAAAAGTCAAAACATCAAAAAACAAGGAAGTTTTTTTGTTTTGTCTTCTCCATTTAAAGCTTAATTCTTATAGGTTTTGACACACAAGCAGTCAACATAACACACAGAGGAGTAGCAGGCAAGACATCACACATAAAGTACATGTTGTGGTCTGTGCTTTCTGCACTCTTGTGTACATAGGTAATATTGGATAGATTATTAAAACAGGTAATTGCCACTATGAATACTGAACTGAAAATAACAGCAGTGAAACTTCCAATGTATTCACTATCTAATTCACCTTTTGAAAAGACTTCATTAAATTTAATAAGGCTTAAACTCCTAGCAAAGAAAATACTAATTGCTGGCACAAACAGAGTGCTGAAGTGTTTAAAACACCCATCAATTACTGTAACCTATTGATTCAAAAAGTATTTCTACATTGGTGGAGAATATGTTTAAATTATAAGAGTGCTAAATCTTCAAAGAACTATGGATTTCATGCAGTCAACCTTCACAATATATACACTTGAAAAAAGTTAGGGGAAAAAAAAAAAAAACGTATACTTAGTGACTTGAAGTATAAACAATTTGCACCAAGAAAAATCAAAATTACTACAAAAACAGAACTACATACAGTATATGACATGTTAAACTTCAACTTCTATCTCCAGACGTAGTTTAAATCAGTTTCACTCATTCATAACTTAAAAGCATAAAAACAACACGCAGTCATGGCTGTATAAAAGAGATATATATATAGTTTTTTTATATTAAAGTATAAAAAGGATGTATGTTAATTTTAGTCATTGGATGGACCACTGGAACCACACAAGGACCACAAGGCAGCAAATTGCAAGAATTGTAATCATGGGAAATCCTAATCAGCTACTAGGCATTTTATTTAAAACTAGGCTTCACATCTACAGCTACATCTGATCCTATAGTTAGCCATCTGGTCAGATCTAGCAAGTGGAAAAAAAAAAACAAAACAAAACAAAAAAAAAAAAAAACACACAACATAGCCAAAGAGCGTTACTGGGTAGGTCACGTTCAATATTTTTCTTTCCCCTTAGGTAATCCATAAATTATGAAATCGGTTTGTCTCACAGTAGTGTTGGAATTGTACCTGGTCTTCCAGGCTGGACATCAGTCGTTTTTGACAGCTTCTGCAAATAGGTAAAATGACTCTGTCCCACAGGAAACCCAAACACAGCAGAAAGATTTGTGCTAAATATGGAGCAACTGAAATTGGTCAGAATTGCCGATGTCCAAGATGGACACGGGCATAGGGTATGCAAGCCAAAATTGCAGACTGAGTGGGTCACAATAAATTAAATAACATGGTGACTGCCTACATAGGGAAAACACTGGGGGCATAATAATAAAGCAGTAATAATTTGGTGAATGTCACTTTTACTGCCTTAAACGTATGCCCCTATGGCACCTAAAAACACAAAAAAGGACTTGCACTTGCCTCAAAACTGGGGCAGGTTTAGCAACATATACCTGGCAATTTTCTGATCAACATGGTTGAAAACCGTGCCTTATGTATAGTCAACTTGGGGTCACACATAAAAGGTGAACAGTTAACTGATGACAGCTATACAATAGGTCAGGCATGGGCACAATTGATTCCACTATCGCAAAATACTACAGCCACCCACAGTGGGAAATCATAAACACAGTGCAAGTTATAAGAAAGAAAAAAAAAAAAAAAAAAGGAGAACATAACATGTAAGTAAATCCTAAAACTAAAAACTTTTCGTACATGCTCCTTTTAGTTTGTTAAATTTACCATTGAGAGCATTTTCCCTATTATCAAATAGAGCAAGACACCAGCTGATCCAGCTATAAAACTAGTGGGCTGATAACCTCCTGTGCACTCTCCTTATGCTACTTTCGTATCAGTTAGCATTGTTCCCAGTTCCCTCTGTGAAATATAAAACACCAACTCTATAAGAAGAGAGGTGGAGGTGTTCTGCAGTCCTGTCCAATGGTGACAACTCTGTTCCTCCATAGATACAGCAAGATGCAGAAGTGTTGTCACCCTAGGACAGGAAGTGTGTTACTGGCAGGATCACCTGATGAAAATAAAGAATTAATGTGTGAAAAAAAGGCAAACTAATGCAGCCACCACATTTAAGGACTGGTAAACTGAAATAAAATTACATTTTTGTTCTGAGATTTAATGTGCTTGAACTAGTCTGCTCCTTCTTGCCTTTCTTCAACAATGGGCATCTTCTATTAAAGTCCCATCTTCCATACTTCCCATTGCAAATTCTTTGCAAGACACAATTAGCCCCGTTTAAAGACTACAGAAGTGATGTATGGTAAGTGTGTAGGTAACTCCCAAAAAAAGTTTAAAACAAATATAGTATGTTTTGTATCTGCGTACAATTTCCCTGTACTGTGTGGGGGGTCTAAATTCACCCCCGGACCTCAGCAGTTTCAGTGTTTTTCATTAGACTATGGTGTCATGTATGAGCCAGGAGTGCATTTTTTGACTACCTAGTAATGTTTTTTTCAAGCTGTAGAAAGTCATTACTGCATCTCAAAAAGAAACTGAAATTTCAGCCAACTTTGCCATAGACTTCCTAGTAAAGAAAAGGAATCTGCATTACAAGTAGGCTCTTATTTATTAAGACAAAGTATAATGTGGGATTGCCATAGTAACCAATTAACAATCATCCTTCATTGTGGTGATCACTGTAAATCTAATCAAAGATGAAATCCTATTTGCTTCCAAAGCTTGCCATGTTAACTTTTTACACTATAATGTTCAGAGCATTTTCAAAACAAATATAATAAATGAGTAAAGTATCTCCTGTTATCTACATGAACATTTTTTCATTTATTCCACAACATCAACATTCAGTAATTTCCTGAATAAAACAAAAACTTTAATCATTAATAAACACTGTTGCATCTCTAAAACACATTACTCATATGCAATTAGGAAAAATGTCTTGTGTATGCCCTGCTAAATTGTGTAAGTTTGCCAGATAGTAAAAAGGCTCAGAATATGGAACCTTATTCTTTGTAACCATAAGAAGAAAAAAAAAAAAAAAAACGACATTACTAAATTCAGTCAGCCCCTATTCAGCCTCAAAGTCACACGTGCTCTGCTGCAGACCTTGCTGCTCAATGTGCCTTTTGTCTGAAGACTGGTGTTTCAACATCCTAGTCTTGAACACAAGAAGGAAGGAAAAAAAAGGGGTCAGCACAAGTCTTCTGTCATTCATAAACCTGAATCAGAGCTCACAGAACACCAGCCTTTCCTCCCCCTTTTCCACAGAAGATTGATGCCACAATAACACAATACCGCCCCAGCCTACAAACAGGGCACAGTACCAAAATCCGTCTGCCATCCCTTCCAGAATGCAAAACACTTAGGCATCCTGGCAAAACCCATTAATGATAAGACACAAGATCACCAGACTAGTGATCGCAAGCAGGAATGGAGAATATAGACAAGTGTAGAGATTGTAAAAAAAATTAAAACCTTAAATTAAAAAAAAAAAAAAAAAACACACACCCCAACTTTTAATTTATCACAACCCCACTTATTGTTTACACATTTGACGGCACTGTTTACAAATGCAAAACATGAAAAATGGCAATCACAATGAGGCAATAGCACAAATACTCAAAAATAAGCAACTTTAGGCATAATTAATAATTTGTGATCTCTACTACTGATTAAAAAAAATATCCAATTAACTTGACAATTTGATGTTTAAAATCTGCAGCCACAATAGATGAGGCCTTTATGACCAGCAAGTATACTAAAGCTTATTAAGAGTTATTTAGCTGTCAATTTTCTTAGCAAAACAGTGTCAGCACAATACCTCAAACATATTTAAGTTCTGACAAAACAATTCAACTGGATATATTAGCAGCTCTTCCATTTTCATCCTGCCTGGAAGAGGATAGATGTATCTATAAGGCAATGTCCATTTCATATCAGTCTACTTGCTAAGGTAGTACCATAAAACCCCTATCCTTGCTTATTCTCCTTCACCGCACTCATACCATCTCTTTGGAAAGCTCTGAAAGAGCATTTGTTCAGGCTGCCAAGTTAAATCCTCCTTTCTCATGTCAAGGCTTTGAAAAAGCAGTCAGAACAGCAGCTACACTGAGGTCTGCAGAAGTAAAAGAAGAAAAGCAATTCCTTTGGCACCACAGGACCATTAAGCCGTTTGCAGATTATGAACTGAAGCACAAGAATATCTACTCTGCCCAATCAGACAGTAAAGCAGTCTTTATGTAGGTACTGTACATCATACCTAGACTTGTATGGCTTTGCTGAGCTAGTCAAGAGTGCTTTGTTTTGATTTTGCAAATAAATATGCAAAATCTGTGCAACAGCAAGAGGAAAAACACACACAACAAATGCCACCACCATTAGCTTACAAGGTGACAACGAATGTATAGACAGTGCAATCCACTGACACTACTGAGAAAAATGTGTGTTCTGGGGCCATGCTCATATGTTATTATTGCATAATGGCCTATTCAGGAATTACAATAAAACATCTTGAAATGTACAATGTATTTCAGTCATTTTATTCTTGGGAAAAGTAGTAGAGCAGCAACCAGATAATAAATACAGCAAGAACAAAGTGGCTGCCTAATCATACATATGGACATAAGCAAACATAGAATGAGAGGACTAAAGGAAACACAAGGGTATTGCGATGGTAGAGATCTCCAGAATGGGTAATCACAGCCATTTCATTGAAGGCTTGCACAGGGCACACAGGGTTAAACAAATGCAGGCAGTCACAGTAGACATTAGAGGGGGAGTGTTTTCAATATACACACCAGTAACCATCAGCTGGTTTTGCAAAGCCAAAAAGTTACACAGCACAGTTTTTGGCTCCTGTTAAAGTTTTGAAATGTAAAGTTTGAACCTGACTTTCTCTAATTCTTCAGCTCCACTGGGAATTCAGCAATATCGGGAATGTTTTTGGAGGAAAGCACACATTCCTGAAGTGTTCTAAATGAAGCAGATCCCAGTGATAGGGCTCCCTCCCCCTCCCAGGGCTGTTCCCTTTCCTCTTGGTCCGGCTAGTTGTTGGGACATCTGTACACACAAATATGAGGGTATGTGCCATCAGTCACAATGAACTCCTATGGACTTTAGCTGACTTCAACCTCTCATGGGGTCTATGAAGGCACACATCACAATCAGGCATATCAGATGGGAAAATACAAATGAAAGCCGTGCACTGTATGAGGGATGAGGACACCTTGTCCATCATCAGGCAGGAGCTGCACTGCTCATCCCATTAGCACTGGTAAAGGAGCTCATTATCCAATGGCTCTAGGAGGTTGATTTCCGACTCCGAATGGGCCTCCAATGGGCACAGGGAAAGACTGCTGCCTGATCCTAACATTGCAGACACACGGCTTTCCTGGGTGTAACACCCTAGCAATCCCTGTGGGGGAATCCCTTGTCCGCAGAGCTCACATTCTTTGCACTATCGCTGGCTGCTGTGCCTTTAAACCTCCATAGCACAACAAAGGCAGCAATCCTCCGCCGACACACATACACAACGCTCTGGGCAGCTCCGATCCAGCTCCTAACTTTCCCAATTACAGCCCGATGGTTAGTGCAGGCGTGATGGGAGCTGCAGAGGGCTCAGCCGGCTGCCCGGCGTGCTGGTCTGTGGGCTCCGCTCAGCCCTCACCTCCACACACACAGCAAACTTCCAGCATCCATTGTTTGTGTGGATCTCCCTTCCCAGACAGACACAGAGGTGTGATGAACACACAACCAACTTACCCCGGTGTAGGCAGCCTGGGATCTCCCTCCCTCCTTCCCTCCAGATGAATTATATCCTCTTTTCTGCCAGATCTCAGACTTCTCCCCCCGGATCTCTGCTGCTCTCCGTCCCTTTTTTTTCACCCACAGACAGTAAAAAGGAGCTCAGTGTTACTGGGTGACTAAGTGAATCAACTAGCAGGGAGCACAGTAAGTTGAAGTGTCAAATTACATCGCCTATTCTATTACCATGCTGGCTGGTCGGAGGGAAAACCTGGCCCGGACCCCGCGCTGGATGGAGCAGAGTCTACAAAGACTGATCCTAGCAGCCTGGACACAGGACGAGGGGGACGCGGAGTCTTCTCTGTACAGCCAGTCAGCTGCTACCATTCCTCGGGTCAGGGGACCCCCACCAAGGGCATTGGTGTACAACATACACAGGCTGGGCTCTGCTGCTACACCTCCTCACACTTCACCAACTACACATGGAAGGAGACCGCCAATACAATCACAGTCATCATTTATTCTGGAAATGAATGCAACGGGAAACACGCCTACCATTAACCACTTCAATACCAGGACCGTCCTGACAACTCTCACATACATGTCAACATAGACTTTGTATGATGTTTGCAATACCAGGCCAGTTCTCACACATCTCTCATATTGCAACAAAAAAAAGTAGTTTTTTTTACATATAACAGGCCAGTTCTGGTACTTCTCACATATATTTAAAAAATTACTTTTTTGTTTTTGCAATACCAGGCCAGTTCTGACACTTCTCACATATATGTAAAAAACTACTTTTTGGGTTTTTTTTGCAATAACAGGCCAGTTCTGACACTTCTCACATACAGGTGAACTCGAAAAATTAGAATATCGTGCAAAAGTTCATTTATTTCAGTAATGCAACTTAAAAGGTGAAACTAATATATGAGATAAACTCATTACATGCAAAGCAAGATAGTTCAAGCCGTGATTTGTCATAATTGTGATGATTATGGCTTACAGCTCATGAAAACCCCAAATCCACAATCTCAGAAAATTAGAATATTGTGAAAAGGTGCAATATTCTAGGCTCAAAGTGTCCCACTCTAATCAGCTAATTAAGCCATAACACCTGCAAAGGGTTCCTGAGCCTTTAAATGGTCTCTCAGCCCGGTTCAGTAGGAATCACAATCATGAGAAAGACTGCTGACCTGACAGTTGTGCAGAAAACCATCATTGACACCCTCCACTAGGAGGGAAAGCCTCAAAAGGTAATTGCAAAAGAAGTTGGATGTTCCCAAAGTGCTGTTTCAAAGCACATTAATAGAAAGTTATGTGAAAGGGAAACGTGTGGAAGAAAAAGGTGCACAAGCAACAGGGATGACCGCAGCCTGGAGAGGATTGTCAGGAAAAGGCTATTCAAAAGTGTTGGGGACTTTCACAAGGAGTGGATTGAGACTGGAGTCAGTGCATCAAGAGCCACCACACACAGATGGATCCTGGACATGGGCTTCAAATGTCGTATTCCTCTTGTCAAGCCGCTCCTGAACAACAAACAACGTCAGAAGCGTCTTACCTGGGCTTAAGAAAAACAGACCTGGTCAGTTGCTCAGTGGTCCAAAGTCCTCTTTTCTGATGAGAGCAACTTTTGCATCTCATTTGGAAACCAAGGACCCAGAGTATGGAGGAAGAATGGAGAGGCACACACTGCAAGATGCTTGAAGTCCAGTGTGACGTTTCCACAGTCTGTGTTGATTTGGGGAGCCATGTCATTTGCTGGTGTTGGTCCACTGTGCTTCATTAAGTTCAGGGTCAACGCAGCCGTCTACCAGGAGATTTTGGAGCAATTCATGCTTCCTTCCGCAGATGAGCTTTATGGGGATGCTGACTTCATTTTCCAGCAGGACTTGGCACCTGCCCACACTGCCTAAAGCACCAAAACCTGGTTCAATGACCGTGGGATTACTGTGCTTGATTGGCCAGCAAACTCGCCTGACCTGAACCCCATAGAGAATCTATGGGGCATTGCCAAGAGAAAGATGAGACATGAGACCGAACAATGCAGAAGAGCTGAAGGCCGCTATTGAAGCATCCTGGTCTTCCATAACACCTCAGCAGTGCCACAGGCTGATACCTTCCATGCCACACCGCATTGAGGCAGTAATTGCTACAAAAGGGGCCCAAACCAAGTACTGAGTATATATGCATACTTATACTTTTCAGAGGTCCGATATTGTTCTATGTACAATCCTTGTTTTATTGATTGCATGTAATCTAATTTTCTGAGATTGTGGATTTGGGGTTTTCATGAGCTGTAAGCCATAATCATCACAATTATGACAAATCACGGCTTGAACTATCTTGCTTTGCATGTAATGAGTCTATCTCATATATTAGTTTCACCTTTTAAGTTTTATTACTGAAATAAATGAACTTTTGCACGATATTCTAATTTTTAGAGTTTCACCTGTATATTTAAAAAATAACTTTTTTGTTTTTGCAATAACAGGCCAGTTCTGACACTTAACACTTAATTTTTTTTTTACATATATGTGAGAAGTGTTAGAACTGGCCTGCTATGGCAAAAAACAAAAAAAAGTAAATTTTTACATATATGCGAGATGTGTCAGAACTGGCCTGGTATTGCAACCCCCCCTCCCCCCCCAAAAAGTCAATTTTTACATATATGTTGATTTTTACATATAACAGGCCAGTTCTGACATTTCTCACATACCGTATTTGCCGGCGTATAAGACGACCCCCTACTTTTCCTGTTAAAATATAGGGTTTGAGCTATACTCGCCGTATAAGACTACCCCTCTTCCAACGCACACCAAATAAAAATGAAAAAACATCAGATTTGATTTCAATATGGTATGGTATTTCAGTATGGTATTCCAATGATGGGGTGCTATTCCTCCCACTGATACCAATGATGAGGCACTACTCCTCCCACTGACACTAATGGTGCCCCATCAGTAGTGTCAGTGTGTGAGGAATAGTGTCCCATCATTAGTGTCAGTGGGAGGAATAGTGCCCCATCATTGGTGTCAGTGGATGAAATAGTGCCCCATCATTAGTGTCAGTGGGAGGAATAGTGCCTCATCATTTGTATCAGTGGGAGGAATCATGCCCCATCATTGGTGTCAGTGGGAGGAATAGCACCCCATCATTGGTATCAGTGGGAGGAATAGTGCCCCATCATTGGTATCAGTGGGAGGAATAGTGCCCCATCGTTGGTGTCAGTGGGAGGAATAGTGCCCCATCATTGGTGTCAGTGGGAGGAATAGTGCCCCATGGTTGGTGTCAGTGGGGAGGAGGAATAGTGCCCCATGGTTGGTGTCAGTGGGAGGAGGAATAGTGCCCCATGGTTGGTGTCAGTGGGGAGGAGGAATAGTGCCCCATGGTTGGTGTCAGTGGGGGAGGAATAGTGCCCCATCATTGGTGTCAGTGGGGAGAATAGTGCCCCATCATTAGTGTCAGTGGGGGAGGAATAGTGCCCCATCATTGGTGTCAGTGGGGGAGGAATAGTGCCCCATCATTGGTGTCAGTGGGGAGGAATAGTGCCCCATCATTGGTGTCAGTGGGGGAGGAATAGTGCCCCATCATTGGTGTCAGTGGGGGAGGAATAGTGCCCGATCATTGGTGTCAGTGGGGGAGGAATAGTGCCCCATCATTGGTGTCAGTGGGGGAGGAATAGTGCCCCATCATTGGTGTCAGTGGGGGAGGAATAGTGCCCCATCGTTGGTGTCAGTGGGGAAGGAATAGTGCCCCATCGTTGGTGTCAGTGGGGGAGGAATAGTGCCCCATCATTGGTGTCAGTGGGGAGAATAGTGCCCCATCATTGGTGTCAGTGGGAGGAATAGTGCCCCATCATTGGTGTCAGTGGGGAGAATAGTGCCCCATCATTGGTGTCAGTGGGGAGGAGGAATAGTGTCCCATTATTGGTGTCAGTGTGGAGGAGGTATAGTGCCCCATCGTTAGTGTCAGTGGGGGAGAGGAGCGGCTGCTCCTTCTTTCAGTTCGGCAGCTTGATTTTCGCGGGGCCGTTCGGCTCCGCCTCCTCGCCGTTGATTGGTCGCCTGTGTGCGCTGGCGCCCAATCATCGGTGAGGAGGCGGAGCCGAGCGGCCGCGCAACCATCGAGCGGCCGGGCGACCATCGAGTGGCCGAACTGAAAGAAGGAGCAGCCGCGCTTCCTGGACCGGATCATCGTGGGACCGGGACCGGAGCCAGGTAAGGTACAGCAGCCCCTCTGCCCACCCCTGTACTTAGTGTCCGTTGGAGGACACCGCCCCTGGAAAAAGTGCCGCCCTGACACACCGGCTCGCCGTATACCGGCGTATAAGACGACCCCCGACTTTTCAGAAGATTTTCAGGGGTTGAAAAGTCGTCTTATACGCCGGCAAATACGGTATATGTAAAAATCAATTTTATTTATTTTTTTTTAATAACAGGCCAGTTCTGACACTTCTCACATATATGTAAAAATCAACTTTATTTTATTTTTTTGCAATAACAGGCCAGTCCTGACACTTCTCATATATATGTAAAAATAAACTTATTTTTTATTTTTGCAATAACATGCCAGTTCTGACACTTCTTACATATATGTAAAAATCTACTTTTTTTTGCAATAACAGGACAATTCTGACACTTCTCACATATACAGTCAGGTCCATAAATATTCGGACATCGACACAATTCTAACATTTTTGGCTCTATACACCACCACAATGGATTTGAAATGAAACGAACAAGATGTGCTTTAACTGCAGACTGTCAGCTTTAATTTGAGGGTATTTACATCCAAATCAGGTGAACGTGTAGGAATTACAACAGTTTGCATATGTGCCTCCCACTTGTTAAGGGACCAAAAGTAATGGGACAGAATAATAATCATAAATCAAACTTTCACTTTTTAATACTTGGTTGCAAATCCTTTGCAGTCAATTACAGCCTGAAGTCTGGAACGCATAGACATCACCAGACGCTGGGTTTCATCCCTGGTGATGCTCTGCCAGGCCTCTACTGCAACTGTCTTCAGTTCCTGCTTGTTCTTGGGGCATTTTCCCTTCAGTTTTGTCTTTAGCAAGTGAAATGCATGCTCAATCGGATTCAGGTAAGGTGATTGACTTGGCCATTGCATAACATTCCACTTCTTTCCCTTAAAAAACTCGTTGGTTTCTTTTGCAGTATGCTTTGGGTCATTGTCCATCTGCACTGTGAAGCAGCGTCCAATGAGTTCTGAAGCATTTGGCTGAATATGAGCAGATAATATTGCCCGAAACACTTCAGAATTCATCCTGCTGCTTTTGTCAGCAGTCACATCATCAATAAATACAAGAGAACCAGTTCCATTGGCAGCCATACATGCCCACGCCATGACACTACCACCACCATGCTTCACTGATGAGGTGGTATGCTTAGGATCATGAGCAGTTCCTTTCCTTCTCCATACTCTTCTCTTCCCATCATTCTGGTACAAGTTGATCTTGGTCTCATCTGTCCATAGGATGTTGTTCCAGAACTGTGAAGGCTTTTTTAGATGTCGTTTGGCAAACTCTAATCTGGCCTTCCTGTTTTTAAGGCTCACCAATGGTTTACATCTTGTGGTGAACCCTCTGTATTCACTCTGGTGAAGTCTTCTCTTGGTTGTTGACTTTGACACACATACACCTACCTCCTGGAGAGTGTTCTTGATCTGGCCAACTGTTGTGAAGGGTGTTTTCTTCACCAGGGAAAGAATTCTTCAGTCATCCACCACAGTTGTTTTCCGGATCTTTTGGTGTTGCTGAGCTCACCGATGCGTTCCTTCTTTTTAAGAATGTTCCAAACAGTTGTTTTGGCCACGCCTAATGTTTTTGCTATCTCTCTGATGGGTTTGTTTTGTTTTTTCAGCCTAATGATGGCTTGCTTCACTGATAGTGACAGCTCTTTGGATCTCATCTTGAGAGTTGACAGCAAGAGATTCCAAATGCAAATAGCACACTTGAAATGAACTCTGGACCTTTTATCTGCTCATTGTAATTGGGATAATGAGGGAATAACACACACCTGGCCATGGAACAGCTGAGAAGCCAATTGTCCCATTACTTTTGGTCCCTTAACAA
Source organism: Staurois parvus (assembly GCF_062004578.1). Classification (NCBI taxonomy): domain Eukaryota; kingdom Metazoa; phylum Chordata; class Amphibia; order Anura; family Ranidae; genus Staurois; species Staurois parvus. Next base: position 4,424,320 of record NW_028318087.1, read on the forward strand.
GTGGGAGGCACATATGCAAACTGTTGTAATTCCTACACCGTTCACCTGATTTGGATGTAAATACCCTCAAATTAAAGCTGACAGTCTGCAGTTAAAGCACATCTTGTTCGTTTCATTTCAAATCCATTGTGGTGGTGTATAGAGCCAAAAATGTTAGAATTGTGTCGATGTCCCAATATTTATGGACCTGACTGTATGTAAAAATCAAAATTTTTTTTTTTTTTGCAATAACAGGCCAGTTCTGATACTTCTTATATATATATATATATATATATATATATATATATATATATATATATATATGTAAAAATCCGATTTTTTGTTTTTGTTTTTGCAATAACAGGACAATTCTGACACTTCTCACATATATGTACAAATCCGACTTTTCTTTGCTGAGAAAATTACTTAAAACCCCCAAACATTATAATTTGTTTTTTAGCAAAGTCCATAGAAATAAAATGGTGGGTGTTGCAAATTTTTGTCACACAGTATCTGCAGAGCGGTTTTTCAAACGCAATTTTTTTTTCTCTTAAAAATACACTTTAATGAATGTTATTGACTTTACCTCCAGAAGATTTTACCTCCTTCCTGACCAGGCCATTTTTTGCTATGCAGCACTACACTACGTTAACTGACAACTGCGTGGTTATGCAAGGCTGTACCCAAATTAAATTTATATAATTTTTTTCACACAAATATAGCTTTCTTTTGGTGGTATTTTATCACCACAGTTTTTTATGTTTAATATATAAACGAAAAAAGACCAAACATTTTTGAAAAAAAATCAATTATTTCTGTTTTCTGGCATAAAATATATCCCATAACAAAAATCTAAAGTCTTCTAAATTTGGGGCCAAAATGTTTTCTGATACAGGTCTTTGGTAACAAAAATATCAAAATAGGTGTATATTATTTAGTCTGTAGGAAAGTTATAGCGTCCACAAACTATAGGATATATACAGTATTTAAAAATTGATCAATTTTGATGTACTGATGGCCTCATTTCTTGAGGCCATTAAAATGTCAGGACAGTACAAATATTCCCCAAATTACCCCTTTTTGGAAAGCAGACAGTCTGAGATATTTAGTAATAGACATTGCAGGTTTTTTGAAGTTGTAATTTTTTTGTCACAATTTTTTGGAAACTGAAGAAATTAATTAAAATGGGTTTTTTTTCACATACGGTCACCTGAGCAGTACAGCATCATGAAATGACTGGTGCGGCGGTGATCAGGGTACACTGACTGGTGACAGCATGTTAAAAAATAAATAAATAATATTTATTCAATATTTAAATTTTTTTTTACTATCTTAAAAAAATGACTTTCATCAGAGTAGTTCAATGTCACTATTATAACATTGTACTACTCTGAGGGGGGTGATGCATCAGTAATGCTTTGAACTGTCATGAATGGGTTAAGTTAATGACAGCTCAGAATACTAGTGATCTGTGATTGGCTACAGCTAATCACATAGTACAGGGTGCTTTGATTGGCCCAGGTACCATGTGATAGCTGTGGGCCAATCACACTAGTAATGGAAGCAAAACTGTTATGAATCACATTGAAAAGAATAGCAATCACGTGATCACTGGGTCCTGAGTACCTGGACAGGCAAAATGACGCACGGGTAGGTCACTTTGCCTTTATCTGCTGCCTGCCCACAGTAAATGTACTGTGGACAGTCAGCAAGTGAATAATGCACACAAACGCAATATAATACCCAATTTTTTTGTAAGATATAAAAGATGTTATGCCAAGTAAATAGATACTTAACATGTCATGCTTTAAAATTGCGTATGCCCGTGGCACGGCGCTAAACTACGGTACCTAAAAATCTCCAAAGGTGACGATATAAATGCCTTTACAGGTTACCAATTCAGAGTTACACAAAAGATCTGGAGCTAAATGTATTGCCCTAGTTCTGAAGTTTGTGAAGATACCTCACATGCGTGGTGTGATCTACATATCCATGAGGGATTTACGTATGCGATCACATTTCCATGTGAGCACAGAGGTGCTTAAATTTTTTTATTTTTATTTATTTTATTACAAACTTTTTTTACACTGTCCCTTGCCACCAGATGCCTCTAGGGGCAACTAAAAACGTCCTGGGTGGATGAGGCCTAAAGCTCCAACAATGTACACAGTAGTTTCACTTAAGTACCTGCCCTCTGGGTTCACCAGATGCCATCAAGTGTTTTTATACGCAGCGCAGTACAAACGCATATGCAAGAAAAATAGGAATGTATTACAATGAGCCCAGTTTACACCACTGCAGTGCTTCCATGCAAGTTTTAAAAAAAAGTACAGCATGCTGCATATTTCCACATCAAAACGCACAGCAAACACAAGTAAACACACCACAAATGTGCAAAAAATGCATGTGGAAGTAGATAAATTATTCAAAAACATGCACTGCAAACACACTGAAAATGCACTGCAAATGCATGTAAATGCACTGAAAATGCATGTAAACCCACATGCAGAAATACATAGTGAACGCAGAGACTGTGGTGTAAAGGAGCCCTCAGCAGCAGCTTATTACAATTAGGCTGCATTCACATCTGCAAATTCCCAGAATGTGCAAAAAACATGTGTTGAGCTTGCAGTGTCATTATTTGTTAATGACACCCCAAATGTGGCCAAAAGACACGTGTTTTCAAACGAGACAAACACAGTAAAAAAATGTGCTCAAAAAAAAGCTCAACACCTCAAAAGGTGCAAAAGCTTCCTTGAATTGTTTGCCATGCATAGGGCAGCCCATTCAAGTGAATAGGCTGCCCTATGCATGTCGCACGAAAACAAGCAAAAACAAAAAAGGCAAAAAAACGCACATTCACGCAATACACATATATGAATGGGGCCTTAGGGATGAACTCAGGCATGTTCAGACTAGGATCTGGAACCATGTGTGTGAATCTTCCAGAGAGTTGGCAAGTACTGGGCAAATCATCTGTAGCTGAGGCATTCTCACACGACAACTGCAAGTATACAAGGAGAATGCATATGTGCAAATGTAGGGTTGGGAATACCTTCAGATGACTGGCCCAGTACAGCCCTGGTGGGCTTACACATGTTGGTTTGGTTTCTAGTCCAAACATGCTCAAGCTCATCCCTACCTACAATCTAAGGTCTCTAATCACTTGCATATATACACACATACTAAGGCCAATATAGACAGGAGCTGATTTAAGCTGACCATCCACTAAGATTATTTTGGCTGGTTTTTGACAAGCCTGCCGAAAAATCAACCTGTGGGTGGTCCTGCTAGCCTGCTTTACTGAACAATGGCCAATCGTTCAGTCAGTGGAACCTGCTGGAACATTTTGTACACACAGCTATTGCATCCAGTCAGACCCAGCCCCTGCTCAACTGCTGCCTGTAAAATACAGTAGCCCCACAGGGGCATTTGTCCATTTACACTGTTCAGCATGGATGGAGGAATCTGTTAATTTCTTTCATTCATCCCACAGGCTGAACAAAAGAGTTTTCACAGTGTATGGCCAGTTTAAAGGATAAGTTCACCTTTGGGAACGTTACCTGTTCCACCCATTTTTAGGGTGTAACATGTTCCCTATGCTGCAGCCGCTGCCTGATTCCCCTTCCCCATGACAGAAGTATGGGGAGAACTTCCCCGTACTAGCTGTCACTTTCTGAAATCAGTGTGGCTGTGTGGGGCTCCGCCCACACAGCCACATCAGTCATTCACAGAGTTATGTAAATAAATGAACTAAAAGTCTTACAACTACTTAGTGGCTGTCGGCTTGTAGTTCTCAATGTACTACCAAGCTAGTGGAACGCCGTAGTAGTTCATTGATTCTTCCTGTCAGTGTATCTGCTTGCCCGCACATCCCATACTGGCAAGCAGACATACTGACAGGTCTGCAGAAGACCTGCATGGCATCAGCGATCTGCTGATCGCTGGTGCGATTCTGTACAAGTTCCAAAAAATAATAAATAATAAATGCTCATTTTTTTTACCTGCAAAAAAATGTGTATTTATTATTTTATACGGTGTAACTCCGTATATTTATAAGACCATACTGCTTTAATATATCTGTTTACATTTGAATATAATCAGAGATGCATTAAAAATAAATCCCCCAATTCCTGGGGATTACCTGGGGGTTTCGAAACGCGTCAAGGGAAGTGACGTCGGACGCAAGGAGCAGGAACGGGAAGTGATACGAGGGCCATCTTTACTTCTGGAAATCGTACTTTCCACATGGGAACTGCCTGGTAATCCCCAGGAATTGGGGGATTTATTTTTAATGCATCTCTGATTATATTCAAATGTAAGCAGATATATTAAAGCAGTATGGTCTTATAAATATATGGAGTTACACTATTGTCATTTCCTATTATATATGATTGGAGCCTGGAATATTTGGATCAAGGCTTGCAAATGACTATGGAGGGATGGCAGCACAGTGTTACTCTGCAATAAGTGAAGAAGGAGAAAGATTTGTTGGGTGATTCCTACAGATGATATCTTAAGGCGCTTTCTTTTTTATTGTTGGTAAGGGTATATTTGCCTTACTTATTAGAAGTGTTACACGTGGGTAATGGTTCTCACTGAGTGTAACACATCATGATTTAGCACGAGTGTTGTTTGCAATTTTTCACGAGTGTTTCACTTTCTTTGTGTTTTACACAGTATTTTTTTTTTTTTATTATACAATGTTATGGTAATACACTATTTTGAGTTTCTTTTATTTTTGAGGTTCTCACAAAAGCCACCGGAAGCAATCAAACATTATAAGAAAATTTCAAGTTTATCACATTCATCCTTTTTTTTTTTTTATTGATTTTGAACTATTGAGACACTGGACTTCTTTATGAATATTGTTGTTTTGATTACTACATATTATCACTTTTAAGGTGTGTGGGCTACTTATGTATTTCAGTTGGGGATTTGTTTAAAGAGGGGGAGATTCTTCTTAGAATAATTTTGTGTAATTTTGTGCTTTCAAGGGTTGAAAGTTTTTTCTAATTTGAATCCAGAGTGTGATTGGGTTTTTGTGGGATTATATCATATTCACAATTTTGTTTATAGTGATAAAAACCTGACAGGGCCTTTAACATTCCCCAAAAGCTTTGGCTAGGTATAGTTCAATTTTCTATATACATATACAGTATATGTATTAAAGATGGGGAAACTAACAAGTGAAGAAGTGAAACAATAGTCATAACAGCAGGGTAAACCTTTCAAACAATGGAAGTAATTTGTTTTTTTGGGGGGCAATCGATCCACTTTTGATCCATTTTTTTCTTACAGGTTTTTTAAATCAGACACATTGGGGGAGATTTACTAAAGCTTGTTCACACAGAATCTGGTGCACCTATGCATAGCAGCCAATCAGCTTCTAACCTCAGCTTGTTCAGTTAAGCTTTGGCAATAAAACCTGGAAGCTGATTGGTTTTTATGCAGAAGTGAATCTGATTTTGCACTGTCCAGCTTTAGTAAATAAACCCCATTGCGTAAAATGATATGGTCAATTTTGGTGCAACATTGTGGATGCACATTGAGAGAAAACAATAACAACAGATGTTCTCCTGGTTGAATGAGTTGGAAAATGTTGCTTGGACAGCAGCCTCTGCTCTAGAAATATGTGAAACCAACTGCAGAAATATGAGGAGCCATACCTAATGTGAAGTGTAGTTCTCCTTGTTTGTCAAGGTTTTAGTGAAGAACTAATAACTGATATTTTGTGTTGCTTTATAGCAACAATGCTTCAAACATGTACTAGTGCTGACAGAGAGGGTCAGGAGAGGGAAAAACAGAGATTCTGTGCAGGCGCCCGATGTCCTCCTTATCAACCTATGATGTCAATGGTTGCTAGGACGCCAGTGGCTGTGTGCACAAGGATAACCTGTGTCTTTAAGTAACTAAGACAGGCATCACCCACCCGCTTCACCCATCACCCTTTTAAAGGGAAAATTCTCCTTCACATTGTCAGGAGGGGTCCATGATTCTGTAGGTTGTTTCCAATCCTCATAGAGGAATGTTCCAAATACTGAGTGTATTGGGAAGGTCTTTGCAACTGTATGAACTCTTAAAGACCCTAGGCCTAAAACAGTAGCCTGATACACTAAATGCAGAATAGAATGTACTGCATCAATCAGGTTAGAAAATGTTAGCCATGTGGAATTTGCCCAAATGCAGTGTTATAAGGAGTATATTGTGAGGACTCTGAATATGAATCAGAGATGTTTATAGGGGCCTCAGGGACACTTGGCGATAGAGGTCCAGTAGGGTCAGAATCAGACTGTACTGTGGATGGGGCCTCTGCAAGCAGACTGCTCCATTAATTGTGCACAAACGAAGAAAATGTCTGCAGTGGACATAAGTGATCTTGTGTACACATGGCAGATCTCAGCCCCACCCAGTAGAGATTTAAAGCGCCTGTAGTATAACCCGTGGAAAAAAGTATGGAATCATCACTCTTGGAAAATGTTCATTCAATTGTTTAATTGTGTAGAGGAAAAAAACTATCACAGACATGCCTCAGAACTATTTTCATTTAACATTCCAACCTTTTGGCTTTAAGAAACACTTAAAAAAATAAAAAAGAAAGAAAACTGTAGTCAATTGCAACAGTTTTTGCAGATCAAGCAGAGGAAAAAAATATGGAATCACTCAATTCTGAGGAAAATATTATGGAATCACCATGTACTTTACAGTTCTAAAACAAACATCTGCATAAGATTACATCTGCTAATTAGTCTGCAGTTAAAAAAGAGTGCTTGCACACCTTGGTGAGCCATTGCACCAAGCTGATTGACATGAATTATGGTTCCAACAGGAGAGATGTCAGTTGAAACAAAGGATAGGATTATAAAACTTCTTCAAGAAGGTAAATCATCACGGAATGTTGCAAAAGATGTTGGTTGTTCCCAGTCAGCTGTGTCTAAAATCTGGATCAAGTACAAATCAAATGGGAAGGTTGTAAAAGGGAAGTGTACTGGTAGACTAAGGAAGACATCAAAGCCTCAAGATAGAAAACTTAAAGCAATATGCCTTGAAAACAGAAAATGCACAACAAAACAAATGAGGAACAAAGGGGCAGAAACTGGAGTCAATCTCTGTTACCGAACTGTAAGACATCACCTAAAGGAAATGGGATTTACATTTAGAAAAGCCAAATGAAAACCATCATTAACATTTAAACAGAAAAAAACAAGAAAGCAAGGTTACAGTGGGCTAAAGAAAAGCAATCATGGACTGTGGATGACTGGATGAAAGTGATATTCAATGATGAATCATGAATCTGCATTGGGCAGGGTGATGATGCTGGAACTTTTGTTTGGTGCCATTCCAATGAAAGGTATGTGAAGATGACTGCCTGAAGAAAACATGCAAATTTCCACAATCATTGATGATATGGGGTTGCATATCAGGTAAAGGTATGGCTGAGATGACAGTCATAAAATCTTCAATAAATGCACAAGTTTATATTGATATTCTGGACACTTTTGTTATTCCATCAATTGAAAAGATATTTGGTGATGACATCATTTTTCAGGATTATAATGCATCTTGCCATAGGGCAAGAGCCGTGAAAACTTTCCTGCAAGAAAGACATATAACGGTTTATTTATTAAAGTTCTCGAGTGCAAAATCAGTCTCATTTCTTCATAAAAACCAATCGGCTTCTAACTTCAACTTGTTCAATTAAGCTTTGGCAATAAAACCCAGAAGCTGATTGGTTTCTGTGCAGAAGTGAGACTGATTTTGCACTCTCCAGCTTTAGTAAATAAACCCCACAATGTCAATAGCATGACCTGCAAATAGTCTGGACCTCAACTGAAAATCTATGGTGGAAATGAAAGAAAATGGTCCATGACAAGGCTCCAACCCGCAAAGCTGATCTGGCAACTGCAATAAGAGAAAGTTGTAGATGGATTAATGAAGAATACTGTTTGTCAATAGTTAAAATCCATGCCATGAATTCAAGCTGTTATAAAAGCCAGAGGTGGTGCAACAAAGTACTAGTGGTTTTATTGTAGTGATTTTTTTCATGATTCCATAATACTTTCCTCAGAATTGAGTGATTCCATATTTTTTTCCTATGCTTGATCTGCAAAAACAGTTGCAACTGACTAGTTTTTTAAATTTGTTATTTTGTTAAGTATTTCTTAAAGCCAGAGGGTTGGAATGTTAAATGAAAATAGTTTTGAGGCATGTCTGTGATTAGTTTTTTTTTCTACACAATTGAATGAACATTTTCCAAGGGTGGTGATTCCATACGTTTTGCCAGGGGTTGTAATATGCAGGGGTGTGTGTATTTTTTTTTAAAACTACTTGTCCAGAACTAAATCAGGGTCCCTATCTACTTGCCTGATAAAAAAATTCTAACTAATCCATGTTTAAATCTGAGGTGCTTTTAGGAATGTCTGGGGCTTTTAAAATTGAAAGCGGCTTTATGGCGACTTAAACTTTTAATGTTTTTAACATTGCGCCGTTTATCCCCTCCTCACCTACCTGCCTGTCTCCAGCACTGCACCAGGGGACTAGCAGGGAGGGGAGAGCCCTTGCAGTGTGATGAGCACTGATTGAGTGCTTATCAGGAAAGGGGAGTTTTGCGCTTTCTTAACGCTCAGCAGAAGCGCATTTGCTGAGTGAGTAAATGAGGCACTGAACCCAATGAGAAAAAAAAACTTTGTTCCTTCAGGTTACCCTCGCACGCGGAAACACTTGGCTGCTTGGTACAAGTGCATGCTGAGCAGCCAGTAAAGCTCCATTGTCCACTCCGTTAAAGGATAAGTTCACATTTAACAAAACAAAATGCACTTTTTTGCAGGTAAAAAAAAAGTGCATTTATTGTTTTTATAGGAGCCTGTAAAGCATTGCACCAGCGATCAACAGATCATGGCTCATGCAGGACTCTAGTAAGACTGTTAGCGTAATCTGTCTGTCCGTACATCGTACATTGTACAGGCAGGCAGTTTCACACTGACAAGAGGAATCAATGAAATACCAGAGCACTCCACAGCACCGTAGTAGTTCATTGAGAACTACAAGCTAACATTCGCAAAGAATGTTGGTACTTATAGTTGATTCATTCACAGAACTGTGTGAATGGATGATGCAGCCATGTTGGTGGAGCCCTGCACAACTGCGCTCTTTTCAAAAAGTGACAGCTTGTATAGGGAACTTCTCCCTGTACTGCTGTCACACAGAGGGCTCATGTCGTTGAGTCATTTCAGGAGTGGGAACATGTTACATGTTCCACCCTAAGAACAGGTAGAACATGTAACACGTTCCGAAGGTGAACTTATCTTTTATCCCTTTCGGTGCAAGAGCTGTTTTTGCGTTTTTTGCTCACGTTTAAAAAATCATTTTAGGCCTCAAGATTACACAAACCCCCAAAACATTATATATTTTTTGAAAGCAGATGCCCTAGAGAATAAAATAATAGTAGTTCAAATTTTTTTATGCCGCACGATATTACTACAAAGGTGTAGGAAATGCAAAATTTTAGTAAAAAAACACACTTAAGTTAATATTAGGGCACAAAAAGGCAATAAATTACCAATTTTTTGGCAGAAGTAAATAGATACCCAACATGGCAAACCTTAAATTTGTGTGGGCTTGAGAAATGGCGGCAAACGTTAGTACCCTATATTTTTTATAGGCAACACTTTAAAGCCTCTTATAGGTCATCAGTTTAGTGTGATGAAGAAGGTCTAGTGCAAGAATTATTGCTTTCATTCCGGCGTGTGCGGCAATGTGTAACGTGTACCACAATTTCCGTTTTCATGCATAGGCACCTGACGTGTGAGCTTATGTTCATATGTGCATATATGTTTGGAGGCCTCAAAGCTTTCGGGGAAGAAAAAGGTAATGTGCTTCGGTGTAACTTTGTTTGTTTTACAATGAAGAAAAAAAAAACTTTTCTCCATCACATAGGGGACAAAAAGTCCCCTATGTGATTATTTTTTGGTGGCAGGTTCTCTTTATTAAGACATGCATGGTCAAAAAGACACTGCATGTCTCCTCTGGGCTCCATGTAATGCTGTGCATATACAGTCAGGTCCATAAATATTGGGACAACAACACAATTCTAACATTTTTGGCTCTATATACCACCACAATAGATTTGAAATGAAACGAGCAAGATGTGCTTTAACTGCAGACTGTCAGCTTTAATTTGAGGGTATTTACATCCAAATCAGGTGAACGGTGTAGGAATTATAACAGTTTGCATATGTGCCTCCCACTTGTTAAGGGACCAAAAGTAATGGGACAATTGGATTCTCAGCTGTTCCATGGCCAGGTGTGTGTTATTCCCTCATTATCCCAATTACAATGAGCAGATAAAAGGTCCAGAGTTCATTTCAAGTGTGCTATTTGTATTTGGAATCTGATGTCAACTCTCAAGATGAGATCCAAAGAGCTGTCACTATCAGTGAAGCAAGCCATCATTAGGCTGAAAAAAACAAAACAAACCCATCAGAGAGATAGCAAAAACATTAGGCGTGGCCAAAACAACTGTTTGGAACATTCTTAAAAAGAAGGAACGCATCGGTGAGCTCAGCAACACCAAAAGATCCGGAAGACCACGGAAAACAACTGTGGTGGATGACTGAAGAATTCTTTCCCTGGTGAAGAAAACACCCTTCACAACAGTTGGCCAGATCAAGAACACTCTCCAGCAGGTAGGTGTATGTGTGTCAAAGTCAACAATCAAGAGAAGACTTCACCAGAGTGAATACAGAGGGTTCACCACAAGATGTAAACCATTGGTGAGCCTCAAAAACAGGAAGGCCAGATTAGAGTTTGCCAAACGACATCTAAAAAAGCCTTCACAGTTCTGGAACAACATCCTATGGACAGATGAGACCAAGATCAAGTTGTACCAGAGTGATGGGAAGAGAAGAGTATGGAGAAGGAAAGGAACTGCTCATGATCCTAAGCATACCACCTCATCAGTGAAGCATGGTGGTGGTAGTGTCATGGCGTGGGCATGTATGGCTGCCAATGGAACTGGTTCTCTTGTATTTATTGATGATGTGACTGCTGACAAAAGCAGCAGGATGAATTCTGAAGTGTTTCGGGCAATATCATCTGAAGACAGTTGCAGTAGAGGCCTGGCAGAGCATCACCAGGGATGAAACCCAGCGTCTGGTGATGTCTATGCGTTCCAGACTTCAGGCTGTAATTGACTGCAAAGGATTTGCAACCAAGTATTAAAAAGTGAAAGTTTGATTTATGATTATTATTCTGTCCCATTACTTTTGGTCCCTTAACAAGTGGGAGGCACATATGCAAACTGTTGTAATTCCTACACCGTTCACCTGATTTGGATGTAAATACCCTCAAATTAAAGCTGACAGTCTGCAGTTAAAGCACATCTTGTTCGTTTCATTTCAAATCCATTGTGGTGGTGTATAGAGCCAAAAATGTTAGAATTGTGTTGATGTCCCAATATTTATAGTCCTGACTGTAGTATTGCATTACATTCTTTCCTGCCCTTGATGGCCACAAATCTGTCAATGGGGACCAGGGGCGGTGAGAGGGCGCAGTAGGATACCGCATAGCATTAAAAAAAAAAAAACATTTGAATTCACCAAAAACGCTAATAAAATACCGCATGAGTTATTTTATCAAATCATGTGTTATTTTAGTAGTGAAATATTAAGATTTCAGCTATTAGAGGGGTTCCCAACCGACAGCTGAATGTAAAAGAAAGAATTGCCAGCAATTAAAAAAATAATTAAAAAAATTATGTGGGGTTCCCCCTCCCATCCATATCAAGCCCTTCGGGTCTGGTATGGATTTTGAGGGGAACCCCCACAGCAAAATTTAAAAAAAAAATGGCATGGGGTCACCCCCAAAATCCATACCAAACCCTTATCCGAGCATGCAGCCCGGCAGGTCAGGAAAGGGGATGGGATGAGCGAGCACCCCCTCCCCCTCTTAAAACCATACCAGGCCATATGTCCTCAACATGGGGGGTGAAAGCACCTTGTCCCCATGTTGGTGGAGACAAGGGCCTCTTCCCCACAACCCTGGCTGGGGAACTCCCCAAAGCACCCCCCATGTTGAGGGCATGTGGCCTGGTATGGTTTGGGGGGGGCCTCCCTTATACTCCCCTTTCCTGACCTGCCGGGCTGCATGATTGGATAAAGGTCTGGTATAGATCTTGGGGAGGACCCCTACGCCATTTTTTTTTTTTGGTGTGGGGGTTCCCCTTAAAACCCGAATGGCTTGGTATAAATAGAGGGGGGGACCCCACAATGTTATTTTAATATTTTTTTATTTGTAATGCACTTTCTATGCAGCTGAGCTGCAATATGTAGGTGGGGTGTTGTGTGGGTGTGGCTTGAGTGTAGGCAGAGACACAGGGGGCCCCATTATCTCTTATTGCCCGGGGGCCCCATGAGTTGTCAGTCCACCCCTGATGGGGACCTGGAAGTGATGTCATATACATCACTTCCGGATCAGGACAAGAAGGGGAGGATAGCAGATGTGTGTCCGCTCAACCCCTTCCCCCCTACTGTCAGCACTTGCTATAACGATCCCGGGCCCACAGATGGGCAAGGGAAGCCTGGGATACATGTGGGGGAGGGGGATGCACACACGGGGGGGGAAAAAAAAGCTGCAGGGCTAAACAAAACAAATCCACCTGCCCAGCACCCAGAACTACATGTCCCGGGTGTAGGGCGATATAAATCATGCACCCCTGAATAGGGGTCCCAGTCTCTAGGTAGAGTCATTGGTTCTTTCTCTGGATACTGAAAAATTGTCCCTAGAAGCAGTAGAGAATGGGCTGTCACCTGTTGCAGCGATACAGTCTTCTTTGTTTCTTTGAAAAGACATGTTGTACCACACAGTGGAAAAACAACTATGTCCAAAGTGAGGCAAGGCCTTGCATTCACATATTCCCAAGCAGCTGGTGTTGATGAGGGTCACAGAATGGTGGAGGTGACCAAGTCACTGTAGGTGGGTGGTCAAATGAAGCAGGAGACTGGATGATACACAAGTTGTTTCAGTAGCTGGAGCAATAGCAGGATGTTTCTTCCTCTAGGATTTCAGAAACAAGAGCAATAGCAGGGTTGCTGCTTCCTCTTGGCTGAATAGGCTGAATGGAAAAGTGCCCCTGTGCAACACTCCACCTAGTGGATGATTGCAGCACTCAGTTATTTAAACCTTAACCATTATGACTGTAATTAACACTGGCAGGAAATTCAAAATGGTTCCCAACTGTAACAACTGTCATGTTCCAGTACTTATGCCTGGCCAAACTTACTCACTACGTGAGGTCTGTAAACCACCACAATGCAGAGCCCAGCGCTCAAAGATCAGATTCCAGGCTAGCCTCACCACACCTGGAGACAGAGGCATAAGTAGAACTTTCAGGGCCCTGGCACAAGAAACCATGAAGGGCCCTCTTCAGACAAAACAGCATGTCAAAATGTGAGTATGACTAAGATTATGAAAGACATGGGGTGCCCTTGGAAATGTGTGCCGCCACGAACAGTGGGCATGGCCAGTGGGAGGATCTTAAAGGGGTATTGAACAGAATCTGCATCTGCAGTATACATTGCACACATATACCAGTCCTTGTACCCACATTACTAAGGGGCACTTTGGAAAATGTAAGGAGGCACTTTAGAGGATGTAAGAGGATATTCTGGAGTAGGATGTAAGGGGTCACTCTGAAAGATGTATGGGAGCACTCTGGGATTCTGGAGGTTTTAAATAGTATCTTCAGAGTGCCTCCTTACATTCTCCAGAGTGCCCCTTAGTAATTCTGTACTAAGGGGGCACTCTGGAGGATGTAAAGTGGCACTCTGGAGGCACTTTGGAGGAACCAAGTTAGTACCTCCAGAGTGCCCCCTTACATCCTCCTCCAGATAGTCCCCTCATGTCCTGCTCCTCCAGATTTTCCCCTACGTTAGTGTCCCCTTATGTCCTCTTGCTCCTCCAGAGTGCCCCCAAAGTTAATACCACGTTATGTCCTGCTCCTCCAGAGTGTCCCCTAAGTTAGTGCCCCCTTTTGTCCTCCTGCTCCTCTAGAGTGCCCTCTTATGTCTTCCTCTTCCTGAGTGCCCCCTTTCACATACCTTCCTGGCGACTCTGAACTGCACATGCACAGTTCCAGAGCCAGCCGATTAGAGAACTGCCGAGCTCAGCCTCCGCTCGTGCAGCAGAGAGTGTGAATATGAGCCACACCCCGCTGCCCGATCCGAGGCAGAGACTGTCCGTTCTCTAATCGGTTGGCTCCGGAACTGGGCATGCGCAGTCCAGAGTTGCAGTCGCAATACAAGGATTTTTTTCTTTCTAAAGTGTTTTACTGCCAGCCCTTTGCGAATTGGAGGCATCCAGCCAAGAACGAACAAGGAGGTTTTTTTACAGGCACTTTTTTCCTGCCTACGGTAAAATGTGCCTATTTTGGCAAAACTGCGTCCTGGGCCCCCTCTACGATCATGGAATGCCAGGGCTCGGTTGCAAATGTGACCTTTGTGACCCTGGTAGTTCCACCACTGCTTAGAGGCCAACCACACTACATGACCCTTCAAAGACTGGGCCACACCAAAGGCTGAACCAGGAAAGCACTCTGCAGCTAACACAGTACACAATAGGCTGGACTATGCCACAATGCAAACCCCAGTGAATTTTCAGGTAAACCCCACAATCTTTTGTCCAGCAGGGTCTGGTCACAGCCTCCAAAGTTGTTACTGAGGATTTGCTGACCCAGATAGCTTCTGTGTAGCAAATACCTTAAGTAGCATTTTTTGAAAGTAGACCAAAGTCACCAAATAAAATAGGTATTGTCAGTGTACCAAGTATCTTAATTGAAGAAAAAACAAAAATTAAAAGGCAGCAGTGTAGCCCAGAAAAATGTACATTTAGTGATGTATTAATGATTACTGAGCCGCATTGATTTGTGTGAGACCCACTGCAAGGATAACTTTGCCTCCAGCCCAGAGTTCAGCTTTAATAATAGTATAGGCTGTGTTGCCCGCGTTTGCTCGGGCACAGCAGTCCATTCATTTGAATGGGCTGCTGTGCCATGTGTCCCGCACAAAAAAGATGCATGCACCTTTTCAAAATGCATCTGCAGGGGAACCGCATGGTCTTTTTGACCATGCAGTTTCCGTGTGGTTCCTGCACCCACTATCGTGTTATGGGCTGAGATGCATGGGGGTGCCATTCAGTGCTTTTTGCAAGAGCAGTGCGATTCGGCTGCGGGAAAAGGTGCGATTTCTGCATCCACAAACAGCCCGCAGCCTGCAAACAAGTGTGAACCCAGGGTAAAGCTCGCCTCTGTGCAAACTTTCCTTTGGCTAGAGCAGGTAAGGGTTGAAACCTCTGTCAGGTTTTAATTGTTTTCCCACTAGATTGTCTCCTATTCCTCCTCTCCAAGACAAAAAAAACCCACATTTTTTAGAAGAGTAGAGAAGAGTTAGAATCTCTGAAAATGTTTTTATTGCGGTCTGCTTTTTCAGGTAAATATCACAATTACTACTTCCAATTGTCCGTGTGACACGGGGACAATAAGTGAGGGCACATCACTCCTATGAAGTCAGAGGTAGAATTTAAAACCTGACAAAAATGTAACTTTTCCACTCCATTAAAGACCTGAAAAAAGACTGTAGTTGGACTTTAGGCTGTGTTTACACAATAAGAGTCTAGGTTGAGTAGTTGAGAGGTGGCTGGGGTATTTCAGAGGAGAGAAAGTAGGGTAGCCAAGCAAAGAAGTTGTTGGGGAAGTGTGACACTGGTCCAGGAGGCTGATAAATCACTGCAATCCTTGGAGAACCTGGAGAAAAAAAAAATACAGGGAAAGGAACAGAGAGGGAGGTGTAGAAAGTACCCAGAAGATGTAGTCAGACTTCACCTCCTTTTCTCCCATTGGGTCTAGGTGAGGGAGTTCAGTGGCGGCCACCATAGCAAAGGGCAGCTAGAGAGGCAGTCAGATTCCTGAAACCAGGTTTCAGAAACATCATGTAGGTTGAAGCAGTTGGAGAGGAAAAGGTCGTTGACAAGGGTGAGTTTGCTAGAGCCTAAGCAGGCATTTCAGAAAGCGCAAAAGGAGGGGGTGGGCTTTTTATCTGCACCAACAATGCATTTCATGTGCTGCTCTTGTCATCAATAGGCTCGACAATGTGATGCTGCATTAAAAAAATTACAATGCATGTCAAGGCATTGCAAATATGTTAATTAGTGTCAGGTAAAAAATAGCTAACCTTTGTAAATGCATTGATGTACATTATTTTAATGCAATCATTAAAACACATACACTATATTCACAAAAGTATTGGGACACCTACCTTTACACGCTCATGAACTTTAATGGCATCCCAGTCTTAGTCCGTAGGGTTCAATATTGAGTTGGCCCACCCTTTGCAGAATATAACAGCTTCAACTCTTCTGGGAAGGCTGTCCACAAGGTTTAGGAGTATGTCTATGGGAATGTTTGACCATTCTTCCAGAAGCACATTTGTGAGGTCAGGCACTGATGTTGGACAAGAAAGCCTGGCTTGCAGTCTCAGCTCTAATGCATCCCAAAGGTATTCTATCCCCCCTGCACCAAACTTTACACTCGGCATAATGCAGTCAGGCAAGTCCTGGCAATCGCCAAACCCAGACACGTCCACTGGATTGCCAGACAAAGAAGTGTGATTCGTCACTCCAGAGAACACTGTTCTAGAGTCCAGTGATGACGTGCTTTACACCACTGCATCTGGCGCTTTGCATTGCACTTGATGATGTAAGGCTTCGATGCAGCTGCTCGGCCATGGAAACCCATTCCATGAAGCTCTCTATGCACTGTTGTGTTAATCTGAAGGCAACATGAAGTTTGGAAGTCTTTAACTATGCAGGCAGTTGATGACTTCTGTGCGCTTCAGCATGCACTTACCCCGCTCTGTCATTTTACGTGGCCTACCACTTCATGGCTGAGTTGCTGTTTCCAGTTGCTTCCACATTGTTATACCACTAACAGTTGACCGTGGAATATTTAGTAGCAAGGAAATTTCACGGATGGACTTAATGCACAGGTGGCAACCTATCACGGTACCACGCTTGAATTCACTGAGCTCCTGAGAGTGATCCATTCTTTCACAAATGTTTGAAGAAGCAGTCTGCATGCCTAAGTGCTTGATTTTATACACCTGTGGCCATGGAGGTGATTGGAACATCAGAATCCAATGATTTGGAGGGGTGTCCCAATACCTTTGGCAATATAGTATAGGTGTGTATTGATCTTGAAAGTAAAACATATTAGCACTGTGTTATAATACATTAAACCCTTGCATCTATGGTTAGTATTATTATACAGGACTTATATAGCGCCAACAGTTTGCTCAGTACAGTAACAATACAGTTCAATACAAAAGGGAATAGAGGGCCCTGCTCCTTGGAGCTTACAATCTAGGAGGGAGGGGATAGTGGTACAAGAGGTAATTAGCTGTAGGGGATGGAGTGGTAGGAAGAGTAGAGGATTCCAGTGTTATCTGGGGTCGGGGTAGGCTTTCCTGAAGAGATGGGTTTTCAGAGTGAGCCTAAAAGTGAGCAGAGTAGGCGATAGCCTGATAGATTGAGGTAGGGACTTCAAGAGGATGGGTGAAGCCCTTGAGAAATCCTGGAGACGGGCATGGGAGGAGGAGACAAGAGAGCTAGAGAGTAGGAGGTCTTGCGAGGAGCAGAGAGTACAGTTTGGGTGGTATTTAGAGACAAGGTCAGTGATGTAATTAGGGGCAGTGTTATGAATGGCTTTGTATGTCAGTGTTAGTGTTTAAAATTTTATCCGTTGGGCAATTGGAAGCCAGTGGAGAGATTGGCAGAGAGGGGTGGCAGATACAGAGCGGTTAGTAAGGTGAATGAGTCTGGCAGCAGCATTCATGATGGACTGGAGTGGGGATAGCCTGCGATGAGGTAGGCCAGTGAGGAGGGAGTTACAGTAGTCAAGGCGTGATATAATAAGGGCGTGAATGAGTTGTTTAGTGGTTTCCGAGGTTAGGAATGGTCGTATCTTGGAGATGTTGCGGAGGTGAAGTCTACATGAGTTTGTCAGCGATTGGACCTGGGGCTGAAAGGACAGATTAGAGTCTAAAATTACACCTAGTACCCTGGAGTGAGGGGTGGGACTGGTGTTGTTGATCTTGATGGAGAAATCGGGGGGGGCACGGGCTGGGGGGAATACTAGGTGCCTAGTTTTGGAAAGGTTGAGTTGAGGAAGTGGAGTGACATCCAGTCCGATATGTCACTTAGTAGGCTGGTGATGCGATTGGAGATTGAGGGGGTGAGGTGAGGGATAGAGAGATAGATTTGTGTGTGGTCGACATAGAGATGGTAGTTGAAGCCGTGGGAGTTTATCAATTGGCCAAGGGAGGAGGTGTAGATGGAGAAGAGGAGGGGTCCGAGGACAGAATAGTATGTCATTATCTGTGTATAGGGGGCAACATCTTTGATCATGTTATTTCCCTGATGACTGAAAATAATAGTCCCTCTGCTATAATGATTGGTAACCATAAACCCTGTGACCTGGGCTGGTTGCTGGGGAACAGCAGTTTTTTTTTAAATTTATGGAATAAAAGAGATACTTATTCACTTAAAAGTAATAATGTAATTAAATGGTAACCTAGAGACTCAACTGAAAATGTTTATTTTAACCACTTGCCTACTGAGCACCCCCTTCCTGCCAGGCCAATTTTCACCTTTCAGAGCTGTTACACTTCAAATGACAATTGCGCAATCATGCAACACAAACAGATTTTGTTTGGTGGTATTTAATCACCACTGGGTTTTTTTAATCTTTTTGTGGTATAAATGAAAAAAAGACTGAAAATATTGGGGAAAAAGTTCATTTTTCTTAGTTTCTGTTATAAAATTTAGCAATTAAATAATCTTTCTACACAAATTTAAGCCAAAATGTATTCTGCTACATGTCTTTGGTGAAAATAACCCAAATCAGTATTTATTATTTACTTGATAGGAAAGTTATAGAGTCCACAAACTATGGTATATATATAAAAAAATGTATAAATCCTGATGAACTGACGTCTGCTCTCATTTCTTGAGGCCCAAAAAACACCAGGGCAGTGCAAATACTCTCAAAATAAATGCTTTTCAAAAAGTAGACAGTCTGAGGTATTTAGCAAGAGGCATGACAAGTTTTTCTAAGTTGTAATTTTTTTGTCATAATTTTGTTGAAAATGAATAAATGGAAAAACATTTTTCACAATGTTTTATGTTTTTTTTTTTTAAACATACTGTCACCAATGCAGTACAGCGTCACCATATAACTGGTGTGGTGGTGATCAGGTGGAAAAAATATATATTTTTTAAATTTTTTTATTACATTTATTTTATTTTTTTGTAATTTTTGTTTCTACTCCTGTGACCAGAGCAATACAATGTTAGCCTAGTAACATTGTACTACTCTGGGCAAGTGATCAAGATTTTTTTTTCACACATTATGATTGCCTATAGCAATGAATTTCATTGGTATAAGCAAGCATTTTTACTGAACGAAACTGATTTATTCAGTAGTTTTAGTTGTGAATAGCTGTGACTGGCCATAACTGATCACATGCTACGGATGGGCTGTGATTTGCCTAGTCTGTACATGTGATCACTGTGACCAATTACAGCTCGCAGCACAGTTGTAAGCAGTAAATGGCATGAAAGGAAGCCATTCATTGTTTACAACTGTCATGTGATCTGCTGTGATTGGTAACAGCAATCACATGACACTGGCAGCGGGCCGGTGTAGTAATTTGTCCTCGGCCATATCCTGTGGACAAAGCTGGTGACAGATCACGGTGGAGCGCAGTCCGTGGAGCGCACGTGAGGCATGATCCTGGGAGGACGTCATATGATGTCCTCCTTGGATAATAGGGTTCCCCTCAGCCGTCATCTTGCAATAGGCCGGACGGGAAGGATGTTAAAGATAGGTTCACTTTAAATGCCCCTTGAAATCTTACAGGATAAATAGGTTTGTGTAGAAATCTTCTAGTAAATAAAAAAACGACATATTGGGGTTGACTTACCAAAACTGGAGAGTGCAAGATCTGGTGCAGCAGCACATGGTAGCCAATCAGCTTCTAACTTCAGCTTGTTCAATTACGCTTTGACAAAACAACCTGGACGCAGTCTGGTTTCTTCACAGAGCTGCATCAGATTATGCACACTCTAGTTAGTAAATCCACCCCATACAGTATATTTTAAATCTGTTTTAGCATGATAGAACAACAACTTGGTTAATCAAAATAGTGAATATTCCAATTTATTTGTTTAAAACTGTGCATTCTTAAAAAAAATATAAGCAATGTATTTTATTATGATACAAGATTTATATAGTGCCAGCAGTTTATGCGGCACTTTATAAGGGCAGACAATACAGTTACAAGTTAATACAGGAAGAATCATAAGGCCCTGTCCATTAGAGCTTACAATCTAAGAGGGAGCCGGTCAAAAGATACAAAAGGTAATAACTGTGTGGGATGAGCTGATGGAGAAAATAAAAGTACAGTTGTTGGGTGGAGGTAGGGTAGGCCTCTCTGAAGAAAAGGGTTTTCAGGGATCGTTTAAAAGTGGACAGAGTAGGAGATAATAGGACAGACTGGGGGGTAGGGAGTTCCAGAGTATAGCAGAAACTTGGGGGAAGCCCTGGAGGCAAGCATGGGAGGAGGTGACAAGGGAGCTAGAGAGTAGGAGGTCTTGGGAGTAACAAAGAGAACAATTAGGTTAGTATTTTGAGACTATGGTTGTGTTGTACAGTAGCTGGGGGCAGAGTTGTAGATGGTTTGGTAAGTTGTTGTTAGTATTTTGAATTTAATTTGTTGGGTGAACATAAGCCAGTGGAGGGATTGGCAGAGAGGAGTAGCAGATACAGTGGTTGGTAAGGTGGATGAGTCTGGCAGCAGTATTCATGATAGACTGAAGGGGGAGGGGTGTAGCCTATGGAAAGGTAAGCCAATGAATAGGGAGTGGCAGTAGTCAAGGTGAGTGATGACCAGGGAATGAACTTGGACCTTTGTCATTGGATAAGAAGGAGCGTATTCTGGAGATGTTGTGGAGGTTGATTTGGCAAGCGTTGGACATTGATTGGATGTTACATAGTTAGTCTGGTTGAAAAAGGGTAAAAGTTATAACCCTACACCTACAGTTAATCCAGAGAAAGGCAAAAAAACCAGCAAAGCATGATTCAATTTGCTCCCGAGGGGGAAAAATTTCCTTCCTGATCCCCCGAGAAGCAATCGGATATTCCCTGGATCAACTTTAACTATAAATGTTAGTATCCAGTTGTATTCTGTGTATCTAAGAAAGAATCCAGGCCTTTTTTGAAGCAATCCACTGAGTTGGCCAGAACCAACTCTTGAGGGAGTCTATTCCACATTTTAACAGCTCTCACTGTGAAGAAACCTTACCGTGTTTGGAGATTAAATTTCTTTTCCTCCAGATATAAAGAGTGCCCCCTTGTCCTCTGTGATGACCTCAGGGTGAATAGCTCTACACCGAGTTCACTATATGAACCACTGATGTATTTATACATGTTGATCATATCCCCCCTTAGTCTCCTCTTCTCAAGAGAGAATAAATACAGTTCCTCTAATCTTTATTCATAGCGGAGCTCCTCCATGCCTCGTATCAGTTTGGTTGCCCTTCTCTGTACTTTCTCCAGCTCCCCAATGTTCTTTTTGTGAATTGGTGCCCAAAATTGAACTGCATATTCCAGATGAGGTCTTACTAACGATTTGTACAGGGGTAATATGATATCTCTCTGTCTGGAGTCTATACTTTTTTTAATACAAGAGAGGATTTTGCTTGCTTTAGAAACCGCAGCATGCCATTATTAAGCTTGTGATCTACCAGATCCTTCTCCACCATTGATTCCCCCAGTTGTACTCCCCTTTAGTATGTATGATGCATGCATATTCTTAGCCCCCAAGTGCATAACCTTACATTTATCAACATTTTAACCTCATTTGCTACATAGTTGCCCAATTAAACAGTTCAATAAGGTCACTTGTAAATTGGAGACATCCTGTAAGGATGTTATTCCACTGCACAGCTTGGTGTCATCTTCAAAGACTGAAATGGGATTTTTAATCCCAGACCCTATATCGTTTATAAATATATTAAAAAGTAAGGGTCCTAACACTGAACCTTGGGGTACACCACTGATGACCCCAGACTATTCAGAGTATGAATCATTAACCACTACTCTCTGAATACGATCTTTTAGCCAGTTTTCTATCCATTTATATACAGATTTTTCCAAGCCTGTAGACTTTTCCTTACAGATTAGCCGTGTGTGGGGAACTGTGTCAAACGCTTTTGCAAAATCCAAGTATACCACATCCACCGCCACCCCTCTTTCCAAGGTTTTGCTCACCTCCTCATAAAAAGAAATCAGATTTGTTTGACAACTTCTGTCTTTCATGAATCCATGCTGTCTGTTACTTAAAATATTTTTTTCCAGCAAGAACTCATTTATGTGGTCTTTCATTAACCGTTTCCATACAGGGCACTTTTACCCCCTTCCTGCCCAGGCTATTTTTCAGGTTTCAGCGCTCTCACACTTTGAATGACAATTGCGCAGTCATACAACATTGTACCCAAACTACAATGTTATCATTTTCTTCACACAACTAGAGCTTTCTTTTGGTGGTATTTAATCACTATAGGAAAGTTATAGAGTTCACAAACTATGGTATATATCTGAATATTGATCAATCCTGAAGTACTGACAGCCAATCTAATTTCTTGCGGTCCAAGAATGTCAGAACAGTAGAGATATCCTCCAAATGACCCCTTTTTGCAGAGTAGACAGTCCGACGTACTTCATAAGAGGCATGGCGAGTTTTTTGAAGTTGTATTTTTTTTGTCATAATTTTTCGGAAAATGAAAAAATAAAAAAAAATATTTTCACAATTTTTTTTACATACTGTCACCAGTGCAGTACAGCGTCATCATATAACTGGCATGGCGGTGATCAGGGACACTGACTGGTGACAGTATGAAAAAAAAAAATATCATTTTTTTTTATTTTTTTTATTATTTTTCGGGTTTTTTTACATTTTTTTTTTCATATTTCACTATGAACAAAGTAGTACAATGTTACCATAGTAACACTGTACGACTTTGGGGAAGTGATCAGTATATATTTTGGTTTTTTTTACACAATTTGCTTATAGCAAAGAATTACTTTGCTATAAGCAAGCATTTACCTGAATGACAGCGATTCATTCAGGGTATCTTTTTTTGTGCTTAATAATATTAATAATAATAATATATTTGAAGAATTTTTGGGGACTGGTCCTGCTATCTTTTGCATTCTCTCGTTCGTTTTCAGTTTTTGTG
This sequence comes from Staurois parvus, assembly GCF_062004578.1. Lineage (NCBI taxonomy): Eukaryota > Metazoa > Chordata > Amphibia > Anura > Ranidae > Staurois > Staurois parvus. Next base: position 4,447,645 of record NW_028318087.1, read on the forward strand.
GCCTTTATTTCCTTTTTGCATATTCTGTTATATTCTTTAATGTAATGTAATGTTTAAAAGATGATAGCATTCCTTCATTTTTATATTTAATAAAATCTCTTTTATTATTATCTTTATCTTTTTTAACTGTAAGCCACATAGGTTTGATTTTTAGCCTTTTTATCTTGTTGCCCATTGGAATATATTTTGCAGTGTGTTCACATACAGTCTTTTTGAAGAACTCCCATTTCTGTGTTGTGTTCATCGATGCCAATATTCCCTCCCAGTCTAAGTCTTGGAGAGCAGCTCTGTAAAATTAGCTCTCTTAATATTGAGCGGTTTTATTTTTCCTGTATGTGCTTGTTGTTTACAGCTAACAATAATTTAAATCATGTTATGGTCACTGCTACCCAGATGTTTTTTTATATGGACATTCGTAATAAGCTCTGCATGGTTTGAGATTACCAGGTCCAGCAGAGCATCATTCCTAGTTGGGACCTCTATGAACTGTACCATAAAATTGTCCTGTAGTAGGTTTATACATTTTTGCCCTTTAACTGTTCTTGCAGTACCATTACTCTAGTCAACTTCCGGGTAGTTATAAACCCCCATTATTATCACTGTCCCAGACCTTACAGCCCTTTTGATCTGTGCAAGGAGTTGAGTCTCTACCTCCTCATTAACACTGGGAGGCCTATAACAAACTCCAATGATTACCTTTGTAGTACGCACCCCCATGTGCAGTTCCACCCGTAATGCTTCAGAGTCATCACACTCTCCATCAACTGGGGCTGAAAGGATAGTTCAGAGTCCAGGATTACACCTAGCACCTTGGCATGTGGGGACGGTTTAATAGCTGAGCTGTTGATCTTGACAGAGACGTCAGGGGAAGGGCATGTGGAGGAGGAAATTTTATGAGCTCGGTGTTGGATAGATCGAGTTTGAGGAAGTGGTGTGACATTCAGACTGATATGTTTGTTAGTAAAGTAGTGATTCGTGCAGAGACTGATGGAGTGAACTAAAGAGTAGAGAGATAGATTTGGGTGTCATAAGTGTAGAAATGGTATTTGAAACCATGGGAGACCCAGGGAGGAAGTGTAGATCGGGAATAGGAGGAGTTCAAGAACAGAACCTTGGGGGACTCCGACAGAGAAAGGAGGAGGAGAAGAGGAAACAAAAGTGTAAGTAACACTGAAAGTGTGGTGGGATAGACGGGATGAGACAGTGAAGAGTACAGTCACGAAGACCAAAGGAGTAGAGTTTTTTGAGGAGAAGGGAGTGGTCCACTGTGTCAAAGGCAGCAGAGAGGTCCAGGAGGAGAAGTACAGAATAGTGTCCATTGGTTTTACTATTTAGTAGATCATTTTGAGTTTTAGGAAAGCAGTTTCTGAAGGATATCAAGAAGGTTGTTCTTAGTGAGATGGTTGTTCAGACCATTGTAGAGCAGACGTTCAATGAGCTTGGTGAAAAAGGGGAGATGGAGTGTAGGTTAAGATTGGTGGGGTTCAGTGACAGCCTTTGGTGACCAGTGCATGTTTTAGAAAGTTGGGGAAGATGCCAGAAGAGGAGGAGAAATTGAAGATGTGGGGGATATCTGCACAGCGAAGATCTCCTCACGAATTGTATCAATCCTATTTTTGAAGTGACTGGTGATCTCCTGGGCAGTGAGTGAGATAGTGGGTGGAGGCAGTGGAAGACAAAGTAGAGAGCTGAAAGTAGAGAAAAGTTGATGGGGGCTGGATGAGAAGGTGTTAATGAGTGATAAAATAGGTCTGCTTGGCAGTGAGGAGGCAGGAATTGTATTTGTGGAGGGCAGATTTATATTGGTTGAATTCTTTCTGAGACTTAGTCTTACGCCACAGGCACTCAATAGCGCGGCTGCGTTTTTTTTTTAGACTTCTGGTGTTATGTTTGCCAAGGTTGGAGGGTCAGGGGCTGATTCTGTGTGTAGTGAGGGGGGGCAGCTTGTCTAGGGAGGATTAAAGTGAACTGTTGTAGACAAAAGTGGCTAGGTTAGGGCAGGACAGGGATGGGATTGGGCCATAGAGGTGGTCAGTAGCAGAGTGGAGAAGGGTTGAGGTGGCGAAGGTTTTACGGGTAACTCTTAGGCGATTTGAGGGAGAGGAACTGGGAGACAGGGAGAGAGTGGAACTAATAAAATGTTCATCAGAGAGAAGGAAAGGATTGTTGGTGAGGCTACATGGAGTGCATAGGTAGGAGAAGCCTGTATCCATTGCTTCAAGTCAAAAGAGGAGGGTAGAAAAAATATATATAAACTTGCGCCACAGAAAAATATATATAAACCTTCAGAAATTTAAAAGCTGCTGTTCTAAAAAACAATCCAATAAACTTTTAAACACTCCACAACGCAAATAAAATATATATAAAAATTAAACTACTAAAAATAAAGTCCCAAAAAAGTTATATATAAAGTCCACAAAAAAATTATATATAAATTGTGCTCAATCCCCAAAAAAACTCCAAAATTCTTCAAACAAATGTGCTCACACCATTTGTGATTAATGCTCTATCCCCACTCACCACATGGAGGGGATTCTTTGCTGGTATGGCAAAAGAGTCAAACAAGCTTAAAGTGACTGGGCATGTCCTCCCAGATATCTCTGTACTCAATATCCTCCAGAGACGACTCCCAGGATTGGATGACAATGGAAAACATAACAAAAAACAACAAATAGTGCAATACTGTAAAAAAGCTTTAATTTTATAAAAAAAGGCTGCCTTCTATGCACTCACATGTTTAAAATAGTATTCAGGCTTTCATATTAGGCACAAAGCCTCATATTATAAGGCTTAATTTTTTTGTAGAAGTGGACTGGCAAAGATAAATCGAAATTCCTTTTCAAATAGCAGGAAATCACTCTGGAATGCCGCAAACCAGAATGTGCTCCACTCACCGGAAGTGACATCACCAAGCACCCACCGGAACCGGAAATATGTAGACACGTTTTGCCCTCCTCCAGGGCGTTATCCAAGGCATATTTTCCGGCTCCCATCTTCTTTTTATACCTCTCCACTACTTCTCCCCTTTCTCCATTCAGCCAAATCCATCTCATTAACCCTCTAACACCTCATTTTTTTTAGCAAAGACATGTCACAGAATACATTTTGGCTGAAATTTATGACGAAATTAGATTTTTACATTTTTTACTGGACATGTTTTATAGCAAAAAGTACAAAATATTGTTTTTTTCTCAAAATTGTCAGCCTTTGTTTTTATAGCACAAAAAATAAAAACCGCACAGGCGATCAAATACCACCGAAAGAAAGCTCAATTTGTGGGAAAAAAAGGACGTAAATTTAATGTGGGTGCAGTGTTGTATGACCGCGCAATTGTCAGTTAAAGTAACGCACCTTTTTATTCACTAGGGTGTCTGCTTTAAAAAAATATATAATGTTTGGGGGTTTAAATTAATTTCCTAGGAAAAAATACTGATTTTTTTCATGTGAACAAAAAGTGTCAGAAAAGGCTTGGTCTTCAGGTGGTTAAAAGAGTGAATGATGTGTGGCATGAACTTCTAATGCTTGGCATAGAATGCCCCCACCCCCCAAAAAAAACCCTTTTTGGAAAGTAAATATCCCAAACCATTTGCTGAGAGGCATGTTGAATCAATAGAAGAATTTATTTTTTTACCACAAGTTTTTTGAAAATTACAAAAAAAAAATATTTTTTTTTTACACAAAATTGTCTCTTAAATTATTTACTGCACACACATGCCATGGGTATATGTGGAATTACTCCCCAAAATACATTCTGCTACTTATCCCGAGTATGGGGGTACCACATGTGAGAGACGTTTTGGCAGTCTAGCCAAGTACAGGACCCCAAAATCCAATAAGCACCTTCAGGCTTTTAAAGGGCTTTATTTCCTCATTACACTTCCAGACTACCTATCACAGTTTCCGAGTCCCTGAAATGCCAGGATAGCACCTAACCCCCCCCCAAATGACCCCTTTTTGAAAAGTAGACACCCCAAGGAATTTGATAAGAAGCATGGTAAGTATTTTTCAGATCTCATTTGTTGCCACAAGTTTTTGGAAAATGAAGAAAAAAAACAAAAGCATATATTTTCCATTCTTTTTTTTTATATTTCAAAACCTTGTGAGAAAAAATGAGATCTGCAAAATACTCACCATGGTTCTTTTTAAATTCCTTGGGGTGTCTACTTTCCAGAAAGGGGTCATTTGGGGGGGGGGGGTTTGGTGCTATCCTGGCATTTCAGGGCCTTTGAAACTGTGATAGGTAGTGAGGAAGTGTAATGAGGAAGTTACGCACCTTCAGGCTTTCAAAGTGGTCATTGGATTTCAGGCTCCTTTATGTGGCTAGGCTCCCAAAAAGTCTCACACACGTGGTATCCCCATACTCGGTAGAAGTAGCAGAATGTATTTTGGGGTGTAATTCCACATATACCCATGGCTTGTGCGAGAAATAAATCATTTAAATGACAACTTTGTGTAAAAAAAAAATGTTTTTGTAATTTTCCAGAAACTTGTGGGAAAAAAATAAATCTTCCATGGACTCAATATGCCTCTCAGCTGATAGCTTACGTTGTCTATTTTCTGAAAAGGGGTTATTTGAGGGTGTTTGTACCATCCTGGTATTTTAGCACCTCAAGAAATGTGATGAGCAGTCAGAAAGTAAAAGCCGTGAAAATTCCATTATCTATACCTTAGTTTGTAGACGCTATAACTTTCACACAAAGCAATAAATATACACTTACTAGGATTTCTTTAACCAAAAACATGTAGCAGACTGCATTTTGGCCTAAAATTATGACAAAATTAAAATTTTTTTGATATTTATGACCAAAATGAGAAAATATTGGTTTTTTTTTAAAAACGTTTTTTCTTCAAAAGATTTTCTGTTTATAGCGCCAAAAATAAAAAGTGCACAGGTGATCAAATACCACCAAACGAAAGCTCTATTTGTGTGAAAAAAAGGACATAAATTTAATTTATGTACCATATTGCATGACCGCGCAATTGTCCGTTAAACTAGCGCAGCACTGTATAGCAAAAAAATGGCGTAAATTGTAGTATCTATACCATAGATTGTAGACGCTACAACTTTCACACAAAGCAATCAATATACACTTATTGGGATTTTTTTTAGCAAAAACATGTAGCAGAATACATTTTGGTCTAAATTTATAACTAACTTTGAGTTTACTATATATTTTTTATTGCTGAAAGTAAAAAATATCGTTTTTCTTCAAAATTTTCGGTCTTTTTTTGTTTATAGCATGAAAAATAAAAAGCGCACCGGTGATCAAATACCACCGAAAGAAAGCTCTATTTGTGTGAAAAAAAGGATGTAAATTTCCTTTGGATGCAGCATTGCATGACCGCGCAATTATCAGTTGAATTAGTGCAGCGCCAAGTAGCAAAAAGAGGCCTGGTCAGGAAGGAGGGTAAATCCTCAGGAGGGCAAGTAGTTAAAGCTTTTTTTACAGTATTGCACTATTTGTTGTTTTTTTTTTTTGTTTTCCATTGTCATCCAATCCTGGGAGTCGTTTCTGGAGGATATTGAGTACAGAGTTATCTGGGAGGACATACCCAGTCACTTTATCCGCCTCCCGCCCACCATATAGTAATATGACAGACGCAAGGTGGTTCTCTCGTTCTGGGAGGACGTCATATGACGTCTTCCCATTCTAACCACGCATTTGCGGCTCCCGGAGCGCGCAGCGCAGCGATCGGCGGTGCGCTGTGTCCCTTGGACACAGCGGATTGCCGATCCACGGAAAGAGCCGAAGATGTCAGCTCGGTCATGTGATCAGCTGTGTCCAATCACAGCTGATCACTTGTAAACAGGGAAATGCTGGTTATCGGCATTTCTCTCCCCACAAGCTGTCACGCTGACAGCTCGTGAGGAGAGGAGAGCCGGTAATCGGCATTCCTCGGAGGGGACATGTACACAGATCATCAGAGCACTGATGATCAGTGTGCCCTGATGATCTGTGTAGCCCCAGCAGCCCCTGTCAGTGTCCATCAGTGCCAGCTCTCAGTGCCCATCTATGCCACCTGCCAGTGCCCATCAGTGCCACATTTCAGTGCCCATCAGTGCCACCTCAATGCCACATATCAGTGCCCATCTGAGCTACCTTTCAGTGTCACACATCAATGCCAGTTAGTGCCACATATCAATGCCAGTCAGTGCCACCTATCAGTGCTGCCAATCAGTGCCACCTATCAGTGCCAGTCAGTGCCGCTTATCAGTGCCCGTCAGTGCTGTCTATCAGTGCCAGTCAGTGCCACCTAACAGTGCCAGTCAGTGCTGCCTATCAGCGCCACCTATCAGTGCCATATATGAGTGCTGCCTTTCAGTGCCCATCAGTGATGCCTGTCAATGCCCATCAGTGCCACCTACCAGTGCCTCTTCATCAGTGCCCATCAGTGCCACCTATCAGTGTCCATCAGTGCAGCCTATCAGTGCCATTCACTGCAGCCTCATTAGCGCACATCAGTGAAGGAGAAAAATCACTTATTTACAAAATTTTATAACAAAAACTAAGAAAAAAACATTTTTTTTTCAAAATTTTCAGTGGTTTTTGGTTTGTTTAAAAAAAAATAAAAAACACCTTGCGCCCGCCCTATAGTAAAAGGGCGGGCGCAAGGTGGTTCTCTCGTTCTGATAGGATGTCATATGACGTCCTACCAGACTCACTGCGCATGCGCGGCCCAGGGAGTGCGCAGTGCGGCGATCGCCGGTGCGCTGTGTCGCTCAGAGACAGCGGATCACGGAAAGAGCCGAAGATGTCGGCTCGGTCATGTGATCAGCTGTGTCCAAACAGCTGATCACATGTAAACATGGAAATGCCGGTTATCGGCATTTCTCTCCTCTCGAGCTCTCACGCTGACAGCTCGAGAGGAGAGGAGAGCCGGTAATCGGCTTTCCGTGGAGGGGACATGTACACTGATCATCAGGGCACTGATCAGTGTGCCCTGATGATCAGTGTGGCCCCAGAAGTGCCACCTGTCAGTGCTCATCAGTGCCACGTGCCAGTGCCCATCAGTGCCACGTGCCAGTGCCCATCAGTGCCACATATCAGTGCATACCAGTGCACATCAATGCCAGATATCAGTGCCCATCTGAGCTGCCTTTCAATGTCACCCATCAGTGCCAGTCAGTGCCACCTATCAATGCCTAACAGTGCTGCCAATCAGTGCCACCTATCAGTGCCAGTCAGTGCCGCCTATCGTTGCCAGTCAGTGCCGTCTAACAGTGCCAGTCAGTGCCGCCTTCATATCAGTGTTGTATCAGTGCTGCCTTTCAGTGCCCATCAGTGATGCCTGTCAATGCCCATCAGTGCAACCTACCAGTGCCTCCTCATCAGTGCCCATCAGTGCCACCTATCAGTGCCCATCACTGCAGCCTCATTAGCGCACATCAGTGAAGGAAAAAAATCACTTATTTACAAAATTGTGTAACAAAAACTAAGAAAAAACTTTTTTCAAAATTTTCAGTGGTTTTTGGTTTGTTTAAGAAAAAATAAAAATCCCAGAGGTGATTAAATACCACCAAAAGAAAGCTCTATCTGTCTCAAAAAAATGATAAAAATTTAATGTGGGTACAGTGTTGCATGACCGCGCAATTGTCATTCAAAGTGTGCCAGCGCTGAAAGCTGGAAATTGGCCTGTGCAGGAAGGGAGTATAAGTGCCCTGTAGGCTAGTGGTTAAATACCACTAAAATAAAGCTCTATCTGTCACAAAAAAAACCATAACATTTTCATATGGATTCAGTGTTGCATGACCGCGCAATTGTCATTCAAAGTGCAACAGCGCTGAAAGCTGAAAATTGGCCTGGGCAGGAAGGGGGTATAAGTGCCCTGTAGGCAAGTGGTTAAGCTTGTTTGACTCTTTTGCCATACCAGCAAAGAGTCCCTCCATCTGGTGAGTGGAGATAGAGCATTAATCACGGATGGTGTGAGCATATTTGTTTGAAGAATTTTGGAGTTTTTTTGGGGATTGAGCACAATTTATATATCATTTTTTTGTGGACTTTATATATAACTTTTTTGGGACTTTATTTTTAGTAGTTTAATTTTTATATATATTTTATTTGCGTTGTGGAGTGTTTAAAAGTTTATTGGATTGTTTTTTAGAACAGCAGCTTTTAAATTTCTGAAGGTTTATATATATTTTTCTGTGGCGCAAGTTTATATATATTTTTTCTACCCTCCTCTTTTGACTTTTGAAGCAATGGATACAGGCTTCTCCTACCTATGCACTCCATGTAGCCTCACCAACAATCCTTTCCTTCTCTCTGATGAACATTTTATTAGTTCCACTCTCTCCCTGTCTCCCACAGGGATTGAGCACAATTTATATATAATTTTTTTGCGAACTTTATATATAATTATTTTGGACTTTTATTTTTAGTAGTTTAATTCTTCTATATAATTTATTTGTGCTGTGGAGTGTTTAAAAGTTTAAAAGAGGAGGGTAGACTGAGAAGTTTAGAATTAGCAGGGCTATTAGCATTACTAGGGATGTTGAAGTCACCGAGAATGATTGTGGGAATTTTCAGAAAAGAGAAAGTAAGCTAGCCAGGCAGAGAGTCTGTCCAGGGAGCCGGTAGATCACAGCAATTTTTAGAGAAACAGGAGAAAATTGCAGAATACAATGTGCCTACAATGTTACACATTGAATGGCTACATGATTTGCAGGTGTGAAAGTGACTACATGTTTTGTGTTTAAAGCAGAAGTGATGTAACATTCTTTTACTTAACCACTTCCCGACCGACCGTTGCATATAAAACGGCCGGACGGTGGCAGTGCAGGGTCGGGTGGCCATTTATAAACGGCCTCCCCGCACCCTGCTTGTGCACGCTCCCAGTGAAACACTGATCGTCGGACAGAACCTCTGTACGAGGTCCTAATCATGTGATCACTGATTGGCCAATCAGTGATCACATGCAAAGTAGTAAGCAAGATGTCACTTGTGACATCATTGCTTACTACGTGTGAAATCTGTGAATGATCACAAAGGTCACATGGTACAAGCCTATTCACAACAGCCTTGTACCATGTGACAAGCTGTGACCAATCACAGCTCACTCAGTACTTCTCAATGACTGCAAGAATGCACACAGAGAGAAAGAGAAATGATTGCTTTTACATCCTATATGGGTGTAAAAGCAATCAGTGTAAAAAAAAAAAAATCTTCATCACCCCCCACAAGTAGTACAGTGACACTGTACTGCTAGGGTGACAGTATGTAAAAAAAAAAAATAAAAAAAATAATAATATACAAAAAATAAAATAAAAATGTAAAAAAAAATGTTTAAAAATTATAATTTTTGGTTATAAACTAATTTGGATTTTTTTTTTTACTAACAAGATAATGAAATAAATTTTGGCAAAGATTTATGATTAAATATTATTTATTTGCAAAATTTTATAAAAAAAACACTTTTTTTCTAAATTTTTGGACTTTTTCATTTACATAGCAAAAAAAATAAAATGGTAAAAAATTCATTTGGGTACAGTGTTGCATGACCGCGCAATTGTCATTCAAAGTGTGATAGCGCTGAAAGCTGAAAATTGCCCTGGTCAGGAAGGGGGTAAAAGTGTCCAGTCTGGAAGTGGTTAACTGGTGCCTCTGTGGCTGAAGTTGACAATTTATTTGCAATGTCGTCGAGGTATAGTATCCAAGGTTATGACAGAATATAGTTTCTGAGAAAACGTCGTCTGATAAGCATAAGCACGGTCGACATAGTCAACTGATAGAAAGAGACAAAAGGACATTGCAGAGGTATGTGACTCAGGATAAGAAAACAACTGCTGCAAAAGTGACTGTAGAACTCAATTGCTCACATATGAATATTGGTCACTATTTGTAGGTCATTTATTTCATGCTTCAGTGATTTAGTATTATTTATATAGAGTTGTGTTCAAAATAATAGCAGTGTGCTGAAAAAAGTGAATAAAGCTCAAAATCCTTCTAATAGCTTTTATTTCCATATACACAAATGCATTGGGAACACTACACATTCTATTGCAAATCAAAACTTGAAGAAAAATATATCAAATGTGTGCTGTTCCTCTAAAAAAATTAAAGAAAAGTGAATATTAGACTGTTCAAAAAAATAGCAGTGTTTGTATTCTTCTTTACAAACTCAAACATTCACTATATAAACTGAAAAATGTTTGAAGATTTTGCTTTCCTTTGAATCACTTAATATTTAGTTGTATAACCACTGTTTTTGAGAACTGCTGTACATCTGTGTTGCATGGAGTCAACCAACTTCTGGCACCTGTGAACAGGTATTCCAGCCCAGGATGATTGGACTACATTCCACAGTTCTTCTCTATTTCTTGGTTTTGCCTCAGAAACTGCATTTTTGATGTCACCCCACACGTTTTCTATTGGATTAAGATCCGGGGATTAGGCTGGCCACTCCATAACGTCAATCTTGTTGGTCTGGAACCAAGATGTTGCACGTTTATTGGTGTGTTTGGGGTCGTTGTCTTGTTGGAACACCCATTTCAAGGGCATTTCCTCTTCAGCATAAGGCAGCATGACCTCTTCAAGTATTCTGATGTATTCAAACTGATCCATGATCCCTGGTATGGGATAAATAGGCCTAACACCGTAGTATGAGAAACATCCCCATATCATGATGCTTGAGCAACCGTGCTTCAGTGTCTTCACAGTGTACTGTGGCTTAAAATTCAGTGTTTGGGGGTCGTCTAACAAACTGTCTCCTGCCACTAGACCCAAAAAGAACAATCTTACTTTCATCAGTCCACAAAATGTTGCGCCATTTCTCTGTAGGCCAGTCAATGTGCTCTTTGACAAATTGTAACCTCTTCAGCACGTCTTTTTTTCAACAGTGGGACTTTGCGGGGGCTTCTTGCAGATAGCTTGGCTTCACATAGGCGTCTTCTAATTATAACAATACTCACAGGTAACTTTAGACCTTCTTTGATCTTCCTGGAGCTGATTGTTGGCTGAGTCCTTGCCATTTTGGCTATTCTATCCATTCAAATGGTAGTTTTTCGCTTTCTTCCACGTCTTTCAGGTTTTGGTTGCCATTTTAAAGCATTTGCGATCATTTTAGCTGAGCAGCCTATCATTTTCTGCACTTCTTTATATGTTTTCCCCTCTCCAATCAACTTTTTAATCAAGGTACGCTGTTCTTCTGAACAATGTCTGGAACGACCCATTTTCCTCAGAATTTCAGAGAGAAATGCACTGTAACCAGCATGTACAACATTTGCTGCCTTCCTTTCTTAAATAAGGGCAATAATTGCCACCTGTTTTTCAAAGAATGAATGAAGAATGAAGACCTCACTAATAGAACTCCACACTGCTATTATTTTGAACATGCCCTTTCAATTAGTGATTCAATTACACAGAATCAGCAGCATGCATGTCATGACTGTTGGGTCTGTTGGATTTCTATTACTCTACTACACCTGCTAGAAAATTGTTTGCCATGTAGAAATATAATTTCTACCAAAAACAGTGATTGATCAGGTTAGTGATGTCTGACTGCTATTATTTTGAACACAACTGTATGTAATTTATTGACACATTGGTTTACTTTCACGTTTGTTAATTATGTTTGTGGGTTAGCACCTTTGTTATTATTGAGTAGCGCAGCACCAGTTACTAAGATATGTTTTTTCACTGTTTGGATTGCAGTTAGGTGCTTGCTGCAACTCTGGCATATGTAGGGTTACTGGCAGCGCAGGAGTTTTTTTTACATAGATATTTATAGAACTCAATCCCAGTCTTCATGGTCCATAGGAATTGCATGAACCATCCGATCAGGTCCACCTGAAAAACTGACAGGTGGACCTGATCAGATTACACGTTTAAAAGGACCCATAGGCCCTTATGCACACTGGCATGTGATTATATGCATATACAGTTAGGGCCATATAGAGTGGATATAAAAAGTCTACACACCCCTGTTAAAATGTCAGGTTTCTGTGATGTAAAAAAATGAGACAAAGGTGAATCATTCCAACTTTTTCCACCTTTAATGTGACCTATAAACTGTACAACTCAGTTGAACAACAAACTGAAATCTTTTAGGTGGAGGGAAGTAAAAATAAAAAACTAAAATAATATGGTTGCATAAGTGTGCCCACCCTTAAACTAATACTTTGTTGAAGCCCCTTTTGATTTGATCCCAGCACTCAGTCTTTTTGTGTATGTGTCTATCAGTACTGCACATCTAGACTTGGCAATATTTGCCCATTCTTCCTCGCAAAAACACTGCAAATCTGTCAGATTGCGAGGGTATCTCCTGTGCACAGCTCTCTTCAGATCACCCCACAGATTTTCGATTGGACTCAGGTCTGGGCTCTGGGTGGATCATTCCAAAACGTTAATCTTCTTCTAGTGAAGCCATTACTTTGTTGATTTGGATGTATGCTTTGGGTCGCTGTCATGCTGAAAGATGAAGTTGCTCTTCATGTTCAGCTTTCTAGCAGAAGTCTGAAGGTTTTGTGCCAATATTGACTGGTATTTGGAACTGTTTATAATTCCCTCTACCTTGACTAAGGCCCCAGTTCCAGCTGAAGAAAAACAGCCCCAAAGCATGATGCTGCCACCACCATGCTTCACTGTGGATATGGTGGTCTTTTGGTGATGTGCAGTATTGTTTTTGCGCCAAACATATTTTTTGGAATTATGGCCAAAAAGTTCAACCTTGGTTTCATCAGACCATAACACATTTCCCCACATGCTTTTGGGAGACTTCAGATGTGTTTTTGCTAAATGTAGTTGGGCTTGCATCTTGCCACTCTACCCCATAGCCCAGACATATGAAGAATACAGGAGATTGTTGTCACATGTACCACACAGCCAGTACTTGCCACATATTCCTGCAGCTCCTTTAATGTTGCTGTAGGCCTCCTGGCAGCCTCCCAGACCAGTTTTCTTCCTGTCTTTTCATCAATTTTGGAGGGACATCCAGCTCTTGGCAATGTCACTCTTGCAACATATTTTTCCACTTGATGATGACTGTCTTCACTGTGTTCCATGGTATATCTAATGCCTTGGAAATTCTTTTGTACCCTTCTCCTGACTGATACCTTTTAACAACGAGATCCCTCTGATGCTTTGGAAGCTCTCTGCAGACCATGGCTTTTGCTGTAGGATGCAACTAAGAAAATGTTAGGAAAGACCTACTAGAACAGCTAAACTTTCTTTGGGGTTAACCAGAGGCACTTTAAATGATGGCAGGTGTGTACTGACTCCTATTTAACATTATTTTGAATGTGATTGCTTAATTCTGAACACAGCTACATCCCCAGTTAAAAGAAGGGTGTTCACACTTATGCAACCACATTATTTTAGTTTTTTATGTTTACTTGCCCCCTAAAAGATATCAGTTTCTTTTTCAATTTAGTTGTACAGTTTATAGGTCACATTAAAGGAGGAAAGAGTTCTGAAATGATTTATCTTTGTCTCATTTTTTTACATCACAGAAACCTGACATTTAAACGGGTGTGTAGACTTTTTATATCCACTGTATATTTGGACACAGGCACAATTTTAGTTTTTTTCAGGTATTTATCAAAATATATTCAAGCCATAGTTATATAATGGATATGGGCTGAAAGTGCACACTCTCAGGTTTAATTTGAGGGCATGTACATCCACATTGGAGGACGGATTTAGGAATTACAGCTCTTAAGAGTAGCCATCCCCCGTTTTCAAGGGACCAAAAGTAATTGGTCAGTTGAATCAAAAGCTGTTTCATGGCCAGGTGTGGGCTACTCCTTCATTATTTCTTCATCAATTAAGCAGGTAAAAGGTCTGGAGTTGATTCTAAGTGTGGTATTTGCATTTGGAATCTATTGCTGTGAACCTACAGCATGTGTTCAAAGGAGCTGTCCATGCAAGTGAAACAGGCCATTGTAAGGATTCAAAAATGAAACAAATCCATCAGAGAGATAGCAGCAATATTAGGAGTGGCCAAATCAACAGTTTGGTACATGCTGAGAAAAGAAGAATGCACTGGTGAGCTCAGCAACATAAAATGGCATGGACGTCCACAGAAGACAACAGTGACGGATGATCGCGGGATCCTCTCTATGGTAAAGAAAAACCCTTTTACAGCATCCAGACAAGTGAAGGACACTCTCCAGGAGGTAGGCGTATCATTGTCAAATTCTACAATCAAGAGAAGACTTCACAAGAGCGAATACAGAGCGTTCACCACAAGTTGCAAACCATTCATAAGCCTGAAGAATGGAAAAGCCAGATTAGACTTTGCCAAAAAACATCTAAAAAAGCCAGACCAGTTCTGGAAAAAGATTCTTTGGATGGATGAAACGAATATTAATCTGTACATCTGAATGACGGGAAGAAAAAAGTGTGGAGAAGGCTTAGAACAGCTCATGATCCAAAGCACACAAAGTCATCTGTAAGACATGGTGGAGGCAGTGTAACGGCATGGGCGTGCATGGCTTCCAGTAGCACTGGGTCATTGGTGTTTATTGATGATGTGACAGAGGACGGAAGCAACCGGATTAATTCTGCAGTGTTTAGAGATATACTGTCAGATTCAGCCAAATGCAGAGTTGAGCGGACGGCGCTTCACAGTACAGATGGACAATGATCCAAAGCACACTACAAAAGCAGCCCAGGAGATTTTGAAGGAAAAGTAGTGGAATATTCTGCAATGGCCAAGTCAGTCACCTGATCTCAACTCAATTGAGCATGCATTTCACTTGCTGAAGGCAAAACTAAAGGCAGAAAGACCCACAAACAAAGAACAACTGAAGACAGCTTCAGTTAGAGCCTGGAAAAGCATTAGAAAGGAGGTAATGTGCATGGGTTCCAGACTTCAGGAAGCCATTGCCAGTAAAGGATTCTCAACAAAATATTACAAATTAACATTTTATTTATGATTATATTCATTTGATCAATTAAATTTGAGTGCCTGAAAATTGAGCGACTGTGTATAAAAATGGTTGCAGTTCCTAAAATTTGTACATGATATTTATATTCAGCCCCTTGAATTAAAGTTGAAAGTCTGCACTTCAAATTCATTTGGATTGTTTCGTATGAAAATTGTGTCTGTGTCAAAATATATATGGACCTAACTGTATATATATATATATATATATATATATATATATATATATATATATATACATAATGATTTTAAATTGAATAATACACACTGTGCATTCAGTTGCATTTAGCTGGATTCAGTTTAGCTGCCTTTAGATAGAATAAAAAAATTGTGCTTAGGGGCATATTTAATACTTAAAAGTAATATTGGTCACTGACATTGATGAACCAATAGTGATGTGTAGACGGTCGGGTAGATGTGCCAGGGCTGGCTGAGATTAGCATATCAGAACATTCTGTGTTGTGGGACTCCCAGGGTGCTTACCCACAAATCTATAGATACATGTACATGCCTGCTATTAGGTCAAGTTATCACCTCAAGAACTGTCTCAAGACAGGGTTATTGAAAATTGCTGAGCAGCTGTTCAAATCTCAGAACACATTTCAGCTCCAGTCTGAAACTGGTGAATACAGATCTTAATGGAAGTGTTGTCTGTAGTTTTAACAAGCATTTATCACGCTTTACAAGGCATTTAGCAAGTATCAGTAGACTTTTAGAAGGCCTTAACTCTAGTGATATTTACTAAAACCTGTTCACAAAAGTACTGTATAACACATACAATGCTTTCATATAAAAAGTGTTATTTGCTTTTTGCAACTGAAAATAGATTTTTCCACTCACTAAATGCTTTATTACATGAATCAGATGAATTTTCCACATTTTATCAATTTTTTAAAGGTATTTTTGAAGTGAAAGTCAAATCAAAGATATTATTGCATGGGTTATCACTGCTAGCTTCAGGGTGGTAATAACTGGGAGTTCAATGAGGCGTCAACAGTTCAATGTACATCTGTTTTGAAATAATAAGGACTCCACACCTCCACAAGAGATATTTATATATGTGGATTGAACATGTTTAGGAGAAAAGTATACTGAGATAAAATTATTACTTAAAGCAGTATTAAACCCAAATACAAAAATGGATTATATAGTAGCTTACCAGTCCTTAGATGTGGTGGATGCATTCATTTTATTTTTTGTAGGCTTTTTTACTTTATTTTTACCTGGTGATCCTGATAGGAGGTCTGTTGTTTTTCAAGAGAACAAGGTGCCCTGCAGATGCAACAGTTAGAGGGTTGACACAAACTATTTAACACTGCCAGGGGTGCTTACATTGTTCAGCTTTTATTTATTTATATAAAACTTTTTTGGCAAAAGGAACGAAACTGTTGCTGGAACTGATTATAAATTGTTTGCTTATAAAAATGTTAGTCCATCTAACACTACCCCCCCCCCCACAGACTGACAATGCTGCTGTCCAAAGGTGTCTGCTTTGCCACTTAATCCAGAATGTAGACACCCTAAACCTGGTCAAAGTTGATTTTTTTTTTAATTAGCCAGCCGGCTGGCCAAAGAAAACATTTGCAAGAGCTGATTGAGTAGAAATTTTCCAACATTCTTGTTCTAGAGGAGTTGATCACTAGGTCGACTCCTCGTGAACAGAAAAGGCCACAGATGTATCGAAATATATCTGGTCCCTGCTGAACTGGCAAAATTTCAATTACTCTATGGCCAGCTTAAGAGAGGAAGCGTGCTTCTGGCTGGATCACCAGGTAAAATAAAGGAAAAAAAAGAAAAATAATGCAGACTATACATTTAAAAATTGAAAAGCTGCAATATATCCCATTTTTGCTTATGGGTTTAATACTGATTTAATACAAAATAAACTTATACTTTAATCATAGTTAAAACGTACATAAATCCTAAAATTTTATTTTTGTAATTTTGCTCTATTGGTCTGTTAAAACAAAACTCCTGCAAAAAAATAAATAAATAACAGGCTAAAAATGAACGGCCCATTTAAAGGATAAGTTCACATTTGAGAACGTTACATGTTCCACCCGTTTTTAGGGTGGAACATGTAACATATTGCCAGTGCTTCAGCTGTGCCCAATCCCCCACCCTCCCTGTGACAGCAGTACGGGGAGAAGTTCCCCCCCTAGGTTTTTGATGTTTTCCACTTAACTCACTTGGTTCATTTATAATACAGAAGGGCGCTATGTAGGATAAAAGGATTCCTTAGGAGAATCTTTTCTATCACCTCATTCATTTTCATTCCCTATCTTGATATGTTTTAGGAAGGTGTCTTGTAGTGTGGAATGTTATTTTCATGTTTCAAGGATTTAAACTCATCCAATTGAATATTGCACATTCATACACACTCCCAGTGGGGGGCGCTGCACCATTTCACTATTTTAGGAACAGCACTACACCCTTATGTTTATATTTACTTTGCACATTCTAGTTAGAGTGTGATAAGTGTTAGCAGCAGTCCACACCATTGCGCAGTGCCAATCCATACATTTTTTTTAGTTAATTACAAGCAGTGTCAGAAAAAGACTCCAATAGAGGGGTGGGTACTGTGTCCGTCAATGAACTCAAAGAAAGGGATGTCCCAAAGCAGTGCCACAACTAGGGGTGGACAAAGGAACACAGGAAACAACCAGGCAAATGTGTCAACACTCCAAACAACCCTGAAGAGGCCCTAAAAACTATAAACAGCAGCCTGGAAAACTTTCCGGCCAAAACTAGCTTCTGTGGATGCCAAAACATCACCCTTATAAAACTGAATAAAACGTGCACAAATGACTAGGTCTCTGCCTTGCAAACCCAAGAAACAGATGCCTTATGTCAGAATGCCCAGGAGGTACAGTACTAACCACCCTAGTGGAGTGTGCCATAACAGGAAGGGAGGTTGCTGGCTCTTAATCGCATTCGCCTGAACTATCGTCTGGCAAATCCAACAGAAAACAATGGCAGAGGAGGCCTTCATACCTCATCTCGCTGCATCCAAAAGCACAAATAGAGAATCGGACCACTGAAGGCACCCGTTTCAGATAAATACACACACATTGCTCAAATCACATTCAAGGAGTGAAAGGCCACATCCTTAGGGTGCGAAGGCTAAGGACCTGACCCTTAATAGTACTAAAAGCAAGCTTTTAGTCAATGCCATGTTAAAGAAAGGCAAACACCTGAGCCACAGGAAAGGAACCCTAAAGTTTCACACCAAACGATATAAGCTTTCCAGGTGCAATTACATATCTTCCAGGAGGAAGACTTACGAGCCTTCAAAATCGTGGGAATCACTGAGCTAGACAGTCCCTGTTCCTCAGAACGTGGCTCTCAA
Source organism: Staurois parvus (assembly GCF_062004578.1). NCBI lineage: Eukaryota > Metazoa > Chordata > Amphibia > Anura > Ranidae > Staurois > Staurois parvus. Next base: position 4,465,877 of record NW_028318087.1, read on the forward strand.
TAGTCATGCCATCAAAGCCAGAGATGGTAAAGCAGGGTGGAATACTGGACCCTGTGACAGGAGGTCCTCCAGAAGAGGCAACCACTAAGGGGCATTCAGCTGCACCATGTTGGACTACCACAGATGTTGCCAGTCCAGAGGCACCAGAATGACTGTAATTATTTTAGCCTCTATCCTGTAAAGCAGACAAGGAATCAGCTTGAGGAAGAAAAAAGCATAAATAATATTGTACTGATCAAATGGCAACACCAGGGCATCTGTTGCATCTACCAGAGTATCCCTCGTTCTTGCCACGAACCCTGGAACTGTTTGGTTGCGGTGGGACGCCAGCATATTCATGTCCGATGTCCCCAGTAGAGACAGAGCTGGTGAAGAACTTCTGAGTGCAGAGACCACTCCCCAGATCCATCGTCTGATGGCTGAAGTAATCTGGCTGCCAATTTTCAATGCTGGGGATGTGCACAGTAGACAGGGCTGAAATAACCTGTCCTGCCCACGGCAGAATGAGAGAGATGCCTCCTGCACCGCTGCTGCACAGCTCTCACTGCCCTGGTGATTGACATAAGCTACTGCGGTGGTGTTGTCTGATTGGAACCTGATTGGAAGACCCTGAGGAGATTGCTCCAGGGACAGCGTGACCACTATCTAGCAAAGAAGAAGAAAGAACTTTCCGGCCCTTAGGGATCGTAGCCACCATAGGAGTTAGGCCCTCATCGACTGGTCTAGGTGGATCTGGTTGTCTAAAGAAGCAGCTGACCTGTCCCATTTGGACAGTATTTCCTCCTACAGGCTGCTCGTATGGAAGTAACATACGAGACCGCTTCGAAGCTAACCACCATCAGACCCAGAGCCTGCATGCAAAACCACAGGAATGGATGCTTGCGGGACAAGAGCCATTGAACAGCAGCACAGAGCTTCTGGATTTTGTCTGGAAAAACCACCTTGGCCTGTTCTGAATTGGGAATCAGGCTTAGATATTCTAGGCACCTGGACAGAGTCAAGGCAGACTTCCTGAGGTTCAAGATGCAACAGGGTTGCAACAGAGTCTCCACACGTCACGTACCTGATGGGAGACTGAAATGACGTGGTTGGCCTCACTTGTGTCACTAGAACCGACCCACTGGAGTTGGAACAGAGGGTGTCTAGGGAATAGGGGCACAAGAGCGCCAGTAGGTGTTGTTTGAAGCTCTTGCAGATGATGACCTTGGAAGACTGATGATCTTCTGATTAAGGCACAGTAGTAACATGCAGAGCTGGTTTTGTAGATTGCCAGGTGTGCACCAGAGCAAGGCAGGAAGCGAAGGTGAGAGACAGGAGCAGTGTCATAGGAATAGCCAGGGTCATCAACAGGGGGACAGCAAGGTACAAAATCAGAAGCAAAGCCGAAGTCAGGAGCAAAGCCGAAGTCAGGAACCAGTATCAATCAGGAGAGTAATCAGAGTCAGGTCAGGAACAAGCCAGGTCAGCAACAAGGGAATCACACAGGAACAAGCAGGACACGGGGAAGCTGAAGACCAGTCAGCACTCAACATGGGCAGAGATACCCTTTAAATAGTCCGTCTGGCGCCAATCTTCGCCTTGTGTGTGCGCGATTGCGCATTTCCACGCGCATGCGCACAACCGATCTTCTCTGGACGTTTCTATGCGCATTTCTATTCACAATTCGTCTCACCGGTAATCCCTTACATTGCCCCCCCCCTTAGGGGCAGCCTCCGGCTGCCCACTAAGGCTCGTTTTTCAGGGTGAAGATGGAGGTAGGCTCGAACTAAGCGTGGAGCATGGACATTGGTTCCCAGGAATTATCCTCTAGACTGTAGCCTTTCCATTTGATGAGAAACTGGGTCTTACCGCCCCTCTTTCTACAATCCAGGATAGCCTCCACCTCGTATTCTTCATTATCTTCAACCAGCAGTGGAGCAGGAGTCTCTGGATCTCGATTGGGAAATCCACTCGGAATATGTGGTTTTAACAGGGAGATATGAAGTACCGGATGAATCTTCATATTCTTAGGCAGTATTAACTCGAAAGCCACAGGGTTAATTTTTCTCTTAATAGTAAATGGTCCCAGGTACTTTGGACCAAGCTTCTTTGAAGGACAGTTCAATTTTAGGTTTGTCGTAGATAACCAGACTTTATCTCCTGGTTTCAGATTTAGGTTTCCCCTTCTTTTTCTGTCAAAGAACCTTTTGTTACTTGCTTGAGCCTCTAAAATAGTCTTTTGCAGTATTTGACTGTTCCTACTGAGGAAATCCATCCTTTCTTGTACTGCCGGGACAGCGGGTTCCAACGGTATTTCAGGAAGGAAGGAGTGGTGATAACCATAGTTGGAGTAAAAAGGGGACTGTTTGGTAGCAGCATGAATGGAGTTGTTGTATGCGAATTCCGCTAACGGAAGGAGAGATACCCAATCATCCTGTGAATAAGATGAGAAACATCGGAGATATTGTTCCAGAGTCTGGCTTTTCCTCTCTGTTTGTCCATTTGTTTGTGGATGATATGCAGCAGAGAAGCGCAGTTCGATTTCTAGTGCCTCACACATGGCTTTCCAGAACTTAGACATAAACTGTACTCCACGATCGGACACAATATTGTTAGGAACGCCATGCAATCTTATTAGCTCTCTGATGAAAGCAGAAGCAGTTTCAGCGGCAGGAGTCTTTCAAGGGAATGAAGTGAGCCATCTTTGATAGGTGGTCAATCACGACAAAAATAGTAGTAAATCCCTCAGATGGGGGAAGCTCTACAATAAAATCCATAAAAATCATACTCCATGGTTTTTCAGGTACGGGCAAAGATTCCAACAGGCCCCAGGTCTTGGCTTTATCAGACTTGTTTTGAAGACATACTGAGCAAGATCTAACATAGTTCTGGCAATCTTTCATTGAGTTTGGCCACCAAAAGGAACGGCAAATTTGAGGTCTTGTGGATCCCGAAGTGACCCACTAAAGGATGATCATGACATCTTTTGAGGATGAGAGTCCTGAGTTGTTCTGGTATGAAAATTTGTTCCTTGTGAAGGTACAGACCGTCTCTTAGCTGAAGATGCATCTCCAAGGGGGGTGGATGATCATCAACCACTTCTCTTATTTGTGCTACAAGGTCTGTTTGCAGAAGTAAAAAGTTCTTAGCTGGCAGAATCGTGTCAGGTTCAGATGGTACAATTGGATCCTGAAACATACGTGAGTGCATCGGGCTTACCGTTCTTTGATCCTGGATGGTATGTCAAATGAAAGACAAAGCGAGAGAAGAACAGTGCCCATCTTGCCTGTCGTGGCCTTAGACGTTTTGCCATTCTCAGGTATTCTAGATTCTTGTGATCTGTGAAAATGAGGATAGGATGCGAAGCTCCCTACAGTAAGTAGTGCCATTCCTCAAGTGCTGCCTTGATGGCTAACAGCTCTCTGTCTCCCACGTCATAATTCCTTTCAGAGGAATTTAGCTTTCTAGAGAAGAAAGCAACAGGGTGCAGAAGGGATTTGAGTCCCTGTCGTTGTGACAATATGGCTCCCACAGCATTTTCAGAAGCGTCTACTACAAGGACAAAGGCTAAAGCAGGATCTGGGTGCTTCAGGATAGGTGCAGAGGTGAACAAAGTCTTTAATTGTTCAAAAGCTGCTTGTGCCTCAAGAGTCCACCTGAAACTAACATGTTGCCTGGTTAGCTGTGTTACTGGTGCAATAATCCCTGAAAAATTCTTAATGAATTTTCTGTAGAAGCAAATCCCACAAAACGTTGCACTACTTTCCTGTCTCTTGGAACGGGCCATTCTAGTATGGAGGTCACCTTTTGGGGATCCATAGCAATGCCATCGGGAGTGATCACAAGTCCGAGGAACTGAATAGTCTATCTCTCGAACTCACATTTTTCAGCTTTGGCATAGAGGTGATGTTGGCGTAATCTATCCACAATCTTCTTTACATGATCCCAGTGTCGTTCAATTGAGCTGGAAAAGACTAGGATGTCATCCAAGTAAACGATAATAAATAGATCAAGATAGTCCCGAAATCGAAATACAGTCAGGTCCATAAATATTGGGACATCGACACAATTCTAACATTTTTGGCTCTATACATCACCACAATGGATTTGAAATGAAACGAACAAGATGTGCTTTAACTGCAGACTGTCAGCTTTAATTTGAGGGTATTTACATCCAAATCAGGTGAACGGTGTAGGAATTACAACAGTTTGCATATGTGCCTCCCACTTATTAAGGGACCAAAAGTAATGGGACAGAATAATAATCATAAATCAAACTTTCACTTTTTAATACTTGGTTGCAAATCCTTTGCAGTCAATTACAGCCTGAAGTCTGGAATGCATAGACATCACCAGACGCTGGGTTTCATCCCTGGTGATGCTCTGCCAGGCCTCTACTGCAACTGTCTTCAGTTCCTGCTTGTTCTTGGAGCATTTTCCCTTCAGTTTTGTCTTCAGCAAGTGAAATGCATGCTCAATCGGATTCAGGTCAGGTGATTGATTTGGCCATTGCATAACATTCCACTTCTTTCCCTTAAAAAACTCTTTGGTTGCTTTTGCAGTATGCTTTGGGTCATTGTCCATCTGCACTGTGAAGCGGTGTTCAATGAGTTCTGAAGCATTTGGCTGAATATGAGCAGATGATATTGCCCAAAACACTTCAGAATTCATCCTGCTGCTTTTGTCAGCAGTCACATCATCAATAAATACAAGAGAACCAGTTCCATTGGCAGCCATACATGCCCACGCCATGACACTACCACCACCATGCTTCACTGATGAGGTGGTATGCTTAGGATCATGAGCAGTTCCTTTTCTTCTTCATACTCTGCTCTTCCCATCAGCCGTTTTTTCAGCCTAATGATGGCTTGCTTCACTGATAGTGACAGCTCTTTGGATCTCATCTTGAGAGTTGACAGCAATAGATTCCAAATGCAAATAGCACACTTGAAATGAACTCTGGACCTTTTATCTGCTCATTGTAATTGGGATAATGAGGGAAAATCACACACCTGGCCATGGAACAGCTGAGAAGCCAATTGTCCCATTACTTTTGGTCCCTTAACAAGTGGGAGGCACATATGCAAACTGTTGTAATTCCTACACCATTCACCTGATTTGGATGTAAATACCCTAAAATTAAAGCTGACAGTCTGCAGTTAATGCACATCTTGTTCATTTCATTTCAAATCCATTGTGGTGGTGTATAGAGCCAGAAATGTTAGAATTGTGTCGATGTCCCAATATTTATGGACCTGACTGTATATCGTTCACAAAGTGTTGGAATGTTGCTGGGGCATTACAGAGACCAAATGGCATCACCAGGTATTCAAAATGCCCAAAGCGTGTTCGAAAGGCCGTCTCCCATTTGTCCCCTTTGCAAATTCTAACTACATTGTAAGTGCCCCTCAGATCCAGTTTTGAAAAGACACATGCCCCTCGTAGCCTTTGGAATAATTCAGGAATTAGAGGAAGAGGATAGCGATTCTTGACAGTTATTTTATTCAGATCACGATAGTCAACACAAGGTCTGAGGGTATGATCCTTCTTCTCGACAAAAAAGATGCCAGCTCCCGCTGGTGATGTAGAGGGCCAAATAAACCCTTTTTCCAAGCTCTCATCAATATAACTCCGGAGGACCTCTAATTCTAATTCGGATAGGAGGTAAATTTGCCCAAAAGGAATTTCGGCACTGGGCAGAAGCTCAATAGGACAATCATAAGAGCGCTGTGGAGGAAGAGCATTGGCACTCTTCTTGTTAAATACATCTAGGTAATCATGGTAAGCAACAGGAACGTGTTTAATTGTCTCAGAATCAGGATCGATACTAAGAAGAGGGGTTACTGCGACTGGTTCCTTAGGAATGCAGTGGTTCAGACAGTATTCAGAAGAGAAAAGGATCTCCCCAGACAACCAATTGATGGATGGGTTGTGTGCTCTTAGCCAGGGCATGCCGAGAATGACCGGAAATATTGGAGAAGTTATGACATCCAGACATAGAAATTCCTGATGTCCCGAGGAGGAATGGCATAAAATTGGCATGGTCTCTTGTGTCACAGGACCAGAACTGATACCAGAGCCATCAGCCAGATGGACCGAAAGTCTGTGTCTTAGTACGGAGGGGGAACTTGCTTTGGTTAGCGAAGGTTGAATCCATGAAGCAGCTACAGGCACCAGAGTCTATAATGGCCGCAACAGTAATCATCCTTTCAGCCAGCTGTAAGTAAAGGTGGAAGGAGAGGTGCGTTCGGCTTGCTCCTTGGGGGTGCATCATATGGAACCAGCTAGGAGAAGACGTATGAGGTCTTACTGGACACGTCAGTATATAGTGACCTGCGTCACCACAGTAGAAACAGAGGTTGGACACTTGTCGTCAAAGACATTCAGCAGAGGACAATGGTGGTCTCCAGAAGCTCCTTCTAGGAGAATTATGATGCCTTCTTTTATTGAGAAGTAAGTCTGATGGGGCAACAGTAGTAGAGGAAACATATCAAGATCTCCTCCTTAGTCTTTTCATCCTGCCTCTCCTGGATCCGACGGTCAATGTGGATAGCAAGGTCTGCCAGGTCCTCTAGCCTGGTTGGTACCCCCACTCGGGCAAACTCATCTTTCAGGGTGTTAGACAGGCCAAGGCAAAATTGCTAGCGGAGAGCAGACTCATTCCATTGAGTGTCAGAACTCCATATACGGAACTAGGTAACATATTCCTCTATAGGCCTTTGGCCCTGCTGTAGCTTGCTAAGCATAGATAAGCATAGATTCTGCAGTCTGACGAAGGAAGGGATCAGCGTAGAGTTGTGACATTGCTGAGAAAAAAAAGAGTCCATTGAAGTTAGAGCCGGGTCATGTTGCTCACGAAGGTAGTGTGCCCAGGATTGGGGTTGATTCTTAAGAAGTGCTTTGTGATGCAAAGGTTCTTGGAAGCAGGGAAAAATATAGCTCGCAGGAGTTGCGAAAGGTTCATAACTTCCTGCGGTCTCCCGTGAAAAACACAGGCGTAGGCACCCGGGGTTCCGGTAGGGGAGAAATTCCAAGAACCATACTGAGCTATGTCTGAGTAGTTATATCTGAGACTGCAGAGGGACCCATGGCTGTGGAGACATTAGACTCGGGTGGTAGTTGACTCTCCAGGTGCTCAAGGTTTCTTTGCAAACTTTGCACAAAGTAAGACAAGGCAGAGACTGATTGACATATGTCCCCCATTGCGGAGGTCTCCCTTTCAGACTCCATCATTGGTTGACTGGTACTGTCACGTACCTGATGGGAGACTGAAATGACGAAGTCGGCCTCACTTGTGTCACTAGCCCTGACCCCACTGGAGTTGGAACAGAGGGTGTCTAGGGACCAGGGGGACAAGAGCGCCAGTAGGTGTTGTTTGCAGCTCTTGCAGATGATGACCTTGGAAGACTGATGATCCTCTGATTAAGGCACAGTAGTAACATGCAGAGCTGGTTTTGTAGATCGCCAGGTGTGCACCAGAGCAAGGCAGGAAGCGAGGGTGAGAGACAGGAGCAGTGTCATAGGAATAGCCAGGGTCATCAACAGGAGGACAGCAAGGTACAAAATCAGAAGCAAAGCCGAAGTCAGGAGCAGAGCTGAAGTCAGGCCCAGTATCAATCAGGGGAGTAATCAGAGTCAGGTCAGGAACAAGCCATGTCAGCAACAAGGGAATCACACAGGAACAAGCAGGACACGGGGGATCTGAAGACCAGTCAGCACTCAACATGGGCAGAGACACCTTTTAAACAGTCCGTCTGGCGCCAATCTTCGCCGTGAATGTGCACGTGCACGATCGCGCATTTCCGTGTGCATGCGCACAAGCGATCACTTTTCTCCGGACGTTTCTATGCGCATGCGCATTTCTATTCACAAATCGTTTCACCGGTAATCCCTTACACTACAAGCAGATCGTTCAGGTAACTGATCGCGGCAATCCCTGGCTGTCTCAGCAAAGCCAGGACTGAGGCCAACACCTTGGTAAACACCCGTCGAGTGGAGGCAAGTCCAAAGAGAAGAACCACAAATTGATAATATGTGTCCCCAATAGCAATGTTTAAGAAACACTGGTGTCCCTTACAGATGGGAATGTGCAGGTAAGCATCCTTGATGTCTATGAAGGCCAAGAAATCCCGTTGATGAACACAGGCCACCACATAGTGAACAGATTCCATCTTGAACTTTTGAACCCCCACAAAGGCATTTAATGCTTTGAAGTCCAGGATCGGGCGAACCACATAAAATCTCCAAAACCGTTCCACCTTGGGTACTGGGACAATCACTCCTCAAAGGAGCAGGTCCTGTACGGCCTAATACAGGGCCTGTAAGCACTCTGGTGAGAGCCAAATATTGGAGGGAAAGAATCTCTCCAGTGGATAGGAATGAAATTCTATCTTGTACCCAGAAACAATGAGACTGCGGACCTACTTGGAAAAAAGAACCCCTCATTCTGGAGCCAGGTGGAGACAAATCTTGGGCTTGGAAGTCTTCTGGGACAAGGGGTGCTTTGCATCCTCCGTGGAAGTCTTGAAGGGCTTAGAGCCCTTGTCAGAGGAACTAGGGATAAAATAAACCTGCTTATGCACCATGAAGGCAGGACGGACTTTCGACACAGCTCTTTCCCCTTTCTTGGGCTGAGGGCTGAGGGAGGAAGGTGCTTTTTCCGCCTGTAAGGTTCTTAATGATGTTGTCCAATGTCGTTCCAAATAAACAGCTGCCCTGGAAAGGTAGGTCTGCCAGGTCTGATTAGCAGATCAACACTTGAGCAAAGGACTCGCCACAACACTACCTACAAAAGTCAGCTGTGTTCACCAAAAAGTGACAGGCACCATATCAAACACCCCAACGGGAGGGGGGGGGGGAGTGCTTCTTGCTAGCTTTGCAACCAAATGCCATCTCCACCTGGGAGACAAACGACTCCAGGACTGCTAACAGGTCTAATAGGACTCATCACTTGCTCGCTAAGGAGAGCTTTGTTACACCCACATTGTGGACCACTGGGTCTTACTGCAGATTCAGTGAACCAGAGAGCCCTGAAGACAGCCCCCACAGTATACTGAAATGTTCAGGAAAAGCAAGATGGCCATCATCAATTCCATAAAAAAAATGGCTACACAAGGCCTTTTCAGCTGACTCCCATAGCAAAGCTATGTAAAAGGTCTCCCACAAGAATGGCCGCCCCACCTACCACCACCAAAATGGCAGCTGAAATTACTGGCCACCGTGGTTCCGAAAACAACCAGGCTTTCCAAACCCCTCAGAGGGAGAAAAACAGCTGCAGAGCCTCAACAATGCAGTGACCAACCCTCCTGCCCAGGGATGCCCCAGATAGCGCTGATACCTGAACTGGCAGACAGGAGGGGGAGCAGATAGTGGATAATGTCAAGAGGGATACTAGCAGGCAGGGTGGAGGAGGAGATCCCGCGGGACCAACCACCCCAGGGAGTACCTTCACCCCACAACGTGTCCAGGGAGGGAATGGAGGGGACATTTACTTACCAGTCAAGAGGAGTGTGCAGGTAATGTTCCCATTAGAGATGAGCGAATCGAAGTATCCGAAGTGGAATTCGAGTCGAATATCGGAAAAATTTCGATTCGTGCCGAATCCGAAAAATAGCCTAATTCGGACGCGCGAATCGAAATTTTTCAGAAAATGGCGGCTGACATGTGCGGCGACGGAGCGGGGATGTCTGGGAAGGCGCGCAGACAAGGCGCGCTGACCCATAATGCATTCCTCAACTACATGTGATCGCATCAGCCTATCAGCAGCCAGCCAGCCAGCACTGTGTAATGGTCGAGCTATAAATAGCGGCCATTTTGGAATTCTTCATTTGCCTGCAGTTATTGAACAGAGGCAGACCGCTCTGTACTAGGGACAGGGACAGAGTTAGGGCCACAGAAACGATAATTGGGGACAGAGAAAAGTTACTTAGGGACAGAGAACCATTACTCAGGGACACAGACTTGTTAATGAGGGCCACAGAATCGTTATTTAGGGACAAAGAAACGCTAGTTAGGGCCACAGAATTCATAATCAGGGACAGACAGAATTGTTACTCAGTGCCAGAGAATTGTTACTTAGGGCCACAGAAACGTTATTAGGGCCACAGAATTGTTACTCAGGGACAGACAGAATTGTTACTGAGTGCCAGAGAATTGTTACTCAGGGACAGACAGAATTGTTACTGAGTGCCAGAGAATTGTTACTTAGGGCCACAGAAACTTTAATTAGGGCCACAGAATTTTTACTCAGGGACAGACAGAATTGTTACTGAGTGCCAGAGAATTGTTACTCAGGGACAGACAGAATTGTTACTGAGTGCCAGAGAATTGTTACTCAGGGCCACAGAAACTTTACTTAGGGCCACAGAATTTTTACTCAGGGACAGACAGAATTGTTACTGAGTGCCAGAGAATTGTTACTCAGGGACAGACAGAATTGTTACTGAGTGCCAGAGAATTGTTACTTAGGGCCACAGAAACTTTACTTAGGGCCACAGAATTGTTACTCGCACAGACACAGAATTGTTACTCGCACAGACACAGAATTGTTACTGAAGGCCACAGAACTGTTACTTAGGGCCACAGAATTGTTACTCGCACAGACACAGAATTGTTACTCGCACAGACACAGAACTGTTACTGAGGGCCACAGAACTGTTACTTAGGGACAAAGAAACGCTAGTTAGGGCCACAGAATTCATACTCAGGGACAGACAGAATTGTTACGGAGTGCCAGAGAATTGTTACTCAGGGACAGACAGAATTGTTACTGAGTGCCAGAGAATTGTTACTTAGGGCCACAGAAACTTTAATTAGGGCCACAGAATTTTTACTCAGGGACAGACAGAATTGTTACTGAGTGCCAGAGAATTGTTACTCAGGGACAGACAGAATTGTTACTGAGTGCCAGATAATTGTTACTTAGGGCCACAGAAACGTTATTAGGGCCACAGAATTGTTACTCAGGGACAGACAGAATTGTTACTGAGTGCCAGAGAATTGTTACTCAGGGACAGACAGAATTGTTACTGAGTGCCAGAGAATTGTTACTTAGGGCCACAGAAACTTTAATTAGGGCCACAGAATTTTTACTCAGGGACAGACAGAATTGTTACTGAGTGCCAGAGAATTGTTACTCAGGGACAGACAGAATTGTTACTGAGTGCCAGAGAATTGTTACTCAGGGCCACAGAAACTTTACTTAGGGCCACAGAATTTTTACTCAGGGACAGACAGAATTGTTACTGAGTGCCAGAGAATTGTTACTCAGGGACAGACAGAATTGTTACTGAGTGCCAGAGAATTGTTACTTAGGGCCACAGAAACTTTACTTAGGGCCACAGAATTGTTACTCGCACAGACACAGAATTGTTACTCGCACAGACACAGAATTGTTACTGAAGGCCACAGAACTGTTACTTAGGGCCACAGAATTGTTACTCGCACAGACACAGAATTGTTACTCGCACAGACACAGAACTGTTACTGAGGGCCACAGAACTGTTACTTAGGGACAAAGAAACGCTAGTTAGGGCCACAGAATTCATACTCAGGGACAGACAGAATTGTTACGGAGTGCCAGAGAATTGTTACTCAGGGACAGACAGAATTGTTACGGAGTGCCAGAGAATTGTTACTCAGGGACAGACAGAATTGTTACTGAGTGCCAGAGAATTGTTACTTAGGGCCACAGAAACTTTAATTAGGGCCACAGAATTTTTACTCAGGGACAGACAGAATTGTTACTGAGTGCCAGAGAATTGTTACTCAGGGACAGACAGAATTGTTACCGAGTGCCAGAGAATTGTTACTCAGGGACAGACAGAATTGTTACTGAGTGCCAGAGAATTGTTACTTAGGGCCACAGAAACTTTAATTAGGGCCACAGAATTTTTACTCAGGGACAGACAGAATTGTTACTGAGTGCCAGAGAATTGTTACTCAGGGACAGACAGAATTGTTACTGAGTGCCAGATAATTGTTACTCAGGGCCCCAGAAACTTTACTTAGGGCCACAGAATTTTTACTCAGGGACAGACAGAATTGTTACTGAGTGCCAGAGAATTGTTACTCAGGGACAGACAGAATTGTTACTGAGTGCCAGAGAATTGTTACTTAGGGCCACAGAAACTTTAATTAGGGCCACAGAATTTTTACTCAGGGACAGACAGAATTGTTACTGAGTGCCAGAGAATTGTTACTCAGGGACAGACAGAATTGTTACCGAGTGCCAGAGAATTGTTACTCAGGGACAGACAGAATTGTTACTGAGTGCCAGAGAATTGTTACTTAGGGCCACAGAAACTTTAATTAGGGCCACAGAATTTTTACTCAGGGGCAGACAGAATTGTTACTGAGTGCCAGAGAATTGTTACTCAGGGACAGACAGAATTGTTACGGAGTGCCAGAGAATTGTTACTCAGGGCCACAGAAACTTTACTTAGGGCCACAGAATTTTTACTCAGGGACAGACAGAATTGTTACTGAGTGCCAGAGAATTGTTACTCAGGGACAGACAGAATTGTTACTGAGTGCCAGAGAATTGTTACTCAGGGACAGACAGAATTGTTACTGAGTGCCAGATAATTGTTACTCAGGGCCCCAGAAACTTTACTTAGGGCCACAGAATTTTTACTCAGGGACAGACAGAATTGTTACTGAGTGCCAGAGAATTGTTACTCAGGGACAGACAGAATTGTTACTGAGTGCCAGAGAATTGTTACTTAGGGCCACAGAAACTTTAATTAGGGCCACAGAATTTTTACTCAGGGACAGACAGAATTGTTACCGAGTGCCAGAGAATTGTTACTCAGGGACAGACAGAATTGTTACTGAGTGCCAGATAATTGTTACTCAGGGCCCCAGAAACTTTACTTAGGGCCACAGAATTTTTACTCAGGGACAGACAGAATTGTTACTGAGTGCCAGAGAATTGTTACTCAGGGACAGACAGAATTGTTACTGAGTGCCAGAGAATTGTTACTTAGGGCCACAGAAACTTTAATTAGGGCCACAGAATTTTTACTCAGGGACAGACAGAATTGTTACTGAGTGCCAGAGAATTGTTACTCAGGGACAGACAGAATTGTTACGGAGTGCCAGAGAATTGTTACTCAGGGCCACAGAAACTTTACTTAGGGCCACAGAATTTTTACTCAGGGACAGACAGAATTGTTACTGAGTGCCAGAGAATTGTTACTCAGGGACAGACAGAATTGTTACGGAGTGCCAGAGAATTGTTACTCAGGGACAGACAGAATTGTTACCGAGTGCCAGAGAATTGTTACTCAGGGACAGACAGAATTGTTACTGAGTGCCAGAGAATTGTTACTCAGGGCCCCAGAAACTTTACTTAGGGCCACAGAATTTTTACTCAGGGACAGACAGAATTGTTACTGAGTGCCAGAGAATTGTTACTCAGGGACAGACAGAATTGTTACTGAGTGCCAGAGAATTGTTACTTAGGGCCACAGAAACTTTAATTAGGGCCACAGAATTTTTACTCAGGGACAGACAGAATTGTTACCGAGTGCCAGAGAATTGTTACTCAGGGACAGACAGAATTGTTACTGAGTGCCAGAGAATTGTTACTTAGGGCCACAGAAACTTTAATTAGGGCCACAGAATTTTTACTCAGGGACAGACAGAATTGTTACTGAGTGCCAGAGAATTGTTACTCAGGGACAGACAGAATTGTTACCGAGTGCCAGAGAATTGTTACTCAGGGACAGACAGAATTGTTACTGAGTGCCAGAGAATTGTTACTTAGGGCCACAGAAACTTTAATTAGGGCCACAGAATTTTTACTCAGGGACAGACAGAATTGTTACTGAGTGCCAGAGAATTGTTACTCAGGGACAGACAGAATTGTTACTGAGTGCCAGATAATTGTTACTTAGGGCCACAGAAACGTTATTAGGGCCACAGAATTGTTACTCAGGGACAGACAGAATTGTTACTGAGTGCCAGAGAATTGTTACTCAGGGACAGACAGAATTGTTACTGAGTGCCAGAGAATTGTTACTTAGGGCCACAGAAACTTTAATTAGGGCCACAGAATTTTTACTCAGGGACAGACAGAATTGTTACTGAGTGCCAGAGAATTGTTACTCAGGGACAGACAGAATTGTTACTGAGTGCCAGAGAATTGTTACTCAGGGCCACAGAAACTTTACTTAGGGCCACAGAATTTTTACTCAGGGACAGACAGAATTGTTACTGAGTGCCAGAGAATTGTTACTCAGGGACAGACAGAATTGTTACTGAGTGCCAGAGAATTGTTACTTAGGGCCACAGAAACTTTACTTAGGGCCACAGAATTGTTACTCGCACAGACACAGAATTGTTACTCGCACAGACACAGAATTGTTACTGAAGGCCACAGAACTGTTACTTAGGGCCACAGAATTGTTACTCGCACAGACACAGAATTGTTACTCGCACAGACACAGAATTGTTACTGAGGGCCACAGAACTGTTACTTAGGGACAAAGAAACGCTAGTTAGGGCCACAGAATTCATACTCAGGGACAGACAGAATTGTTACGGAGTGCCAGAGAATTGTTACTCAGGGACAGACAGAATTGTTACGGAGTGCCAGAGAATTGTTACTCAGGGACAGACAGAATTGTTACTGAGTGCCAGAGAATTGTTACTTAGGGCCACAGAAACTTTAATTAGGGCCACAGAATTTTTACTCAGGGACAGACAAAATTGTTACTGAGTGCCAGAGAATTGTTACTCAGGGACAGACAGAATTGTTACCGAGTGCCAGAGAATTGTTACTCAGGGACAGACAGAATTGTTACTGAGTGCCAGAGAATTGTTACTTAGGGCCACAGAAACTTTAATTAGGGCCACAGAATTTTTACTCAGGGACAGACAGAATTGTTACTGAGTGCCAGAGAATTGTTACTCAGGGACAGACAGAATTGTTACTGAGTGCCAGATAATTGTTACTCAGGGCCCCAGAAACTTTACTTAGGGCCACAGAATTTTTACTCAGGGACAGACAGAATTGTTACTGAGTGCCAGAGAATTGTTACTCAGGGACAGACAGAATTGTTACTGAGTGCCAGAGAATTGTTACTTAGGGCCACAGAAACTTTAATTAGGGCCACAGAATTTTTACTCAGGGACAGACAGAATTGTTACTGAGTGCCAGAGAATTGTTACTCAGGGACAGACAGAATTGTTACCGAGTGCCAGAGAATTGTTACTCAGGGACAGACAGAATTGTTACTGAGTGCCAGAGAATTGTTACTTAGGGCCACAGAAACTTTAATTAGGGCCACAGAATTTTTACTCAGGGGCAGACAGAATTGTTACTGAGTGCCAGAGAATTGTTACTCAGGGACAGACAGAATTGTTACGGAGTGCCAGAGAATTGTTACTCAGGGCCACAGAAACTTTACTTAGGGCCACAGAATTTTTACTCAGGGACAGACAGAATTGTTACTGAGTGCCAGAGAATTGTTACTCAGGGACAGACAGAATTGTTACTGAGTGCCAGAGAATTGTTACTCAGGGACAGACAGAATTGTTACTGAGTGCCAGATAATTGTTACTCAGGGCCCCAGAAACTTTACTTAGGGCCACAGAATTTTTACTCAGGGACAGACAGAATTGTTACTGAGTGCCAGAGAATTGTTACTCAGGGACAGACAGAATTGTTACTGAGTGCCAGAGAATTGTTACTTAGGGCCACAGAAACTTTAATTAGGGCCACAGAATTTTTACTCAGGGACAGACAGAATTGTTACCGAGTGCCAGAGAATTGTTACTCAGGGACAGACAGAATTGTTACTGAGTGCCAGATAATTGTTACTCAGGGCCCCAGAAACTTTACTTAGGGCCACAGAATTTTTACTCAGGGACAGACAGAATTGTTACTGAGTGCCAGAGAATTGTTACTCAGGGACAGACAGAATTGTTACTGAGTGCCAGAGAATTGTTACTTAGGGCCACAGAAACTTTAATTAGGGCCACAGAATTTTTACTCAGGGACAGACAGAATTGTTACTGAGTGCCAGAGAATTGTTACTCAGGGACAGACAGAATTGTTACGGAGTGCCAGAGAATTGTTACTCAGGGCCACAGAAACTTTACTTAGGGCCACAGAATTTTTACTCAGGGACAGACAGAATTGTTACTGAGTGCCAGAGAATTGTTACTCAGGGACAGACAGAATTGTTACGGAGTGCCAGAGAATTGTTACTCAGGGACAGACAGAATTGTTACCGAGTGCCAGAGAATTGTTACTCAGGGACAGACAGAATTGTTACTGAGTGCCAGAGAATTGTTACTCAGGGCCCCAGAAACTTTACTTAGGGCCACAGAATTTTTACTCAGGGACAGACAGAATTGTTACTGAGTGCCAGAGAATTGTTACTCAGGGACAGACAGAATTGTTACTGAGTGCCAGAGAATTGTTACTTAGGGCCACAGAAACTTTAATTAGGGCCACAGAATTTTTACTCAGGGACAGACAGAATTGTTACCGAGTGCCAGAGAATTGTTACTCAGGGACAGACAGAATTGTTACTGAGTGCCAGAGAATTGTTACTTAGGGCCACAGAAACTTTAATTAGGGCCACAGAATTTTTACTCAGGGACAGACAGAATTGTTACTGAGTGCCAGAGAATTGTTACTCAGGGACAGACAGAATTGTTACCGAGTGCCAGAGAATTGTTACTCAGGGACAGACAGAATTGTTACTGAGTGCCAGAGAATTGTTACTTAGGGCCACAGAAACTTTAATTAGGGCCACAGAATTTTTACTCAGGGACAGACAGAATTGTTACTGAGTGCCAGAGAATTGTTACTCAGGGACAGACAGAATTGTTACGGAGTGCCAGAGAATTGTTACTCAGGGCCACAGAAACTTTACTTAGGGCCACAGAATTTTTACTCAGGGACAGACAGAATTGTTACTGAGTGCCAGAGAATTGTTACTCAGGGACAGACAGAATTGTTACGGAGTGCCAGAGAATTGTTACTCAGGGACAGACAGAATTGTTACCGAGTGCCAGAGAATTGTTACTCAGGGACAGACAGAATTGTTACTGAGTGCCAGAGAATTGTTACTTAGGGCCACAGAAACTTTAATTAGGGCCACAGAATTTTTACTCAGGGACAGACAGAATTGTTACTGAGTGCCAGAGAATTGTTACTCAGGGACAGACAGAATTGTTACGGAGTGCCAGAGAATTGTTACTCAGGGCCACAGAAACTTTACTTAGGGCCAGAGAATTTTTACTCAGGGACAGACAGAATTGTTACTGAGTGCCAGAGAATTGTTACTCAGGGACAGACAGAATTGTTACGGAGTGCCAGATAATTGTTACTCAGGGCCCCAGAAACTTTACTTAGGGCCACAGAATTTTTACTCAGGGACAGACAGAATTGTTACTGAGTGCCAGAGAATTGTTACTCAGGGACAGACAGAATTGTTACTGAGTGCCAGAGAATTGTTACTTAGGGCCACAGAAACTTTACTTAGGGCCACAGAATTGTTACTCGCACAGACACAGAATTGTTACTCGCACAGACACAGAATTGTTACTGAAGGCCACAGAACTGTTACTTGGGGCCACAGAAACGTTAATCAGGGACACAGAATTGTTACTGAGGGCCACAGAACTGTTACTTAGGGCCACAGAATTGTTACTCGCACAGACACAGAATTGTTACTCAGGGACACAGAATTGTTACTCAGGGACACATAATCGTTTAATTAAAGAGTATGTCAGACAACATGCAGAGGAGTGGCAGAGGAGGCAATGTTTTAGGAGCGAGCAGACGTGGCAGCAGAGGAAGGGGTCGAGGCAGCACTATTCGCAGCCAGAGGCCAGTGCTCCCGGTGTCATCCAGCGGTCGTGTCTCCACCGACAACCCTGCCGTCGTCGATTGGTTGGCTCGGTCGTCTTCCTCTTCCCAGGTCACCTCTGACACCTACAGCCAACGGTCGGTGGGTACGTCAGACACAACCGTTAGTTGGCATGGCCCGGGACCAAGCCCACTGAAATCACGTGTCCTCTACCTGCCCCTGTCCTTTGGTGTTCCCTCACCAAGCGAAGTATCGCATGCTGTGGGCTCAGCCCCACTGTACAGTGAGGAAGAGCTAACAGAGGGCGGTCAGGAACGGGGGGAGACATCCGCCTTTTCAGCAGCCAGGCGAAGAAGTAGTGGCGAGGAGAGTGGCTCGGTAGCCGGTCTAGAGACAGGTCTGTCTCCTGACCCAGACGCAGCCGAGGGGGCTAGTAGTGAGGCGGAGACCCTACTTGATGATGAGGAGGTTGATCGCACTTGGCAGCCTCGTCGTCATCAGGCAATTTCTTCCGCATCATCAGGAGAAGAGGGTGGCAGCTTGGCAGCGAGCAAAACAGTCGGTGGGTTGCCCAGGAGACAGCAGCAGGGTCGCAGCAGTGTCAGTGGAGCCAAACGTCCACGGAGTAGAGCACCAGCTCCACTGCAGCCTACCACCACGGCCAGTAGTGGTGCCGGTGTGCACGGAGGAAGCAGCAGTCAGCCAGTGAGGAGTATCGGGGGCAAAGTTTCCTACTCGGCGGTGTGGCAATTTTTCGTCAAGCCGCCCGAGGAAGTAAACGTAGCCGTATGTCGACTATGTGGCCAGAAAGTCAAGCGTGGCCAGGGGGCCCATGTTGGGACTACAGCGTTGCGGCAGCATATGCAGCGTCGCCATTTGGTGGCCTGGGAAAACCGTGATAAAGATACGGCGGTTCTGCCCGCCCCAGCCCCCGCTCCATCACCCGCTCCGTTACTTGCTCCGTCACCCGACGTCAATCGCCCTCCATCAGCCAGTCAAGGCTCCAACACCTCTGCTGAGGGGAGTTGTCGCTCGTTGGCATCTTCCGCTCGTTCAGATGCTCCTTCTCCTGCTACTCCTCTTCACGGATTCCGTCAGCAGTCTTTCTTGGAATCCGTTTCCAAGAGACAACAGTTTGCGAGCACGCACCCGACGGTGCAAAAGCTGAACGTCCTCCTGTCCAAGTTGCTGGTGCTGCAGTCCCTCCCTTTCCAAGTGGTGGACTCAGCACCTTTCCGAGAAATGATGGCTTGTGCCGCGCCGCGGTGGAGAGTGCCAAGCCGTCATTTCTTCGCCAAAAAGGCAGTGCCAGCCCTGCATTCACATGTAGAAGACATGGTGGGCCAGTCTTTGAGCATGTCGGTCTCTGCCAAAGTGCACGGCAGCGCCGACGTGTGGAGCTGTAACTACGGTCAGGGACAGTACATGTCATTTACGGCCCACTGGGTGAACGTGGTGCCGTCACAGCCGCACCAGCAACTTGGACAGGTCACGCCGCTTTTGCCTCCACGTTTGCACGTCCTTGGTCCGGCAAAGATGTCCGCCTCTACCACCTCTTCTTCCGCCGTGTCCTCAGCCGCCACCCCCGTGCCAAGTCCCATTACCCGACCGGCATATCACATGTGCAGGGCGCAACGGTGTCACGCTGTTCTGCACCTGGTATGCCTTGGCGAACGTAGTCACACAGGGGAGGAACTTCTGAGTGTAATGAACAGAGAAATCGACAGATGGCTGTCTCCGCGCAAACTGAAAATCGGAACCATGTTGACCGACAACGGAAAGAACATGGTGTCTGCTCTGCGTCAAGGAAGGTTGTGCCATGCGCCATGCATGGCTCACGTGTTCAATCTGGTTGTCAAGCGGTTCTTAAAATCCACCATCCCACTGCAAGACATCCTTAAAATGTCACGTAAACTTTGCATGCATTTCAGCCATTCCTACACCGCAAAGCACACCCTCCTTGAGCTGCAGCGGCAGAACGGAATTCCACAGCATCGCCTGATCTGCGACGTTGCAACAAGGTGGAATTCAACCCTACACATGTTAGACCGCCTTTACGAACAGCGAAAGGCCATCACCGATTTCCTGATGTTACAAGCGGATAAAGGTACTCCCCTGTGTAACTTCGATGTCAGCCATTGGCAGCTCATGCGTGACACCTGCCGCTTGCTCAGGCCCTTTGAGGAGGCCACGCTATTCGTGAGTCGGCAGGACTATGGGATGAACGACGTCATTCCTCTGTTGCACGTCCTTGAACAAATGCTGTTAACAATGGCTGGTCAGGGTGCGGTAGACGTGGCGCACAGATCTCAACGCCACATGACCCCTGTGGGGGCAGGACAGGAAGAAGAGGAGGAGGTAGAGGAGGACATTTGTGCTCAGGAATTATTGAGTGAAATGGGTGGTTTTTCCACTCAGCGGACAGGAGTGGAGGAGCAGGAGCATCTGGTAGAGGAGGAGGAGGAGGAGACAGAGGACCCAGACGCACCGTGGCAGTATGCTGTGGAGATGGAGGCAGGGAGTCCCTCGCATTCCTTGGCACAAATGGCCCATAGCATGCTCGGTTGCTTGCGTAGCGACAGCCGAATAATAACCATCAGACAGAGGGATGACTTTTGGCTGTCCACCTTGTTGGACCCTCGCTACCGTTCCAAAATGGTGGCCTTTTTCACACCTGCTGAGAGGGAGGCCAAAATAACGTACTATAAAAACCACCTATGTAGTCAGTTGGTCTCTGCCTTTGTGCGCCAACGTCCATCCTCAGACACTGTGGGCCCTGTGCGCTCGCGTTCCGCTGCCATGGCAGCAGGGGAGGGGTGGGGTGGTAGGAGCAGTGGCAGCTCCACCAGCAGCAGCTGCCTCAGTCTGCAGTCGATGATGAGTAGCTTTCTTCACCAGCGCAGTGAGGAAACTACTAACCAGCCGCAGCAGCAGCAGCAGCATCAGGTGGACCTGGAGCAGGACCTCAAACAACAGGCTTGGGCCTACTTGGACAGCACCCTGCCAACCGAGGTAGACAATCCCCTTGACTACTGGGCAACGAAACTTGACCTTTGGCCCCAACTAGCTGAATTTGCCCTTGAAAGGCTGTCATGCCCAGCCAGTAGCGTGGCATCGGAGCGCGTGTTTAGTGCGGCAGGAGGTATTGTAACTCCGCGGAGGACACGACTGTCCACCCAAAGTGTGGAGAGACTCACGTTTGTGAAAATGAATCAGGCGTGGATTAGTCTGGATTTCAAACCACCAGTTCCTGACACAACTGACTAAATCCGCCATGAATCATGCATCAAACATGTGCCACTTTGAGGTCTCCTCACACACTGCTGGTGTGTAGAATTTTTTGACATAGGGTGCTGGCAGATTATGGGCCTCCTATAGCTGCTGCCAGGCCCCTAATCTGCCATAGGCCCCTATATACCGCTTCCTCATGCTGCTGCCAGGTCCAGAGTCTCTCATGCCATGTGCCACTTTCAGGTCTCCTCACACTGCTGGTGTGTAGAATTTTTTGACATAGGGTGCTGGCAGATTATGGGCCTCCTATAGCTGCTGCCAGGCCCCCAATCTGCCATAGGCCCCTATATACCGCTTCCTCATGCTGCTGCCAGGTCCAGAGTCTCTCATGCCATGTGCCACTTTCAGGTCTCCTCACACTGCTGGTGTGTAGAATTTTTTTGACATAGGGTGCTGGCAGATTAAGGGCCTCCCATAGCTGCTGCCAGGCCCCTAATCTGCCATGGGCCCCTATATACCGCCTCCTCATGCTGCTGCCAGGTCCAGAGTCTGTCATGGGTCCCTGTACGGCCTCCCATTGCTGCTGTCTCCATCGCCACACTCTGCCATGTGCCACTTTCAGGTCTCCTCACACACTGCTGGTGTGTAGAATTTTTTGACATAGGGTGCTGGCAGATTACGGGCCTCCCATAGCTGCTGCCAGGCCCCTAATCTGCCATAGGCCCCTATATACCGCCTCCTCATGCTGCTGCCAGGTCCAGAGTCTGTCATGGGTCCCTGTACGGCCTCCCATTGCTGCTGTCTCCATCGCCACACTCTGCCATGTGCCACTTTCAGGTCTCCTCACACACTGCTGGTGTGTAGAATTTTTTGACATAGGGTGCTGGCAGATTACGGGCCTCCCATAGCTGCTGCCAGGCCCCTAATCTGCCATAGGCCCCTATATACCGCCTCCTCATGCTGCTGCCAGGTCCAGAGTCTGTCATGGGTCCCTGTACGGCCTCCCATTGCTGCTGTCTCCATCACCACACTCTGCCATGTGCCACTTTCAGGTCTCCTCACACACTGCTGGTGTGTAGAATTTTTTGACATAGGGTGCTGGCAGATTACGGGCCTCCCATAGCTGCTGCCAGGCCCCTAATCTGCCATAGGCCCCTATATACCGCTTCCTCATGCTGCTGCCAGGTCCAGAGTCTCTCATGCCATGTGCCACTTTCAGGTCTCCTCACACTGCTGGTGTGTAGAATTTTTTGACATAGGGTGCTGGCAGATTATGGGCCTCCTATAGCTGCTGCCAGGCCCCCAATCTGCCATAGGCCCCTATATACCGCTTCCTCATGCTGCTGCCAGGTCCAGAGTCTCTCATGCCATGTGCCACTTTCAGGTCTCCTCACACTGCTGGTGTGTAGAATTTTTTTGACATAGGGTGCTGGCAGATTAAGGGCCTCCCATAGCTGCTGCCAGGCCCCTAATCTGCCATGGGCCCCTATATACCGCCTCCTCATGCTGCTGCCAGGTCCAGAGTCTGTCATGGGTCCCTGTACGGCCTCCCATTGCTGCTGTCTCCATCGCCACACTCTGCCATGTGCCACTTTCAGGTCTCCTCACACACTGCTGGTGTGTAGAATTTTTTGACATAGGGTGCTGGCAGATTACGGGCCTCCCATAGCTGCTGCCAGGCCCCTAATCTGCCATAGGCCCCTATATACCGCCTCCTCATGCTGCTGCCAGGTCCAGAGTCTGTCATGGGTCCCTGTACGGCCTCCCATTGCTGCTGTCTCCATCGCCACACTCTGCCATGTGCCACTTTCAGGTCTCCTCACACACTGCTGGTGTGTAGAATTTTTTGACATAGGGTGCTGGCAGATTACGGGCCTCCCATAGCTGCTGCCAGGCCCCTAATCTGCCATAGGCCCCTATATACCGCCTCCTCATGCTGCTGCCAGGTCCAGAGTCTGTCATGGGTCCCTGTACGGCCTCCCATTGCTGCTGTCTCCATCACCACACTCTGCCATGTGCCACTTTCAGGTCTCCTCACACACTGCTGGTGTGTAGAATTTTTTGACATAGGGTGCTGGCAGATTACGGGCCTCCCATAGCTGCTGCCAGGCCCCTAATCTGCCATAGGCCCCTATATACCGCCTCCTCATGCTGCTGCCAGGTCCAGAGTCTGTCATGGGTCCCTGTACGGCCTCCCATTGCTGCTGTCTCCATCGCCACACTCTGCCATGTGCCACTTTCAGGTCTCCTCACACACTGCTGGTGTGTAGAATTTTTTGACATAGGGTGCTGGCAGATTAAGGGCCTCCCATAGCTGCTGCCAGGCCCCTAATCTGCCATAGGCCCCTATATACCGCCTCCTCATGCTGCTGCCAGGTCCAGAGTCTGTCATGGGTCCCTGTACGGCCTCCCATTGCTGCTGTCTCCATCGCCACACTCTGCCATGTGCCACTTTCAGGTCTCCTCACACTGCTGGTGTGTTGAATTTTTTGACATAGGGTGCTGGCAGATTATGGGCCTCCTATAGCTGCTGCCAGGCCCCTAATCTGCCATAGGCCCCTATATACCGCTTCCTCATGCTGCTGCCAGGTCCAGAGTCTGTCATGGGTCCCTGTACGGCCTCCCATTGCTGCTGTCTCCATCGCCACACTCTGCCATGTGCCACTTTCAGGTCTCCTCACACACTGCTGGTGTGTAGAATTTTTTGACATAGGGTGCTGGCAGATTATGGGCCTCCCATTGCTGCTGCCAGGCCCCTAATCTGCCATAGGCCCCTATATACCGCTTCCTCATGCTGCTGCCAGGTCCAGAGTCTCTCATGCCATGTGCCACTTTCAGGTCTCCTCACACTGCTGGTGTGTAGAATTTTTTGACATAGGGTGCTGGCAGATTAAGGGCCTCCCATAGCTGCTGCCAGGCCCCTAATCTGCCATAGGCCCCTATATACCGCCTCCTCATGCTGCTGCCAGGTCCAGAGTCTGTCATGGGTCCCTGTACGGCCTCCCATTGCTGCTGTCTCCATCGCCACACTCTGCCATGTGCCACTTTCAGGTCTCCTCACACACTGCTGGTGTGTAGAATTTTTTGACATAGGGTGCTGGCAGATTACGGGCCTCCCATAGCTGCTGCCAGGCCCCTAATCTGCCATAGGCCCCTATATACCGCCTCCTCATGCTGCTGCCAGGTCCAGAGTCTGTCATGGGTCCCTGTACGGCCTCCCATTGCTGCTGTCTCCATCGCCACACTCTGCCATGTGCCACTTTCAGGTCTCCTCACACACTGCTGGTGTGTAGAATTTTTTGACATAGGGTGCTGGCAGATTACGGGCCTCCCATAGCTGCTGCCAGGCCCCTAATCTGCCATAGGCCCCTATATACCGCCTCCTCATGCTGCTGCCAGGTCCAGAGTCTGTCATGGGTCCCTGTACGGCCTCCCATTGCTGCTGTCTCCATCGCCACACTCTGCCATGTGCCACTTTCAGGTCTCCTCACACTGCTGGTGTGTTGAATTTTTTGACATAGGGTGCTGGCAGATTATGGGCCTCCTATAGCTGCTGCCAGGCCCCTAATCTGCCATAGGCCCCTATATACCGCTTCCTCATGCTGCTGCCAGGTCCAGAGTCTGTCATGGGTCCCTGTACGGCCTCCCATTGCTGCTGTCTCCATCGCCACACTCTGCCATGTGCCACTTTCAGGTCTCCTCACACACTGCTGGTGTGTAGAATTTTTTGACATAGGGTGCTGGCAGATTATGGGCCTCCCATTGCTGCTGCCAGGCCCCTAATCTGCCATAGGCCCCTATATACCGCTTCCTCATGCTGCTGCCAGGTCCAGAGTCTCTCATGCCATGTGCCACTTTCAGGTCTCCTCACACTGCTGGTGTGTAGAATTTTTTGACATAGGGTGCTGGCAGATTAAGGGCCTCCCATAGCTGCTGCCAGGCCCCTAATCTGCCATAGGCCCCTATATACCGCCTCCTCATGCTGCTGCCAGGTCCAGAGTCTGTCATGGGTCCCTGTACGGCCTCCCATTGCTGCTGTCTCCATCGCCACACTCTGCCATGTGCCACTTTCAGGTCTCCTCACACTGCTGGTGTGTTGAATTTTTTGACATAGGGTGCTGGCAGATTATGGGCCTCCTATAGCTGCTGCCAGGCCCCTAATCTGCCATAGGCCCCTATATACCGCTTCCTCATGCTGCTGCCAGGTCCAGAGTCTCTCATGCCATGTGCCACTTTCAGGTCTCCTCACACTGCTGGTGTGTAGAATTTTTTTGACATAGGGTGCTGGCAGATTATGGGCCTCCTATAGCTGCTGCCAGGCCCCTAATCTGCCATAGGCCCCTATATACCGCTTCCTCATGCTGCTGCCAGGTCCAGAGTCTCTCATGCCATGTGCCACTTTCAGGTCTCCTCACACTGCTGGTGTGTAGAATTTTTTTGACATAGGGTGCTGGCAGATTATGGGCCTCCTATAGCTGCTGCCAGGCCCCTAATCTGCCATAGGCCCCTATATACCGCCTCCTCATGCTGCTGCCAGGTCCAGAGTCTGTCATGGGTCCCTGTACGGCCTCCCATTGCTGCTGTCTCCATCGCCACACTCTGCCATGTGCCACTTTCAGGTCTCCTCACACACTGCTGGTGTGTAGAATTTTTTGACATAGGGTGCTGGCAGATTACGGGCCTCCCATAGCTGCTGCCAGGCCCCTAATCTGCCATGGGCCCCTATACCGACTCCTCATGCTGTGACGTTCCAACAAGGTGGAATTCAACCCTACATATGTTAGACCGCCTTTACGAACAGCAAAAGGCCATCACAGATTTCCTGATGTTAAAAGCGGATAAAGGTATTCCCTGTGTAACTTAGATGTCAGCCATTGGCAGCTCATGCGTGACACCTGCGCTTGCTCAGGCCCTTTGAGGAGGCCACGCTATTCGTGAGTCGGCAGGACTATGGGATGAACGACGTCATTCCTCTGTTGCACGTCCTGGAACAAATGCTGTTAACAATGGCTGGTCAGGGTGCGGTAGACGTGGCGCACAGATCTCAACGCCACATGACCCCTGTGGGGGCAGGACAGGAAGAAGAGGAGGAGGTAGAGGAGGACATTGGTGCTCAGGAATTATTGAGTGAAATGGGTGGTTTTTCCACTCAGCGGACAGGAGTGGAGGAGCAGGAGCATCTGGTAGAGGAGGAGGAGGAGGAGGAGACAGAGGACCCAGACGCACCGTGGCAGTATGCTGTGGAGATGGAGGCAGGGAGTCCCTCGCATTCCTTGGCACAAATGGCCCATAGCATGCTCGGTTGCTTGCGTAGCGACAGCCGAATAATAACCATCAGACAGAGGGATGACTTTTGGCTGTCCACCTTGTTGGACCCTCGCTACCGTTCCAAAATGGTGGCCTTTTTCACACCTGCTGAGAGGGAGGCCAAAATAACGTACTATAAAAACCACCTATGTAGTCAGCTGGTCTCTGCCTGTCTGCGCCAACGTCCATCCTCAGACACTGTGGGCCCTGTGCGCTCGCGTTCCGCTGCCATGGCAGCAGGGGAGGGGTGGGGTGGTAGGAGCAGTGGCAGCTCCACCAGCAGCGGCTGCCTCAGTCTGCAGTCGATGATGAGTAGCTTTCTTCACCAGCGCAGTGAGGAAACTACTAACCAGCCGCAGCAGCAGCAGCAGCAGCAGCATCAGGTGGACCTGGAGCAGGACCTCAAACAACAGGCTTAGGCCTACTTGGACAGCACCCTGCCAACCGAGGTAGACAATCCCCTTGACTACTGGGCAACGAAACTTGACCTTTGGCCCCAACTAGCTGAATTTGCTCTTGAAAGGCTGTCATGCCCGGCCAGTAGCGTGGCATCAGAGCGCGTGTTTAGTGCGGCAGGAGGTATTGCAACTCCGCGGAGGACACGACTGTCCACCCAAAGTGTGGAGAGACTGACGTTTGTGAAAATGAATCAGGCGTGGATTAGTCTGGATTTCAAACCACCAGTTCCTGACACAACTGACTAAATCCGCCATGAATCATGCCCCAAAAATGTGCCACTTTCAGGTCTCCTCACACTGCTGGTGTGTTCCATTTTTTGTCATAGGGTGCTGGCAGATTACGGGCCTCCCATAGCTGCTGCCAGGCCCCTAATCTGCCATGGGCCCCTATACCGCCTCCTCATGCTGCTGCCAAGTCCAGAGTCTCTCATGGGTCCCTGTACGGCCTCCCATTGCTGCTGTCTCCATCGCCACACTCTGCCATGTGCCACTTTCAGGTCTCCTCACACTGCTGGTGTATTCCATTTTTTGTCATAGGGTGCTGGCAGATTACGGGCCTCCCATAGCTGCTGCCAGGCCCCTAATCTGCCATGGGCCACTATACCGCCTCCTCATGCTGCTGCCAGGTCCAGAGTGTGTCATGGGTCCCTGTACGGCCTCCCATTGCTGCTGTCTCCATCGCCACACTCTGCCATGTGCCACTTTCAGGTCTCCTCACACTGCTGGTGGGTTCCATTTTTTGTCATAGGGTGCTGGCAGATTACGGGCCTCCCATAGCTGCTGCCAGGCCCCTAATCTGCCATGGGCCCCCGTACCGACTCCTCATGCTGCTGCCAGGCCCGTAATCTGTCATGGGCCCCTGTTGTCGCTTGTTGGCATATTCCGCTCGTTCAGATGCTCCTTCTCCTGCTACTCCTCTTCACGGATTCCGTCAGCAGTCTTTCTTGGAATCCGTTTCCAAGAGACAACAGTTTGCGAGCACGCACCAGACGGTGCAGAAACTGAACGTCCTCCTGTCCAAGTTGCTGCTGCCAGGCTCGTAATCTGTCATGCGCCCCTGTACCGCCTCCTCATGCTGCTGCCAGGTCCAGAGTGTGTCATGGGCCCCCGTACCGACTCCAAATGCTGCTGCCAGGCCCGTAATCTGTCATGGGCCCCTGTACCGCCTCCCCATGCTGCTGCCAGGTCAAGATTGTGTCATGGGTCCCTGTACGGCCTCCCATTGCTGCTGCCAGGCCTGTAATCTGCCATGGGCCCCCCTACCGACTCCTCATGCTGCTGCCAGGCCCGTAATCTGCCATGGGCCCCTGTACCGCCTCCTCATGCTGCTGCCAGGTCCAGAGTGTGTCATGGGTCCCTGTACGGCCTCCCATTGCTGCTGTCTCTATCGCCACACTCTGCCATGTGCCACTTTCAGGTCTCCTCACACTGCTGGTGGTTTCCATTTTTGTCATAGGGTGCTGCATGGCCTCCCATTGCTGCTGCCTCCACCGCCACACTGTGGCTCCACACTCTGGTTTTGGCCCCGTGACTGGCCAAATGAGTGAAGTGTGCGGTGATTCTAAGATCGACGGCACTCATCTGCATGTCATACTGCCTGACAGTATTATTTCTCTTCCCCAGCAGACTCCAAGGGCATTTAAATTAAAGGTACAGTGTTCAGCACTAATATTAAGTCTCTCTGAAGCCTAGAAACACCCTTTTTTAAGTTAAATTCACAGCGAATATATTCGACTCGAATCGAAATTTTTCTACGAATTCACCGAATCAGTCGAATCGAATTTTTGAATACTTCGCTCATCTCTAGTTCCCATGACAGATCCTCCTCTCCACCGAAGACGGGGTAGCTTTCAGACAGGGTAACCCAGTGACATAGACTCCAGTGCACAGTGATATGTTTTTCCATGAGACGTTTAACTTACTGGCTTCACCGGTCTAGAATGGGGCTGTCACAGCCGACCCAGCGCATAGCTAAGGGCCTGCATGTGCTCGTTGGCCAGACTGGGGACACTGGATTATCCAGATTATCCAGCCCATGCCCAGCACGGCTGTTGATAGCAAGTTTCTGCAGAATAAACCCTTATACAAATTAAAAAATAAAGAAAATTTAAAAATCTTGTGGAACCACAGCTCCCAACAGGGAAGCAGGTTCTTACCTCTGGACACTAGGCAAAAATAACTGGCTTGCCTATAGCAGAGAGGGGGTTTTATGCCTAGAAAGGACTGCCCATATGAGGTGCTGAGTTTTTTTCTGCCTAGAGTCCTACTCCAGTAGGTGACGCTATAAAACCCTGTTTGGTGAAGACTAAAAGAAGAGAAGCTGTGTCCATCAATTAACAGAAGAGAAAATAAATGTAATGATTTATTATTGATTACAGTACAGCTTTTGTTGTGACTGGAATTCTGTTTTATGTCAGAAATTCAGAGCTAAGGATCGAGGCACACTTTCTGTGTTATCTCAAGGAACCTTAATAGCCCTCCTAGATATAGTCCTTATTTAAAACAGAAGAACAATTATAAGAGACGTATGGAGCTCTGTAAAAAACACAAAAAATAAAACCATACCTATGTGGATACAGCATGTCCCCACTGCCTCTAAGACGAAGAACTGAGCGATCAAAGACCATTGATCGCTTTCTCAGTCTTCAGCAGGCAGTGCTTTGCCTCTCTAGTGCTCACTGTGGAGGGAGCGGGAGCAGCTAGCTTAAGCCTTGTACATATGATGAGAATATCGGACAAATGATCATCCAGTTTTTTCTGCAAGTTATTCTCATCATGATAATGAATAGGTTACTAAAGATACGAAAATGCTAGTAAGACGGAATACAACTTCACAAGTGATGTATTGAATTGTATTTTAATGTATTCTTTCATTTCTGAACATGCGCACTCTTGGCCACTAGATTTTTTATGGACCCATACTGTAGTCATTAAAGGATAAGTTCACCTTTTGTAACATGTTATATGTTACAACCATTTTCATCCCCCCGATCCCCTGTTGTGACAGCTAGTGGGAGATCTTCTCCCCCCACTGGCTGTCAGAATTTTAAAAAAAATGCGTCCCTCTGTCAGCTAGAAAACGGGTCACAGGAGCGCAGAACGAACTACACTCCTGTTACCCATAGGTAAAGTAGGGCCAAAAAAGCTTTAGCCATACATCTCCATTAAGCTGGCCATGTGAAATTCTGACACTTTGACACAGAGGTAGGCAACCTTTGAGAGGTGGAGATCTACCTGAACAACATGAAGAGATCAAAGCTCACCGGGGGTTCAGCGTCATTTAAAAAAAAAAAAAAAGAACTAGCAAGGCCTAACAAAATAGCAAGGAAAACATAGAAAAAGATAATAAAACAAGTGTCACTGTAAAAATACAAACTTACCCTACCTTAAAAATGGACAGTGTCAGTCAGTAGAGCAGTGGACGGTGTCAGTAGGGCAGAGGTTTCTGTCAGTCAGTAAAGCAGTAGATGGTGTCAGTAGAGCAGTGGATGGTGTCAGTCAGCAGAGCAGTGGATGGTGTCAGTCAGCAGGGCAGGGGACGGTGTCAGTAGGGCAGAGGTTGGTGTCAGTCAGTAGAGCAGTGGACAGTGTCAGTAGGGCAGAGGTTGGTGTCAGTAGGGCAGTGGATGATGTCAGTAGTTTTTATTTTTACATTTTTAAGATTTTTTTTTCATATTTCACTATGACCAAAGTAGTACAATGTTACCATAGTAACATTGTACTACTTTGGGGTAGTGATCAGTATTTTTTTTTTTTTACACAATTTGCTTATAGCAAAGAATTACTTTGCTATAAGCAAGCATTTACCTGAATGACATCAATTCATTCAGGGTTTTTTTTTTTTGTGCTTAGCTGTGATTTGGCCACAGCTAATCACATGACATGTGCATGTGATCGCTGTGACCATTCACAGCTAGACACTAGTATACAATGGATGGCATGAATGAAGCCATCCATTGTATACAACTGTCATGTGACCTGCTGTGATTGGTCACAGCAGGTCACATGGTACCGGAAACGGGGGCCGGTACTCAGATCTGTCATCGGCCGTGTCCGAGGTACACGGCCGGTGACAGATCGTGCCACTGCGCGGCTCTGCAAGCGCGCAAACTGCGCATGCCCGGGAGCATGCTATATGGCGTCCACCCAGAAATCTAATGTATTTTTCCGGCTGCCAAACGGCTATTGGCCGGGCGTCTATTGGTTAAAAATCTGAACTCCCAGCAATTGGCTGGGGATTGGGATTTTTATGCCCCTTAACTACCCTGGTGCCTTAAGGCGGCTGCCTAAGCAGCCATATGCTGGGCACCAGCATAAGGCTGCTTAGGCAGCTGTCTTAGGGCACCAGGGTGGGGGGGGGGGTGCAGAATAATCCCGATCCCCAGCCACTTGCTGGGAGTTCAGATTTTACGGTATTCGCAACAAGAACAGAGAAACAGTGAGACAGATTCTAACAAAGGATTTCTACAAAGGTGGTACCATGAATATTGACAGAAGATCTGAAGGAACATCATCTTCAAATTCTATCCAGTCTATTGAAGAATGCAGAGGCGTTTGACAGGGTTATTACTGATCCATTTCGGCAATTAAATTGTCACACCTCGTCCAAGGCGGTCTCTGATTGGATGAGGTGGAGATTGTGATATCACAACCCTCCTCTTCATCAAGGAGCTGCAATCAGTCCTGGTTAAAAAATGGGAAGTGTGATCAGGTAGGTAAAAAAACCTTATCTAAATACTAACAACCTTTCCTTCTGCCCATAGTATAACAGGAACAATTATGCAAACTTGATCATCTGTGTCATACAGAATTGTGAGAGACAGATTATTGATACCATTCTCCTATGTCTATGGCCGCTTCAAGCTTAGTTGTGCATCCCACAATATCAGTGGTAAAATCAAGCCAACAGACTGGTTACCACAGCTTATGGGGCAAGATAACCACTGTATTATTATTATTATACAGGATTTATATAGCGCCAACAGTTTGTTCAGCGCTTTACAATATAACGGGAGACAATACCGCAACAATACAATTCAATACAAGAGGGATAGGAGGGTCCTGCTCCTTGGAGCTTGCAATCACTTACCATATTTTTCACTCCATAAGACGCACTTTTTTCCCCCCAAAAAAGGGGGGAAAATGTCAGTGCGTCTTATGGAGCGAATATAAAACGGCCGGTCCGGTATTTCCACCACCACGTCAGAATACCGGGCTGGCCGCTCAGCTGTTCTCTGCTGCAGGACCTTACCTGTTCCTCGATCCAGCGCTGCGCAGTCTTCACGCGCCAGCATCTGACAGCCAGGTGCCCACTGCGCATGCGCGAGAAGCGCTGCGCTTTGTGAATGGTCCAGCGTTTTCTGGGATACATGACAGGTCCCAGAAGACGCCGGGCCATTCACAAAGTCCAGCGCTTCTCGCGCATGCGCAGTGGGCACCCGGCTGTCACAGCCGGCTGCCCACAGTAAAGGGAGGACAACTCCGCGGAAGTGGGAGCGGGTTCCGCAGTCTCTGATCATTCCCTGTACTGTGTCCGCAGTCTCTGGTCATCTCCTGTACTGTGTTTGCAGTCTCTGGTCATCTCCTGTACTGTGTCCGCAGGCTCTGGTCATCCCCTGTACTGTGTCCGTAGTCTCTGGTCATCCCCTGTACTGTGTCCGCAGTCTCTGGTCATCCCCTGTACTGTGTCCGCAGTCTCTGGTCATCTCCTGTACTGTGTCTGCAGTCTCTGGTCATCTCCTGTACTGTGTCCACAGGCTCTGGTCATCCCCTGTACTGTGTCTGCAGTCTCTGGTCATCCCCTGTACTGTGTCCGCAGTCTCTGGTCATCTCTTGTACTGTGTCCGCAGTCTCTGGTCATCTCCAGTACTGTGTCCGCAGTCTCTGGTCATCTCCTGTACTGTGTCCGCAGTCTCTGGTCATCTCCTGTACTGTGTCCGCAGTCTCTGGTCCATCTCCTGTACTGTGTCTGCAGTCTCTGGTCCATCTCCTGTACTGTGTCCGCAGTCTCTGGTCATTTCCTGTACTATGTCTACAGTCCATTGGTTCAGAATATTTTTTTTCTTGTTTTTCTCCTCTATAACCTAGACGCATCTTATGGTCAGGTGTGTCTTATGGAGCAAAAAATACGGTATTTCTCTCAGCAGTACAGCACAAACTCAGTTTAGATCAGTGTCCTAAGGAGGCAAGACATCCTTCTCTCTAGCTCTTCTGAATCTTTTAAACTGAAGACTATGAGAATGTAACAAAAGATCTCCCTTTTAACTGTTATGTTAGGTTCCCTAATGACCTTGTCCCAGATCATGGTTTTAAGGCTCCATGAACACTAAGACCTTGAAAAAAAAATATGTTTGTGCTGGCATTTTGCCAGCATTTAGTAGTGTAAAGCTGGTTGTGGTTGTGGCAAGCTGCCCACCCGTGTCTTTTAACAACCGTTGACTCATCAGCTGTCAGTGGGCTTCCCTGCCGACAGGTGAATGTAAACAAAAGAATTGCTAGCAATTAAAATGTAAGAATAAATCAGCATGGAGTCCCCCCCAATCCATACCAGGCCTTTTGTGTCCGGTTATGGATTTTATGGGGAACCGCATGCCAAAATAGAAAAAAAAATGGTGTGGGGGCCCCCCCAAAATCCATACCAGACCCTTATCCAAGCATGCAGCCTGGCAGGACAGGAAAGGGGGGGGGAAGAGAGACCACCCCTTCCCCCCAAAACCATACCAGGCCACATGCCCTCAACATAGGGGGGTGCTTTGGGGTAGGGGCTCCCACTTCAAAGTGCCAGTGTAATAGGCAAAATAAAAAAAGAAGCAAAATGCGTACCACTGTTTCTGGGCCCTACTACAGGTACAAACAACAACTAACAAGCACATATGTGGTATCACTGCGAGGAGAAGGAGAATTTATTCTGGGTTGCTCTCAAGTGGTAAACTATGATAATAGCAAAAATATACAGCTACATTTAAAAACAAATTTTTTTTTACTATTTTGGATCATTTTTCCTTTGATAATTAAAAAAAAGCAGGAGATATCCATTATCATTTACCACCAAAAGAAAGCCAAATTTGTCCTGAAAAAAAAACAAGGTATAACCTACCTGGATACACAAAGTAGTTGTGACTATATGTATAGTTTTACTAACACATGTCAAAGTTGAAAAATTGTGCTTAGGAATTAACATTTGTTTACACTTAGGCAGGAAGGGGTTAATAAACAAAAAACACCCCCTGAAGTAAATCCAGTGTCAATCACGATAAACAGAGCTGCCGCAAAAAAAAAAAGTGTGACAGACCCAACCAGGACAGGGACTTTTGGAGGGGACTAGTCTTCTCCCCACTGATTATGGCCCGTGGAGAGAGCAAATCATTCTCTAATGATGGACAACAACCTGATGAATGCTGAGGGCAATGCTTGGATTAATTCTCTGAGTAAAGACAATACAGCTTCTCTTCTGGAATGGATGGAAAGGTATAATATTAACCTCGTACAGGTTATTGGTCAGAGGAAAGATGGTGGCCCTCTTGCAGACTGGGTTGGAGAAGCTGCTCAACTTGGGACAGAAATATTTATCAACATTCCTCTTCAAGAAATCTATTAAGATAAATTATTTCCACTTTTTCAGCCTGTTGGAATATTGTATGAGTTTTGTCTTATCATGAACAGATTATACACATGACAGCAAACACCTGAAAGACAGCGTGTGTGATGGACTTTGTGTGTTTAGGGTTGGAGGTGACGGGCTGTCTGGGGTGCTTTCCCTGGCTTGTCTGTGTACTTGGCTATTCATTAGCTTACTGTTAATTAGATCACTGTTAGCTGTTTGCTGTACTGTTTACCATTTGCACTGTTTAGGATAATGTGATCAAGCGTTTATTCAATCAGTGTGGGATGTTTATCCCAAAGTGTAATATTTGTTTGTATTGTAGGTGTGGGGACTGCCCCTATTTCTGAAGTGTATAAAAATCTGTATTTCTGTTCAATAAAGAGTTCCAGTTTGTGCACCTAAGCTAGTGACGTCTAGTCCTTGGGTGCAATTCCCATCTATAATACCTTGTTCCTGTGTCCCAGCGGCGAGAAAGCAGTTCTCTGCTGGAATTACCCAATTGGAGTGACAGGCAGTCCGACACAAGAGGTCTCTACCCGACGCTGGCAACCAGGGTCTGACAGCTCTGCCTCGTCCCGCCACTAAATACTAAGCATGCCCCAGTCAATGATGTCACAATGGGGTAGGGTCACCCGGTGATGTCATCGATGGATCTACCCCTTAGTTTATTTAGCAGTGGGAGGCGGTGGAGCTGTCAGTTGGCTGGAGCCAGCATCAAACAGAGACCTCTTTTTTTGGGGGGTCAGGAGCGATGGCATTCATCGTGAATGACGCTGGATTTACTTCAGGGGATATTGTTTTTGTTTATTTTTTTTTTATTTGTTTTTTGGTGAATGAGTAGGTTTACAATGTACCCCATACTCATTCACAAGGAGGGGGGGAAACAAGATCTGGGATTTTGATAAGCCACCCACCTGCAAACCCCCATAACCACCACACAGGGTTGTAGGGAAAAGGCTTTTGCCCACATCAACATAAAGACAAAGGCGCTTTTGTGGGGGGAGCATGAATGTTGGCATGTGGTTCCTCTCAAAAACCAAACCAGACCTAAGGGTCTTTACATTTTCTTTACATTTTGGCGCGGGGTTCCCCTAAGATCCATACCAGACCCAAAGGCCATGCTGCTTTTTATCAAAGTTTCATTGGCGGCAATTCTTTTGTATACATTCAGCGGGAACCTTGCTGAAAGCCGATGAGTAACCCATTTTTAAGGACGTAGAGGCTGGCTTGCTCCTTGACAAAAAGCTATTCACTGGTTGTTAAGGAATCTGGCAGCCACCGCTAAAAAAAGAAAAATGCTGATACCTGTCTCTTAGCAGAGGTAAGCAGAGTTTAGAAGCATTCAGCGTTTTTTTTCTGCCATCAAATCGCTCCAAAAAGCAAAAAAATTCTTTTTTTTTCTGCTTCTAGAAACTGAAGCTTCAAAAAGGCTTGTAGACAGACATAATAGTGTGCAGGGACACATAGGATAACACTATTTGCTTCTAGTGGCAGAAAAAAATTATAGGAGTTCCTAGGAGCTTATTTTTAAGCTAGTGTGCAATAAGCTTGAAAAAATACCAGCTTCTTCTTCTTTTTCTCTTAAGAAGAGGGCTTGCCCTTGAAATACATAAGCCAGTGTGGATTCCTGGATGGCATTCACCTGGAGTGTGCATCCATCCAGGTCCTACCCACCATTAATTAATCATTTTTATATTGCTGTATTCTAACCTTGGTTTGTGAGTATGTACAGTCATAGCCACAAATATTGGCACCCCTGTATTTCTGTCAGATAATGCACCACTTCGCCTATAAAATTGTTGCAATTACAAATGTTTAGGCATTCTCATGTTAATTTCTTTTGTGTATATTGGAATGACATTAAAAAGTGGAGAAACCCTCAATTTAATATTTGGTACCACACCCCTTGGAAAAAATTACTGAAATCAATAGCTTCCTTTAACCATCAATTAGTTTCTTACACCTCTCTTCTGGAATTTTGGACCTTTCTTCTTTCGCCAACTATTCTATATCCCTCAGATTGGAAGGGTTCCTTTTCCCAACTGCCGTTTTGAGATCTCTCCACAGGTGCTCTTTGGGATTGAGATCTGGAATCATTGCTGGCCAGTTCAGTACTCTCCAGCACTTTGTCTAAAACCATTTCTGGGTGCTTTTTGATGTGTCCTTTGGGTCATTGTCCTGTTGTAAGACCCATGACCTCTGACGGAGACCCAACTTTCTGATATTGGGCCCTACATTGCACCCCAGAATTCTTTTGTAGTCTTCAGATTTCATAATATCATGCACATCGTTAAAGACATCCAGTGCCTAAAGCAGCAAAACATTAGTGAGACTCCACCATGTTTGACTGCAGGGACTGTATTTTCTTTAAAGGACTCATTTCTTTTACTGAAAACAAGAGAATGTTTAGTGTGACGTATAGTGCGAGCTGACACATTTGTACCCTGTGCCTGAAGGTCAGCTTGAAACTATATGGAAGTTGATTGAGGTTCTTTAGCCACTATTCGAATAATCCTTTGTTGAAATCTTTGATCAATTTTGTCCACCTCCAGGGACATTAACGACAGTGCCATGGCCTGCAAACTCCTTGCCATAGTTTGCATTTTTGTGGTTTTGCGTGGAATGTGTCAGTTTTGGCTTTTTATTTCTCCACTTTTTTGTGTCATAATACAAATAAAATAAATAAAAATGAGAATGCCTAAACATTTGTAATTGTAACAATTGTCTGGGGAAACAATACATTATCTGACAGAAAGGCAGGGATGTCAATATTTTTGGCCATGACTGTAAATATTCTCTGACAGAAACACAATGTTGACTAAGGCTGTTTGTGGATTTGTGGGGTATAATATTATATAGAGCTGCTTAACCACCTCCCGCCCGCCATATAGTCCAATGACGGACGCAAGGCGGTTCTCTCGTTCAGGGAGGATGTCATATGACGTCCTCCCATTCCCACTGCGCATGCGCGGCTCCGGGAGCACCCATATTGGCGGTACGCTGTGTCCCTCAGACACAGCGGATCACCGATCCACGGAAAGAGCCGAAGATGCCAGTTCAGTCATGTGATCAGCTGTGTCCAATCACAACTGATCGGTTATCGGCATTTCTCTCCTCACGAGCTGTCACGCTGACAGCTCATGAGGAGAGGAGAGTCGGAAATCGGCATTCCTGGAAGGGGACATGTGCACTGATCATCGGGGCACTGATGATTAGTGTGCCCGGATGATCACTGTAGCCCTGTCAGTGTCCATCAGTGCCAGCTCTCAGTGCTCATCCATGCCACCTGCCACTGCCCATCAGTGCCACATATCAGTGCCTACCAGTGCACATCAATGCCACATATCAGTGCCCATCTGAGCTGCCTTTCAGTGTCACCCATCAGTGCCAGTCAGTGCCACCTAGTAATGCCAGTCAGTGCCCGTTAGTGCTGCCTATCAATGCCGCCTAACAGTGCCAGTCAGTGCCACCTATCAGTGCCACCTATTAGTGCCATATATCAGTGCTGCCTTTCAGTGCCCATCAGTGATGCCTGTCAATGCCCATCAGTGCCTCCTCATCAATGCCCATCAGTGCCACCTATCAGTGTCCATCAGTGTAGCCTATCAGTGCCCATCACTGCAGCCTCATTAGCGCACATCAGTGAAGGAGAAAAATCATTTATTTACAAAATCTTATAACAAAAACTAATAAAAAAAAGTTTTTTTCAAAATTTTCAGTGGTTTTTGGTTTAAGAAAAAATAAAAAACGCAGAGGTTATTAAATACCACCAAAAGCTCTATCTGTCACAGAAAAATTATAAAAATGTCATATGGGTACAGTGTTGCATGACTGCGTAATTGTCATTCAAAGTGTGACAGCGCTGAAAGCTGGAAATTGGCTTGGGCAGGAAGGGGGTATAGTGGTTAAAGGAAAAGTGTGGGAATGCAAAAAACAAGCATACATACTCACCTCCCTGACCTCAGACTGATGCTGCAGCTGTCCCCCACTGACTCTAAGCCTGAGAACTGAGTAATTACATGACCACTGATCACTCAGTTCTCAGTCTGCTCTGTGCAGAGAGCAGTGACTGTCAGTGGTGCAATGAGAGGCTGAGCCAGCTGCGAGGCATGCATCTGGTTGGATCCCAACATTATTTTTGGGATCCTTCCAGAGCCTGGACAGGCTCTGTGACATCTGGTTACAGTAGGCTTTAGCCCACTGTTGGCTGATTCTAGGTCACAGGAAAGCAGTTAGTGCACTCTGTGACCCAGGAGAGAAGTATGGCCAAAAAAGCTTTACTTCTTTTTTAATAATCATGGAAGGCCTTTGCAATATTGATGGAATGATTGATAGTGTTCCTCAAGACAGTAATTTATGATTATAATTGGATTCTCCTTTGGGCCTCAACATGTGGGCCAGCAGCCTACCAATATTATTGTAAAACACATAGAATTTATATACTAAATATTTAGATTCATCCCCGTTAGGGTAAGATCTCATGTATGTTTCATTTCTATATCCCTGATTTTAGTGATCAAATGGAAAAACTCTTTCTGTTTCTCTTTGTTGACTCTGGTTTCCTGTGCAATTAGTTCCCTTCTGATCACTGCTTTATGCCCCTCCCAAACAGACTGGGTGGAAATCTCACTGGTAATACGAATCACTCCTTAACCATTTTCCTGCCAGAGCAGTTTTTGCATGGTTAAAAAATTTTTTTTAGGCCTGAAGCTTATAAACCCCCCTCAAAAAAATATATTTTCTGAAATCAAACACCATAGAAAATAAAACAGCAGTAGTTCCAATTTTTTTACGTTACACAATATTAGTGCAACAGTTTCCAAAACATAAAATTTAAGTTAGAAAATACACTAAAGTTCATTTTAGGGTATAGAAATGCAATAAATGACTCACTTTATAATGAAATATAAAGGAGTTTGTCTTGAGTAAATAGATACTCAGACTATCAAGCGTCAAAATTGGATGCACCCATGAACTGTCAACAAACTTCGGTACTCTATATATTGCATTTGCAATGCTTTAAAAGCCCCTGCAGGTCATCAGTTTTCAGGCCACCATAAATAATAGGCCTATATTTATTGGTCTGATGCATGGGGATATGTAACGTGTAGCGCAACAGTCATAGGCACCCCTGACGTGTGCATTTACGTTTGTATGTGTGTGTATGTTGGGAAATTTTTTTTTTGGGGGGGGGGGATTTTCATTACTTAATGGAGCTTTCATGTTTTAAACTCTTTTTTTTCTACTTTTTATAGGGGCAGATTCTTTTTTTGTAAGGGCAGATGATTCATGTAGCATTTACGTCCTGGACTCCATCTGCCCTTGGCTTGGGCATACAGGCAGGAGGGTGTGCTTAGCTGAGAAAACCCCTCCTCCCCTCCTAAGGACTCCTGGGACGTATGACATAACTTGTCTAGCCATGGAAACCAGGAAGTAACTGAAGAAGTGTATAAAAAAGCTTAAATCATTAAATATGATATACATTCTTATCTATTTAATAACATTAGCAGCAAAAGGATTCAAATAAGGCAATGTTGATTGAAAGAGTGAAATTCTGCTTTAAGGACCACCAGCCATAAGATGCAAGTATTGGAGCAATTTCGTAAACTGTTTTAACACTGAAAGAGATAGCTAATTTCCTGAGGAAGTATCAACAAGAGGATCAGTGCATTAGGTTAAAATCTCCTCATAACAATAGAAACCCTTCTTTGAAGTTAGCCAGTTTAGATAACACCCCAGACAAAAAATGTACTGTACGAGAGTTGGGTACATACAAAGTGGCAAATGTACAAGGTCTTCAAGCACCCCTTTCACAAAAAGAAACCTACCCTCCAGGTCTGTCATTTGCTCAGCTGGAAGGGACAGGATCTGTGCATCACGATAGTTATTCCTCAGGCTTTGGGAACAGGAGACAAACTATTATATCATTGATTAAATGTATGAGAAGAGAGTGTGGACATAGAGGCTATGGTAAGATGCATCTCCTGTAGCATAACTACCTGGGGCGAAAGGTGGTGTAATTCCAGACAGATTTTTCTATGCTTATTAGGATACATGACAACAGCTTATATCGGGACATGTGTTAGTAAAAAGCACCTGCATGGCTCTAGGAAAGTCTGCAACTATTTATGAGGATCTTCTTCCATCTGTTAGAAAGAAACAATTGACAAGATTCAGGGTGTAAAAATTGTAAACAGATATTATTTTGGCAATGAAAGAGATAATCATGTTCCACAATATGTAGAGGGAAACGCCCCAAACCAAAATACCCATGCCCAGGAGCAGACTGACCATTCGGGCATTGCCCGAGGGCCCGGGGTCAGTAGGGAGCCCGTGAGAGGATCCCTGTCCAGTGACCGTGTGGGGAGCGCAGGAGGAGGCAGTCTCAGATCCAGAAGTAGCTCACCTGTCACTTCACGTAGTGGCAGAGTGAGTCAGGTGACGGGTCCGGACACTGTGCTGGTGATTGAGCCTGTGGGCAGTGGGAAGGTGAGAGGCATATCATCCATGGGTGCGGGGTGTTCACCGCACACACCCTGCACACACCCAGCCCCCATGGATAATATGTATCAGGAACAAAGTTGGAGGTGATCGGTGCAGTGGAGGAACAGTGACAGCACCAATCTCCCTGCATGGATTTCAATGAAGCAGCTGAAAGCCGAAGGAGGGAGAGGCTTCCAGCTGCCTCGTTGAAATCCATGCAGGGAGATCGGTGCTGTCACTGTCCTTCCCCTGCACCAATCATCCCTGACTGTGCATAGGATTTCCCTCCTGGGCCCCCCCCCCCCGTGCTCCTCAGCCTCCCCCCTCACAAGTCTCTGATGCCTCATCTTCTTTAATAGTGTCCAGCCCCTCCCCCCCATCCTCCACGGCAGAGGAGAGAGGCTCTGCTCTGCCTCCCCTGTCCAGATCAGCCGGCAGCTCTGTGATGCTTCTGAATGTACCAGACTAGTGCTCTTCTCTCTCTCTCTCTCTCTCTCTCTCTCTCCCTTCCTTCCTCCATCCATTCCCTCCCTCCCTCCCTTTTCTTCCTTCGTCCATCCCCTCCCTTCATTCATTCCCTCCATCCCTTTTCTTCCTTTCTCCCATCCTTCCCCCCCCTTCCTTCATTCCTCCATCCATTCCCTCCCTCCCTTTTCTTCCTTCCTCCATCCCCTCCCTCCATCCACTCCCTCCCTCCCTCCCTTTTCTTCCTTCCTCCATCCCCTCCCTTCATTCTTTCTTTCCTTCCCTCTCTCCCTTCCTTCCTTTCACTCTTCCTCCCTCCCCTATTTTCCTTCCTAAATCCATTTCATTCCTACTTTTTCTTCCTTCCTTCCTTCCTCCTCTACTTCCTTCATTCCTTCCTCCATCCATTTTCTTCCTTCCTTCCTCCATTCCCTCCCTCCCTTTTCTTCCTTACCTTTATTCCTTCCTCTATCCCCTCCCTTCATTTTTTCCTTCCCTCCCTCCTCGGCCTTTAATCATTCCTTCCCTCTGCTTCCTTCCTTTCTCCATTCCTCCATCCCCTCCCTTCATTTTTTTTCTCCCTCCCCGACTTTCATTTCCTTCCTTCCTGCCTCTCTCCCCTCCTTTTATTTCCTTCCTCCCTCCCCTCCTTCCTTCCCTCCCTTTCCTCCATCCATTTCCTTCCTTCCTCCATCCATTCCCTCCCTTTTCTTCCTTCCTTTCTCTATCCATTCCCTTTTCTTCCTTCCTTCACCCCTTCCTCCATCCATTTCTTCCTTCCTCCATGCATTCCCTCCCTCTTCTTCCTTCCTCCACCCCCTCCCTTCATTCTTTCCTCCCTCCCCTCCGTTCATTTCCTCCCTTCCTCCCCTCCTTACCTCACCCACTTTCATTCCTTCCTTCCTCCATCCCTTTTCTTCCTTCCTAACTTTCTTCCTTCCTCCATCCATTCCCTCCCTCCTTTTTCTTCCTTCCTTCATCCCTTCCCTACATTCTTTCCTTCCTTCCTTTCACTCTCCCTCCCTCCCCTTCTTTCCTCCATTTCTTCCCTCCTTTTTCTTCCTTCCTTCATCCCTCCCCTCCTTTCTTTCCTCCTCTTCCTTCATTTCTTCCTCTATCCATTCTCTTCCTTCCTTCTACCCTCCATTTCCTCCCTCCCTTTTCTTCCTTACCTTCATTCCTACCTCTATCCCCTCCCTTAATTTTTTCATTCCCTCCCTTCACGTCCTTCAATCATTCCTTCCTTCCTTCCCCCCTTCCTTCATTCCTTCCTCCATCCCCTCCCTCCTTCACTCCTTTCATTTCCTTTCATTGTCCCTCCCCTCCTTTCATTTCCTTCCTTCCTCCCTCCCCTCACTTTCCTTCATTCCTTCCTCCCTCCATATATTCCCTCCCTTTTCTTCCTTCCTTCCCTCCCTTCATTCTTTCCTCCCTCCCCCCCTTTCATTTCCTTCCTTCTTCCCTCCCCTCCTTTCATTTCCTTCCTTCTTCCCTCCCCTCCTTTCATTTCCTTCATCCATCCATTTCCTTCCTTCCTCCCTCCATCTATTCCCTCCCTTCTTTCCCTCCTTTACCTTCATTACTTTGTCCATCCATTTTCTTTCCTTCCTCCATCTATTCCCTCCCTCCCTTTTCTTTTATCATTCCCTCCCTTCATTCTTTACTCCCACCCCTCCTTCCTTCCCTCCCCTTCCTTCCTTCCTCCATCCATTCCCTCCCTCCTTTTTCCTTCCTTTCTTCCTCCCTCCCTCCCTTCCTTTCCTCTTCTTCCTCCCGCCATCTATTACCTCCCTTTCCTTCCTTTCTTCCTCCCTCCCTCCCTTTCCTCCTCTTCATTCCTTCCCTTCCCTTTCTTCCTCCCTCCATCTATTACCTCCCTTCATTCCCTCCCCTTCCTTCCTTTTCCTTCTTTCCTTCCTCCATCCATTTTCTTTCCTTCCTTCCTCCATCCATTCTCTCCCTCCCTTTTCTTCTTTCCCTTCCTTCCTTCCTTCCTCCATCCCCTCCCTTCATTCTTTCCTTCCACCCCTCCTTCCTTCCCTCCTATTTCTTCATTTATTCCCTCTCTCCCTTTTTATTCCTTCCTTCCCTCCCTCCCCTTCCTTCCTTTTCCTTCATTCCTTCCTCCATCCATTTTCTTTCTTTCCTTAATTTCTTCCTTCCTCTATACATTTCCTCCCTC
Source organism: Staurois parvus (assembly GCF_062004578.1). NCBI lineage: Eukaryota > Metazoa > Chordata > Amphibia > Anura > Ranidae > Staurois > Staurois parvus. The sequence continues at coordinate 4,509,413 of NW_028318087.1, forward strand.
CCTTTTCTTCCTTCCTCCAACCCCTCCCTTCATTATTTCCTCCCACTCCTCCTTCCCTCCCTTTGCTTCCTCTATCCATTCCCTCCCTTTTCTTTCTTCCTTCCTTCCTTCCCTCCATTCCCTTCCTTCTGATATAAGGGGGTACAGGTTCTGTTTATTCATCCCAATCTAATGACAGCCCAACATATACTAGTGCTCCCTGTTCACTCCCTACTGACACTGTCCACTGCCCCCACAAATTCATTGTGAAAAAAATAATACAGAAATTGTAAACAATAATTCAAAAATTAGATAATAAAAATTTTTAAATTCTGACACCCACACCATTGCTCTACTGGCACCATCCACTGGCCACCCAAAAGCATTTTGAAAAAAAATGATAAAAATAATAAAACATTAATTTGTAAACAAAATCATACAAATTGTAAAAAAAAAATAAAATAATACTAATAAAAATGAAGAACTACTGACCCCACCTACTGACACCATCCTACGCATACTACCCACAGCCATACACTCCGCACTCTTCTCTCTGTACATACTACCCACTGTCATACACTCCACATTGTACATTCTCTATTTAACATTACCTCATTCTGCACTATAAAAGTAATCTCAGACACTATTTAACCACACCCCTTTTAAGCCATGCCTGATTTTTAGCACAATTTAAAACACACCCCTCCTCTCTCATTCCTTCCTCTCTCTCGCTCCTGCTCCTCTTCTCTCTCTTTGTCTCTCTCACACCCCTCCTCTTTTTCACCCTCTCACTCCCCTCTCTCTTTCACTTCCCCCACATGGCAGCCATCTTTATACCTGGAAGTGCCCAGTGGCTTCTACAGAAAGAAGCCGGGAACATTCATGCAGTCTTTGCTGCAGTAAATATTTAAATGCCCCTTCTATGCAGCTGAGCTGCAATATGTAGGTAGGGTGTCTAAGAACATTGCCTAATAAGGGGAGGAGGCTGAACATCCCGCTAGAGTCCACAACTCCTTTCCTATCACGTATTGAGATAATGTCATGACAACGTAGGATAAGTCAGTATCCTCAAGGGGAGAGGAATGTTCCAAACACAAATAGGTCTGAGCCTACATCAAAGATATATGGGAACAATTAAGGAAAAAGGTTTATTTTCAAGTATGCATTTAGTTTGGCGGAAGAATGGTACATAAAGACCAAGGAAAAGGTCAATCCCAGAAGAGACTGTGATAGATATGACTACTTTTGTGTCATCTCTGGTAAGTGGAAGTCAGTCAGCATCCTAGTTCCCATGTAACCACGCACAATTTTCCATAAAAAAAACATTATCACAAAGAACATTTGTTCTAGAAAAAATGGTGGGGGTGTGTTATGCCTCCAAAAGAACTTCAATCAGATGAACAAGTTCAAAAATAGGTAACTTAGACCGTTAGGCTGGTTTGTCTAGCTTCCATTCTGGAAGTGGTGCCCCTGAATTGGTGGGGTCTTAGAGCAGCCCGTTGCCATGGTTCTGGATGGTTCAGGGATGGAGAAGCTTCCAGTGACCTTCAGTAAGGAATGTCCACTAGACAGTTTGAGGTGCTCAAGAAAGCACAGGAGATACCGTTCATCTTGCAATGATCTCATAACCCCATCTCTGGTAGCTAACAGACAAAATGGAAAGCCCAATGTGGCTATGGTTTGGCGTAATGTGTTCAGTAGTGGACATAAGACTCTACATATCAGGAGGTTTCTTCTAGACAGATCTGGAACAAGGACAGTTTTGTCTCATCGAAGTCCACATGTTGTTTTGATCTTATAGCTTACATGATGGTGTCTTTGGTGGTATATTTAAGTAGTCTACAGATAACATCCAAGGTTTGCTTGCATCCTGGGAAGGTGGTATTAAAGCTCTGTAAACGTAACAGTTTCAATGTGTTTTGTGGCTCTGTCTCTCAAAATATGAGTAAAAAGACCCTGTAAAATGAGGACGAGGTCTGCAGCAGCAGTGAATTCCAGAAGGCATTTAATCCTAATGTTTTAGGGTATCCTGCTGTTCTTACAATCATCGATTGCCAGATAAGTTCCTCTATAAACAAGCTTTGTTTTGGAAGGGATCAATAGATTGTATTAGCTCCTCATGAGAGGTCTCTACTGCCTTTACTCTTGTGCCTAGCTGTGTGGTCTCTTCTTTAAGGCTTTCAGTCTCCTGTTTAAAAGAGTTTTCCACCATAAAAATTAAGCTGCATGATGTCTGCCTTAGTAGGGAGTGCTCTAATGTGTTCAATAATGTCTCAGTATGATATTGTGTCCATATCTAAGGTCTTGGACTTGTTAGTGGGAGAAGTACTGGGCTGAGATGTGTGCTCTAGTTGTACCTGTGAGACCCTCGTGGCAACAGCGAAGCAGCTTCCACTGTTGCTGGTACTATCGGTGCATGCTGTATTGGGAGGAGATGCAACCTTGGCTTTGGCTCTTGCACTAAGAGTGCAACGTCTAAACTATGTAGATAGAGCTCTTGTGGTAGGTGTAGCAGGTCCAGGTGGCAACACTTGATGTTTCCCTGACATGTCCTGGAGCAGAAAAGGCTGATATAAAGGTAACGAATGTTGATATTAATAGGGGAAGTGCAGAAGCTCTTTAGCTTAGCACCCTTGTGCGGCATGTGTAGGCCAGGCCCTAGCATATACCATATTTATTCACACTCTCAGAAAGTCTCCACATTTGCTTTCAGGATACAGACATTTTATCACTGTTCTTACTTTTGACATGAACCATCTTATTACATAACCTGTACATGGCACACAGTGGATCCCCTCCCTCAGACTCCCACTTATCAACACATTCCAGTGGACAAGAGTGATTCAGTCTGGTAATTTTTTCAGCTACAGGGAAAATCAATATAGTTCCAATATTTCAGTTTATTGATCTCAAATAGTTTCCAAAACTTACTTTGTGTCAGCTTCACTATTTTGTATGACAGGACAGTCAGAAATAATGTCCATCAGCACAACTGAAAGTGAAAACCTCTTTAAATGGTGCTAATAGGTTTATCCAGTAAAGCAAAGTATATTAAAGACATTTACTTTCAACAAAAGCAAAGAACCAGGATTTCAGAAGAAGGTATGTAGACTGTGCCAAACAAAAAAAAAATTCAACCTTTTAGATCAAATCTTCATTAGAAACTATAATTGTATTTTCAGTAAGCGTTATTACACTAAAGCTTACCTGTTCTTAGATGAGATGGCTACATTAGTTTGCTTTTTTCCTTCATTTTTATTAGGTAATGTTGCGAAAAACACTTTTTGTCCTGGAGTGACAATGCTTACTCACTGCATTGTATCTATGGAGAGAGCGATAGTTACCACCTTGACTGAACTTAAAACACGTCTTCTTCTTTTCATCGCCATTACATAAGGTTGTGGGGGTATTAATAGTTTGCAGAGGAAGATAATATTATTTGTAATTTTACTTCTGCTCACATTAAATGACATGAAAACTGCAAATATTCTAAGCCTGAAAAATTACAATAAATGCCGCTACCACCACATCTTAGGACTGGTAAACTTGCAATATATTCCACTTTTGTTCTTGGGTTTAGATATCCTTCAAAACAGTTTTAATTTGGAATTTACCATTTGATTTGAATAACCCCCTGTTAGGCCTCTTTCACACGGCCGGCTACCTGTATCTACCGGATTCCAGTGGCAAGAATTATCAGATTTGTGTGGCTGGATTGACCAGGGCATACGGATTCATATAACATAGCAATAAAGTCTCACTGATATAAATACAGATATATATGAAAATAGATATATATATACACCTTAAAGTTTATGTAAACCCTCACCTTGTAAAATACCCATTAAGTTTAAAATAGAAATGAAAGGGAAACTTTTGTTATATATATTTGGTATACTGTATATACACACAGTTGTGTTCAAAATAATAGCAGTGTGTTGAAAAAAGTGAATAAAGCTCAAAATCCTTCTAATAGCTTTTATTTCCATATGCATTGGGAACATTACACATTCTATTCCAAATCAAAACATGAAGAAAAATATATCAAATTTGTGTTGTTCCTCAAAAAAAAATGAAGAAAAGTGAATATTAGACTATTCAAGAAAATAGCAGTGTTTGTATTCTTCTTTACAAACTCAAACATTCACTATATAAACTGAAAAATGTTTGAAGATTTTGCTTTCCTTTGAATCAATTAATATTTAGTTGTATAACCACTGTTTCTGAGAACTGCTGTACATCTGTGTTGCATGGAGTCAACCAACTTCTAGCACCTGTGAACAGGTATTCCAGCCAAGGATGATTGGACTACATTCCACAGTTCTTCTCTATTTCTTGGTTTTGCCACAGAAACTGCATTTTTGATGTCACCCCACAACTTTTCTATTGGATTAAGATCTGGGGATTGGGCTGCCCACTCCATAACGTCAATCTTGTTGGTCTGGAACCAAGATGTTGCACGTTTACTGGGGTGTTTGGGCTCGTTGTCTTGTTGGAACACCCATTTCAAGGGCATTTCCTCTTCAGCATAAGGCAGCACGACCTCTTCAAGTATTCTGATGTATTCAAACTGATCCATGATCCCTGGTATGCGATAAATAGGCCCAACACCGTAGTATGAGAAACATCCCCATATCATGATGCTTGCGCAACCATGCTTCACTGTCTTCACAGTGTACTGTGGTTTGAATTCAGTGTTTGGGGGTCGTCTGACAAACTGTCTCCGGCCACTAGACCCAAAAAGAACAATCTTACTTTCATCAGTCCACAAAATGTTGCGCCATTTCTCTTTAATCCAGTCAATCTGCTCTTTGGTAAATTGTAACCTCTTCAGCACATGCCTTTTTTTCAACAGTGGGACTTTGCGAGGGCTTCTTGCAGATAGCTTTGCTTCACATAGGCGTCTTCTAATTGTAAAAGTACTCACAGGTAACTTTAGACCTTCTTTGATCTTCCTGGAGCTGATTGTTGGCTGAGTCCTTGCCATTTTGGCTATTCTATCCATTCGAATGGTAGTTTTTCGCTTTCTTCCACATCTTTCAGGTTTTGGTTGCAATTTTAAAGCATTTGCGATCATTTTAGCTGAGCAGCCTATCATTTCCTGCACTTCTTTATATGTTTTCCCCTCTCCAATCAACTTTTTAATCAAGGTACGCTGTTCTTCTGAACAATGTCTGGAACGACCCATTTTCCTCAGAATTTCAGAGAGAAATGCACTGTAACCAGCATGTACAACATTTGCTGCCTTCCTTTCTTAAATAAGGGCAATAATTGCCACCTGTTTTTCAAAGAATGAATGACCTCACTAATAGAACTCCACACTACTAATATTTTGAACATGCCCCTTTCAATTAGTGATTCAATTACACAGAATCAGCAGCATGCATGTCATGACTGTTGGGTCTGTTGGATTTCTATTACTCTACTACACCTGCTAGTAAATTATTTGCCATGTAGAAATATCATTTCTACCAAAAACAGTGATTGATCAGATTAGTGATGTCTGACTGCTATTATTTTGAACACAACTGTATATAAAAATAAAAAACATTTTAAACACCTTTAAACTCCCTTTTTTATAAGTATTCACAAAACCTCTGTGCTCAGCTGCATAAGAGCTAGGGGAGGAGAAACAGAAGTACACTGGTCTTCCCAGTGAAAGGCTAAGCAGGGAGGGGTGTGTCAGGACAAGTCTCATCATTGGAGGAGAGTTCTCAGCACAGCTAGAGAACTGAGCATGCTGTACTCTCCTGGCTAATGTGGTCAGTTTTAAAAGGAAAGAAGAGGGACTGGCAAGAACACCAAGGATTCCACCCAAAGGAAGCAATACAAAGAGAACAGGATACAGGATTTTCAAGTACATGGTGCAGCAGGTACATATCAGGAATATGAAATGTTGGTTTTACTAATCTATGGCATCCACACATAATAACAATGAATTACTAAAAAACAATCCATAAAAGGCAAATTCATAAATAAAGGAGACTAAATAAATTAATAAATGGATTCACAACAATTTCTTAAAAAAGAGAGTTTTGCCACTATTGACCATCCTAAAAGACCATACAAGACTTGATGATGATTGGTGTTTTTTTACTTTAGGGTTGATGTATCTTTGTTATCCATGGAATTGGTTTACTCCATGCACTTACCTGTTATTTTAATAGGAATATTGTCATAATAAACAAATTATTTTAAATCTGTTAATGCTGTATACTTTTTAGTAGCAACTGAAAAGTCCCATGGTCCTCTTCTGTTCTACGGTGGTAATTTGGGAAAGTGAACCTCTGCTTCAGTATTAGGCTACGTTCACACTAGCGTTGTGTGCAGGCGGCAGAGAGGCATTTGGGAAGCGTTTTTACCGCTTTCCAAGCGCCTCTGCCAATTCTGCACATTACAGCACATGGTGCTGTTCCAACGGGAGCATTTGCATCGCGGCAAACCGGACGCCTCTGGTCGAGTCAGGAGGCGTTGAAGCCTCCTATTCTAGTCTATGGTGCCACTCCGCAAACGCCCGGCCGGAATTTGTGGTGTGGTTGCAACTCGTTTGCGGGGCATTTGCAGAGCGGTAACACCATTCAAACTGCATCATAGGCGTTTGTGGGGCGTTTTTAACGCTCGGCAAATATCTAGCAACCGCCGCTAAACCGCGCATGCAGTGTTTGCGGAGCGTTTGCCAAGCGTTAAAAACCGCTCGGCAAACGCCGGACCAATGCTTGCCAAACGCTATTGGGGCGTTTGGCAAGGGCTGGTAAAACAGCCAAGTGTGAACGAGCCCTTAGTCTCTTGCAGACTAAAAAAAAGATCTTCTAGAATTGCCCTGTATTTGGCTCCATTCATGTTGCCTTCAAGCCTTACCTGTTTTCCTTATGAAAAGCAAGCCTACATGACACAACCACCATGAGCCGGTCTCATGGAAGGAATGAGGTTCTTAGCGCAAAACACCATAGGGTCTATTTATAAAACATTTTTGTATGAGTATTAAAATCTTTTGCCTAGGCCGCACAAAGTATTTCCTCTAAGGCTCCTTTCACACCAATGCGTTTTTTAGTGCTTGTTTTCTCTTTGCAAAAACGCACTACAGTCCATTTAACATGGTTTCCTATGTAACATGTTCACATCTATGCTTTTTTGAGCTGCTGTGTTTTTGGGTCAAGGACTTTTTTTAAAAGAAAAAAGCAGCATTTTTGCTACAATAGAGTTTAATGGAGAAGCTGCTGAAATTCATGATAACGGAAAATTGAATTCAAATACTTACTGTAATTTTCCTTTCCTGATGAGCTCCATGGCAGCACAGCTGGGTGAAGCCCCGTCCACCCCCTGCCTGATCAGGACATAATTCAATAAATTTTTGACCCACCTCAGCCTAGGCATTCCGTAACTCATACTACTAAACTGGGTGGGATTTGTGCTGCCAGGGAGCTTGTCAGGAAAGGAAAATTATGGTAAGTATTTGAATTCAATTTTCCATTTTCCTGACCACTCCATGTCAGTACAGCTGGGATTTAACTAGCCACACATGGGAGGGTACTGCAAAAACAACTTAATTTCGCCTGGAAGCAGATGCCAAGACATCCCTGCCGAAATCAGCAGTAGTCAAAGCCACAGGTTCTATACAATAATGAGTCATGAAGGTATGGACAGAAGACCATGTAGCTGCTTTGCAGATTAAAAGCAAGTTGTATAGCGAGCGCTTACTGTAATAAGGATATGAAAAAGAGCCGCTAGAACACCAAAAAGGTAACCAACATAACCTTCTGCGATAACATATAAACAAAAGAGGTGCAGCGCTAGTGATGGAAAAAGTGAAACATCAACATATATTCGATTATAAAATTGGAAATAGAACAAATGAGGACATAGAATCGTATATTCGTCCTACATATAGGTTCGATGTTCAATTAAATGTCCAAAAGCATGTGATAGGGTGCAATGTGCCAATTCTGCCAGGTCCCCTTTATCAAGGTGAATGATCCAAAAGTGAGCAGGAAAAATAAGTGACGTGCGCACTCACCAGAAGTGCGTTTAAAAAACGCATGAAAGAAGTATCCTCTCTCCTGGTGCATCTGGGGTCTCCACTCCACACTGATAGAGCTGCGCTCACTAGTTCCCACCGATCATCAATCCCGGTTTGGTTCAATGGTCATCCGACACTCATACACCTCTGGAGTCCCTCCTTAAGACTTGGTGCTGCTTTGCAGATTGTTTCTGGGGAAACTTGGCCCACTGCTGCCCATGAGGTTGAAACCCCTCTAGTGGAATGCGCTGTGACCCCCTCAGACACAGGCAAGCCTCTCGCTCTGTAAGCTAAAGAGACAGTCTTGACCAGCAAAGTAGCGATTACTCCTCCTTTCCATGCATCGTTAGGGATGGTGAAAAGATGCTCTGACTTCCTGAGCTCGGAAGTCAGAGCTAGGAGCTCAGAAGTCAGAGCTAGGATTCGTACCCAACTTTGGGTACGAATCCTAGCATCGGTCTAAGCACGACTCTATGTGGAAAGAACGACAGAAAGGGTTCTTTAAACCCTAAGGCTGCCGATTCTGAGACTCTTCTGGCTGTTGTTATCTCCACGAGAAACGCTGAAGGTGTCTTATGAGAAGAAGTCCAACACCAGTGGCAAGTCCCATTTTGGGAAAATCAGAGGCTTTGGTGGTCTTTGGCGGATAGCTGCCTTAAAGAACTGAACCACTAAAGATTCCGATGCCCATAAGGTACCTGTAAACGCCGAGAGGGCAGAAACATGAGCCTTCAGAGTATGCACAGACAGACCCATATCCAGCCCCGCCTAGAGGAATTCCAATAAGTGGCAAATTCTTGGGGTATTTGGCGCAAAGCCATACCTGTTTGCAAATTCCTGCTATATCCTGCTATAGGCTGCGTTGGTGCTATCCTTTCTGGCTCTCATCAGGGTATCTGTGACCTTAGTCGAGCAGCCTAGATTGATCAGCCTTTGCCTTTCAAGACCCAGGCTGTCACCCTGAGTTTCTCCTGAGCGGGGTGCCTAATGGGTCCAGTGTTACTGGCAGAGGGTATGGTTCTCTGATGTTCAATGAATGGAGTAATGGGTACCAGGGTCTCTTTGGCCAATCTGGTATTACTGATAGAACCATCACCCTCTCCTGGTGTATTATGCGCAGCAAGCTGAGAATCACTGGAATTGGAGGGAAGGTGTACGCAGTCCACCCCCACAGCTTGTGGGTGGTTGATCCTGGTGAAAAAACTAGGAAGTTTGGTATTCTCTGGGGAGGCAAACAGGTCTCTCTCTGGCAGAAAGGCCCATGCCACTACACTCCAAAAAACCTGAGGTGAAAGGCCTCAATCATTGTCCAAACTCGTTCTGGATAAATAATCCACCTGGGTATTCAAGCGCCCGGGCACATACTTTGCTGTTAGCAGTTGTAAGTTGGCCTGGGCCCATTCCATAATTGGAGTAACCTCCTTCAGGAGGAGAATGCTGCGGGTGCCCCCCTGTCTGCGTATGTAGGCTACTGCCATTGTGTTGTCCAACTTCATCAGAATGGGTGAACCCTGAATGAGTTTCTTGAAAGCCAGGAGTGCTTGGAATGGCTGCCCTCAATTCTAGAATGTTGGAAACCATACTGACAGCCCAAAATGGCCACTGGCCCTGTGATCAGTGACCTCTCCCCAGCCCCCTTCACTGGCATCTGATTGGACCACCTGCCACTGTATCGTAAGCAATAAATGGCATTGTACGAGATTCTTCCGTCTCGACCACCATTCCAGGCTCATTCTCATCTGGGGAGTGATCTGTATCTTCTGCCCCAGATCCTCCAATCTCCATTACTCTAAGAGTCTCACCTGAAGGAGACGTGAATTCCATTGCGCCCATTTGACTATCGGAATAGCCGAGGTCATAATTCCTAACAGCCGCATACATTCTATTGCAGGAAGGTGGAGCCTCTTCTGGGCTATTGACATTGTTTTCAGGATGCCTGACATCTTGTCCTCCGGTAACGCCACTGATGCTGCCTGAGTGTTCACTTCTGCGCCTAGGTATACCAGGTTCTGGGTTGGCACAAGCTAACACTTCTCCGGTTGATTAACCATCCAAAGTTCTCTAGTGTCTCCATGGTTAACCTCCGTTGTGACAGAAGCGTCTCTGTCTTGATTCAAGAGCAGAATGTAGTGATATATTTGCACTCCCTGTGACCTCAGGTACGCCACTAGGGCCAGGAAAATATTCGAGAATACTCTGGGTGATGTGGTCAGCTCAAAGGGTAGGCATACAAACTGGAAGTGGAGCTGCCCTACAGCAAACCATAGAAATTTATGGCACACTGGAGCTACTGGTACATGGGAATACGCATCCTTGAGGTCCACTGATAGAAGCCAATCCCCCGGCTGAATGATTTTAAGAATTGTCAGGAGAGATTCCATTTTGAATATGATTTTCTTGATATACATGTTGAGCCTCCTGAGGTGTATCACTGGTCTCCACACTCCCGACTTTTCAATACTAGGGATAAAGGCGAGTAGAATCCAGAAAAAAATTCTTGCCGGGTTACTGCAAATATCAATTCCTGGTTGAGGGGGTTTCTATGTATTTCCATAAAACATCCTGCTTTTCTCTTGCCAAAGGTAATTTTGTTGGGACAAAGATTCTGTGGGGATGCTTCAGGAACTTTCAAGCATGGCCAAACTGGATGGTGGAAATTATCCATGGCTCCTTTACCTCTTGTGCCCACACCTAACAGCGCTTGAATAATCTGGCTCTTACACAAGTGTGAGCTTGCAGATAGTCAAAAAGACTTCTGGGACTCCTGTCCCAGAGACAAAGTTGGCCTCTTTGATCGCCGCCATGTTGGACCATTGACGACAAAATTCTCTTCCTGGCCTATAAGACTTAGCATCTCTACCTCTGGTCCTTGGCAAATTTTTGTAAGCCGCGCCTTGTTTGGAGGCTGGGTCCGCCACCAAGGGCCTCAGCCATAGACTCTTCTGGCTGTCGCTGCATTAAGTATGATCCTGGCCAACATTTTAATTAGGTCAATGAATGCCTCCACCATAAAAGAAGCTGTTAGTTTCAAATTGGCAAAGGAGGCCAAGACCTCGGCTTTGCTCAGTTCACTTCCCACTGCCACTTCTGGCTTTTGAACCCAGGACTCCATGGCCTTCAAAATTGCTGCCAAAGCCATAGAAGGTCTACATGCCCCACCAGCAAGTGTGTAAAAATTTTTAAGATCCATACCCACTCTTTTATCCAACACGTTCCTGTCATCCAACATGTCACTGCATAATCTAGCGGAAGGGTTACGTGTCTAGCAAGGCACATAAGTGCTGCGTCCACCACCGGAGGCTCCTCCAAACTCTTAATACTCTCCGACTTGAAGGGGTATACCTTTGCGAACCAATTCTTAAAAGAGATTCTCTTATCCCCTTGGTTCCACTCATCTGTAATTATGTCCTGAATTTCTTCCATGAATGGGAAATTCACCTCCTCCTTATTCATAGTTAGATAGTTAGTCTGGCTGAAAAAAAGAAAAAAGTCCATCCAGTTCAACCAAAAAAAAAAGTTATAATCCTATACCCACAGTTGATCCAGAGGAAGGCAAAAAAAACCCCAGCAAAGCATGATCCAATTTGCTCCTGCTGGAATTCCTTCCTGATCCCCCGAGAGGCAATCGATATTCCCTGGATCAACTTTAACTATAAATGTTAGTATCCAGTTATATTCTGTGTATCTAAGAAATAATCCAGGCCTTTTTTGAAGCAATCCACTGAGCTGGCCAGAACCAACTCTTGAGGGAGTCTATTCCATATTTTCACATTTCTCACTGAAGAAACCTTTCCGTGTTTGGAGAATATATTTCTTTTCCTCCAGACGTAAAGAGTGCCCCCTTGTCCTCTGTGATGATGTCAGGGCCCCGGGTATGACCAGAGGTGTGTGGACTAACACAGGGGCACCTCCTGCAATCAGCCTCAGGTGTTTTGGCTGACTGCAGAAGTGAGCCTCTGGTTGCTGGCCAGTCCTGGTACTGCAAACCACAAGGCAGGTGAGTCCCAACACTATTGGCGAGTCCATTCCTGACAGTACCTCCCCCTCAAGGAGCGGCCTCAGGACACTCCAAACCGTCCTAAATGGGCAAAATGTTCCACCGCCCGGATCCGGTAATTGGCGGGATATCAAGGACTGGTACATTAGGCTGGGCACCGGACAGAGGCACATCAGGCTGGGCACCGGACAGAGGCATATCAGGCTGGGCACCGGGCCACCAGGCGGAGCAGCGGGCACCGGGCCACCAGGCGGGTCAGCGGGCACGAGTCATCTGGCAAGACTGCGGGCTCCGAGTCATCTGGCAAAACAGCGGGCACCGAGTCATCTGGCAAAACAGCGGGCATCGGGTCGTCAAGCTCGACAGCGGGCACCGAATCATCTGGCAAGACAGCAGGCACCGAGTCATCTGGCAAGACAGCGGGCACCGGGTCATCTGGCAAGATAGTGGGCACCGGGTCATCTGGCAAGACTGCGGGCATCGGGTCGTCAAGCTCGACAGCGGCTGCCGAGTCATCTGGCAAGACAGCGGGCGCCAAGTCATCTGGCAAGACTGCGGGCTCTGAGTCATCTGGCAAAACAGCGGGCACCGAGTCATCTGGCAAAACAGCGGGCATCGGGTTGTCAAGCTCGACAGCGGGCACCGAGTCATCTGGCAAGACAGCGGGCACCGGGTCATCTGGCAAGATAGTGGGCACCGGGTCATCTGGAAAGACTGCGGGCATCGGGTCGTCAAGCTCGACAGCGGCTGCCGAGTCATCTGGCAAGACAGCGGGCGCCAAGTCATCTGGCAAGACTGCGGGCTCCGAGTCATCTGGCAAAACAGCGGGCACCGAGTCATCTGGCAAAACAGCGGGCATCGGGTTGTCAAGCTCGACAGCGGGCACCGAGTCATCTGGCAAGACAGCAGGCGCCGAGTCATCTGGCAAGACAGCGGGCGCTGAGTCATCTGGGAAGACTGCGGGCGCCGAGTCATCTGGCAAGACTGCGGGCGCCGAGTCATCTGGCAAGACTGCGGGCGCCGAGTCATCTGGCAAGACTGCGGGCGCCGGGTCATCTGGCAAGACTGCGGGCGCCGAGTCATCTGGCAAGACTGCGGGCGCCGAGTCATCTGGCAAGACTGCGGGCGCCGAGTCATCTGGCAAGACTGCGGGCGCCGAATCATCTGGCAAGACTGCGGGCGCCGAGTCATCTGGCAAGACTGCGGGCGCCGAGTCATCTAGCAAAACAGCGGGCATTGGGTAGTCAAGCTCGACAGCGGGCACAGAGTCATCTGGCAAGACAGCGGGCGCTGAGTCATCTGGCAAGACAGCGGGCACCGAGTCATCTGGCACAACAGCGGGCATCGGGTCGTCAAGCTCGACAGCGGGCACCGAGTCATCTGGTAAGACAGTGGGCACCGAGTCATCTGGCAAGACAGCGGGCATCGGGTTGTCAAGCTCGACAGCGGGCACTGAGTCATCTGGCAAGACAGCGGGTGCCGAGTCATCTGGCAAGACAGCGGGCGCCGAGTCATCTGGCAAGACTGCGGGCGCTGAGTCATCTGGCAAGACTGCGGGCGCCGAGTCATCTGGCAAGACTGCGAGCACCGAGTCATCTAGCAAAACAGCGGGCATTGGGTAGTCAAGCTCGACAGCGGGCACCGAGTCATCTGGCAAGACAGCGGGCACCGAGTCATCTGGCAAGACAGCGGGCACCGGGTCATCTGGCAAGACAGTGGGCACCGGGTCATCTGGCAAGACTGCGGGCAACGGTTTGGATACTGGCAGGATGGTACTGGTTGGAAAGAATTTTCGCTTTTTCCTGGTTTTAGTTACTGGAGCACAGGAAGTAAGCGCAGGTTTGTAAGTGGATAGAGCAGCTGTAGGCAGAGAAGAGCTGGGGGATGGAACAAAGGAGGGAGCAGTTGCTACAGAGGTTTGTAAGTGGATAGAGCAGCTGTAGGCAGAGAAGAGCTGGGGGATGGAACAGAGGAGGGAGCAGTTGCTACAGGGTTAAAGAAAGGATAGGTGCAACGAGTGGGAGCAGGGGACTGACATGTGGTAGTTAGCAGAGTATACTGGGCAGTCACTGGGGGTGCTGTCGGGGATGCAGGAAGAGTGCCTTGAGCAGAGGAATGATGTTGCAAGCTGACTGAGGCTGGGTGCAACAAGTCTGACCATGTCTGCAGTATGAGTTAAACAAAGCTCAGCTTACACAAAGCCTGTCTGGTCAAAGACTGCACTGCGTTTATACAGTCTCTTAGTACCTGTTGTGAACATGCAGAATAACGCTCCAGAAAGTAATCTACATCATCCTCCAATAACCATACCAAGGACTCTACCTGGTCGGCGCTAAATGGCGGCAAAAATTCATCCCTGCTTTCGGGGGTACCAGATGAAACCAACTCTGCACAAACCTGAATCAATGGTTGCACCTCAGAGAACTCTGTGCCCTGATCTACTAGGCAATGAGCGATCCTTATGCACTCTAGTAGTTGATCCCGGGTATACTCCTTCAGAGCCTGATAAGCATAATCTCTGTCATCAAACACTAGCAGAGACAAATATATCACCTCATCAAGATGCATCCTTCCCAACAACAATAAGCCAAGATGGCTTCCCTGTGCAGCCACTTCTGGTCAGGAATGGCCTTGGTGTAATGTCAGGGCCCCGGGTATGACCAGAGGTGTGTGGACTGACAAAGGGAAACGCAGGCTTCAGATATAGTATAAACAATATAATTTATTTAAGACTAAACAATACATAAATGCAGTGCAAGACTAAACATAAACATAGTGAAAACAAACCAAACCCAAACCCCCAACAGATAACAAAAGAACAATACTAAGCGTAGTCGGACAGGCCGGGTCAGGAACAATCAGGCAGACAAGGTACCAAAGGAGCAGACTGGAGAGTGGTCAGGAATAGCAGAGGTCAGGACAGGCGGAGTACAATCAGAGTCAGGGATCAAGCAGGATCAGACAGGAAGCCGACAGGATGCAGGTACAGGGGTTCTTGGGAAAACATACACCAAGGCCCTGCTTGCAAGTCTGGCCATTCCTTATATGCACCTCCTGCAATCAGCCTCAGATGTTTTGGCTGACTGCAGAAGTGAGCCTCTGGTTGCTGAGAGCACCCGCTGGCCAGTCCTGGTACTGCAAACCACAAGGCAGGTGAGTCCCAACACTATTGGCGAGTCCATTCCTGACAGATGATCTCAGGGTGAATAGCTCTACACAGAGTTCACTATATGAACCACTGATGTATTTATACATGTTGAACATATCCCCGCTTAATCTCCTCTTCTCAAGAGAGAATAAATTCAGTTCCTCTAATCTTTCCTCATAGCTGAGCTCCTCCATGCCTTGTATCAGTTTGGTTGCCCTTCTCTGTACTTTCTCTAGTTCCCCAATGTTTTTTTTGTGAATTGGTGCCTAAAACTGAACTGCATATTCCAGATGAGGTGATACTAATGGGGTAATATGATATCTCTCTCTGGAGTCTATACCTCTTTAATACAAGAAAGGCTTTTGCTCGCTTTAGAAACTGCAGCTTGGCATTTCATGCCAGTATTAAGCTTGTGATCTACCAGAACTCCCAGATCCATCTCCACCATTGATTCCCCTAGTTGTACCCTCCCCCCAGTATGTATGATGCATGCATATTCTTAGCCGCTAAGTGCATAACCTTACATTTATCAACATTAAACCTCATTTGCTACATAGTTGCCCAATTAAACAGTGCATTGAGGTCGGCTTGTAAGTTGAAGACATCCTATAAGGACGTTATTCCACTTCACAGCTTGGTGTCATCTGCAAAGACCGAAAAGGGATAATGACCCTATATCATTTATTAAAAAGTAAGGGTCCCAACACTGAACCTTGGGGTACACCACTGACGACCCTAGACCATTCAGAGTATGAATCATTAACCACTACTCTTTGAATACGATCTTTTAGCCAGTTTTCTATTCATTTATATACAGATTTTTCCAAGCCCGTAGACTTTACCTTACACATGAGCCGTGTGGGGAACTGTGTCAAACGCTTTCGCAAAATTCAAGTATACCACGTCCACCGCCACCCCTCTGTCCAAGGTTTTGCTCACCCCCTCATAAAAAGAAATCAGATTTGTTTGACAACTTCTGTCTTTCATGAATCCATGCTGCCTGTTGCTTAAAATATTTATTTTCCAGCAAGAACTCATCTATGTGGTCTTTTATTAAACTCTCCAGTATCTTTCCAACGCAAATTCTCGGACAGTCCCGTGCCATCGGGAGAACCTGAGAATGCAGAAGGTGTCTCTGCCAGATGGCCATAGAGCTGATTGCAGACCGGAATGGAGCCAATCATCTCTATAGTCTAAAAAATTGGAAGCTACGAGCATTTCATCACTTCATTTTTGCAGGATATAAACAGTGCCATTTGTAAATTGGAAAAGCATCTGATCACACCGATCTTGGTTAGATTAGATAATGTAAGGGCAGAGGAGATATCTAGAGTCTGATAGACCCCAGATTTCTCAAAAAAGAATATATGACAATGCCCATTGAAGTTATAGGGGATATTTACATTACTTGTGATAGCATTAAAAGTGATAAAAAAAATAAATAAAAAGGGACAGTGTAAAAATAATTTAAAAAATCAACAAAAAAAAAAAAAGCACCCTCGCCCCCCACACGCGCACCTGCGTGCACGAGCGTTGACCCTGTGTCAGTATGTAAACAGCAGTTGCACCATGCATGTGAGGTATCGCCACGACTGTCAGATCAAGGGCAGTAATTCTAGCACTAGACCTCCTCTGTAAATCTAAAATGGTAGCTTGTAAAGGCTTTTAAAATGTTGCCTATGGGTATAAAAAATGTATGCAGGTTGTCACCATTGCACGGGGCATGCGCAGTTTTAAATCATGTCATGTTTGGTATCCATTTACTAGGCATACCATCATTTTGTATATTTTACCAAATAATTGGCCAATATATTGTGTTTTTGTGCATTAAAAGTAAAAAGGTGTATTTTTTGCAAAAAAATCTGCATTTGAAAAATCGCTGCACGAGTATTATGTGACATAAAAAATTGCAGCACCCACCATTTTATTCACTAGGGTATCTGCTTTAAAAAATGTATAATGTTTGGGGTTCAAAGTAATTTCCTAGCAAAAAATACTGATTTTTTTTCATGTGAACAAAAAGTGTCAGAAAAGGCTTGGTCTTCAGGTGGTTAGAAGAGTGAATGATGTGCGGCATAAACTTCTAATGCTGGGCATAAAATGCTCCCACCCCCCAAAAAGACCTCTTTTTGGAAGGTAGACACCCCAAACTATTTGCTGAGAGGCATGTTCAGTCAAATAAGAATTTATTTTTTTACCACAAGTTTTTTGAAAATTACAAAAAAAAAAAATTTTTTTTTACACAAAATTGTCTCTTAAATGATTTATTGCTCACACATGCCATGCATATATGTGGAATTATTCCCCAAAATACATTCTGCTACTTCTCCCGAGTATGGGGGTACCATACGTGAGAGAGTTTTTGGCAGTCTAGCCAAGTACAGGACCCCAAAATCCAATAAACACCTTCAGGCTTTTTAAAGGGCTTTATTTCCTCATTACACTTCTTGACTACCTATCACAGTTTTGGAGGCCCTAAAATGCCAGGATAGCCATAAACCCCCTAAAAAGACCCCTTTTTGGAAAGTAGACACCCCAAAGAATTTGATAAGAAGCATGTTATTTTGCAGATCTCGTTTTTAAAAAACAAAAACATATTATTTCTTTTCTTTTTTTTACAGTATATTTCAAAGCCTTGTGAGAAAAAATGAGATCTGCAAAACACTTACCATGCCTCTTTTTAAATTCCTTGGGGTGTCTACTGTCCAAAAAGGGGTCATTTGGGAGGGTTTGGTGCTATCTTGGCATTTCAGGGCCTCTAAAACTGTGATAGGTAGTGAGGAAGTGTAATGAGGAAGTTACACAACTTCAGGCTTTCAAAGTGGTCATTGGATTTCAGGCTCCTGTATGTGGCTAGGCTCCCAAAAACTCTCACACATGTGGTATCCCCATACTCAGTAGAAGTAGCAGAATGTATTTTGGGGTGTAATTCCATATATACCCATGGCTTGTGTGAGAAATATATCATTTAAATGACAACTTTGTGTAAAAAAAAAACAAAACCTGTTTTTATCATTTTCCAAATATTTGTGGAAAAAAAATAAATCTTCCATGGACTCAATATGCCTCTCAGCAGATAGCGTAGGGTGTCTGCTTTCCAAAAAGGGGTAATTTGGGGGTGTTTGTACTATCCTGGTATTTTAACACCTCAAGAAATGGGCAGTCAGACAGTAAAAGCTGTGTAAAGTCTATACCATAGTTTGTAGATGCTATAACTTTCACACAAAGCAATCAATTTACACTTATTGGGATTTTTTAACCAAAAACATGTAACACAATACATTTTGGCCTAAATTTATGATGAAATTTGAGTTTTTTTGATATTTTTATGACAGAAATGAGAAAATATCATTTTTTTTTCAAAAACATTTTTTGTTTATAGCGCCAAAAATAAAAAAAACACACAGGTGATCAAATACCACCGAAATAAAGCTCTATTTGTGTGAAAAAAGGAGGTAAATTTAATTTATGTACCATATTGCGCAATTGTCAAACTAGTGCAGCGCTGTATAGAAAAAAAATGGCGTAAATTGGAGTATCTATACCATAGTTTGTAGACGCTATAACTTTCACACAAAGCAATCAATATACACTTATTGGGATTTTTTTTATCAAAAACATGTAGCAGAATACATTTTGGTCTAAATTTATAACTAACTTTGAGTTTACTATACATTTTTTATAGCCGAAAGTAAAAAATAAATTTTTTCTTCAACATTCTCGGTCTTTTTTTTTTTTTATAAAAAGCGCACAGGTGATCAAATACCACCGAAAGAAAGGTCTATTTGTGTGGAAAAAGGAACTAAATTTTGTTTGGGTACAGCGTTGCATCACCGCACAATTGTCAGTTGAAATAGTGCAGTGCCGAATAGCAAAAAGAGGCCTGGTCATTAAGTGGGGTAAATCCTCTGGAGGGCAAGTGGTTAAAGAAAGCCAAATTTGGGCAGGAGTTGGGCAGGGGTGTAAACAAACTGTGTTGTAGTCAAAATAAATACTAAGGCTGGCCATACACTATACAATTTTCTATCCAAATTCTGCCCAATTTCCTTTAGATTTACCTTCAACTATGTAGTACAAGGGCCTGCCTAATTGGATACAATTGAAAGTGTTGTTTATATTTGACCTCATATTATATGGTTTTTGGTAAATCTAAAGCAAAATTGTCAAGAAAATTGTATAATGTATGGCCAGCCTTACATATAACTTTGTGAGTGATCTGTCAGTGTGGGAGCAAGTGGAAAGCAATTAAATTTTCTTGAGTCCCTTCAAAACAGGTGCAGTTATAATAAATCTCACCTTATGTAATTTCCTGAAGGCAATTGGTTGTACTAGAAGCAGGTGTGAATACTTATGCAATTATGCATACCTGCAAAACTTTCAGTATTCTTACAGTGGCAACATCTCTTTAAGTGCGAAAAGAGGTGAAGTGATTTAATGAAAGTGTAAATTGTTCAGTTTTTAAACTCCCTGCACCAAAATGGATGTTAGCACACAGCAACATTGGCATTGCATTTGATCCATCACTATCTGTTTTTGAATTCCCATTGCCAACAGATGATGACACACAACCTATCCTGATGAGTATCTAATGCATGTAAAGTTTGCCCCTCCAATTTTCAGAAAACGTGGAGACCTATAGAAAACACTCCTAACTCCTGAAGAAAGTTTGAAATTGTATTGACTAACATAATTATATTCTTTTCGCTAGGAAGAACATTTAACTAATAGGCTGTGGCTTTGAGGTCATTATAGTTTAGCACTGTAAGATGTTTTATTTTACTTTTTCATGCTATTCCTTTTTCTCTTATTATTATATTATTATTATTATACAAGATTTATATAGCGCCAACAGTTATGTGATCAAATGGCAAATTTAACATACTAAAGAGTTTTGGGGCCACTATTACTAATCTGAAATGCTTATCTGCCCCTGTAAACCAGATGTGACACACCAGTTTTTTACCCTTTTGGATAACTGTATTTCACACACTATATAGCAGTGTTTCTCAACCTTTTTTCAGTCAAGGCACCCTTTAAAATGATGGACAGTCCCGAGGCACCCTTTAAAATTATGGACAGTCTTGAGACACCCCATTCTAAAATGTGATAAACTATTCTAATAGTTTTATATAACGCAACAACATCAACACATGTAGGACACTCAACATTAGAGGTGATTTATTCTTCTAAAGCAAATACACTTTTACACACTGACTAGCATTCCAGTGTTTCTCTTCTCCCTCAGTTTTTCTCCATCAATGAGCTAATGTGATCACAGGAGGGCAGGGGAGGGTCAAACTAGGATGCTTTGCAGGCCACCGACTTCCTCCTTATCAACTGATGAAGTCATTGGTTGTCAGGGCACCAATGGCTAGAAGGTCGTAATGGTGCACAATGAAAACTAAAAGGCAGGCTTGTTCCACCCATTGGCTTGTATACAGGTTTTGGGCATTTTTTTGAAATTTTGCCAAGGCACCCCTGAAGGAACCTCAAGGCACCCTGGTTGAGAAAGGCTGCTATATAGAGTAAAAAAAATGCTGGCAGAATGGCTTTAAAGCCCAAATCCAGCTTTGGCAAAAAATTAAACAGAAAGATACCCACAGCTGCTAAAAACAAAAACGCAGCTCTGACTGCTACACTTAAGTTCTTTCTGATGCTGTCCCCCACAGACTCATGGATTTAAAATGGTTCTACAGGCAGAAGGGTTTTTTACTTTAATCCATTCTCTGCATTAAAGTGTTTGTAAACCTCAGACATGAAATAAGACTAAAGCATACCCTCTATAGTGTGTACTTGCTTAATTAAGAGCACCTAGTGTAATTCCTGTCTGCTGCTTTACTCCTCTGCTATCAGCATGAATAGAAAAAAGGTGATGCAAGAGAATTCCAGCTGATTCCAGCTTCCCCCGAATCAGCTCTCAGATTTTTCCTCACTGAGCTCTTCAGAATGTGATTTCAGCTCTCCACCCCTTTTTCTGACAGCTCAGACAAGGAGTATGAATTCTCCACTTTGAATGCCTGTAGAGAAGACTGCAGATAAACAAGTACAACTTATGCAAGAGGTTTTGTTTCATCTCTGAGGCCATTCGCGTCACTGGGTATATGTAAGGGTTTACAACCACTTTAAGGTAAAAAAAACTTGCACTGTCTGTGCCTCCCTTCTTTCCCTGATTGATTCAGCGCTGTCCTCAAAAGCAGCCTCGGTCTACTCTCTTCCTGCATTCATGGGCTCTAATGAGAGCAGCAGGAGCTACTGGTCAGTCACATCCTGTGTGGAGGTAGCAAGGGGGTGGGGCCAGTCTGCACTGTTTGTGTCTACAGCCACCATAATAAGCAGATTGCTATGAGATGCACTCAAAGAAGAGCAGGAATAGACAGCATTGGTGGGGAACCCCAGAAGAGGTGGTTTGGCCTGCTCTGTTTAGAGCAGGTAAATATAACATGTTTGGTTCAATTATAAAAAAAGGACAAACTCTGGCGCCTAGTATTGCGTTTTAGTCCAAATTCACATTATCAGTAAAAAGTCCCATTCCACAATGTGAATGATAAAGGTGTTCTATGATAAGTGCTTATTGCTCCTCTTCTTTCTGCCAATTACACTAGTATTCTACCACGTGTGACAATCACCACAGATCTATGACCCCTTAATGGAAAGGACATAACCCCTTTTAACAAAAGGTTTCAGACACAATTTCCAAATGGTTAACAACTAGTAACGATCCTCTCTGTGGACTTCTTCTCCAATATGGTATGCAGATCTCCCTCAAGACATAAACAATGTGCACCAGAAGACAAATACCATCATAGTGTAGTATTTATTAATAAAAGTACCCAATATATGTAAACAATGCACACTCACATTAACTGGCACCCAATATCTCGGCACCAATACACACAGCCTGTGCTGATCGCCTCTACACATTCCAATTACCGGAAACAAAAGTGAAGTCACCACGTAAACTGAATATGGTGGACATGTTACCGCCTCTACATGTTTCGCCAACGTGGTGTCCTCAGGAAGCTCCACATTGCCATAATGCTGGAGCCTTAAATGTTACCTTATTTCTGATTAGTAGATCAATTTTTGGGAAACAGAAAAATGGCTCCCATTCGATGTTTGTTTATCTGTTAACATTATATGTACAGTTGCAAGAAAAAGTATGTGAACCCCTTGGGATTACTTGGGAGTTTTGCATGAATTGGACATAAAATGTGCTCTGAACGTCATCTAAGTCATAACAATAGAAGAACACAGTCTGCTGAACATAATACTACACAAACATTAGATGTTGCCATGGTTTAATTGCACATAACATGTAAACATTCATAGTGCAGGGAGGAAAAAGTATGTGAACCTTTGGACTTAATAACTGGTTGACCCTCCTTTGGCAGCAATAACCTCAACCAAACGTTTCCTGTAGTTGCAGATCAGACCTGCACAACGATCTGGAGTAATTTTGGACCACTCCTCTTCACAAAACTGTTTGTGTAGCAATATTCTTGAGATGTCTGGTGTGAATCGCTCTCTTAAGGTCATGTCACAGCATTTCAATCGGGTTGAGGTCAGGACTCTGACTGGGCCACTGCAGAAGGCGTATTCAGTGATGTTGCAGCCATTGTTTTGTTGAATTACTTGTATGCTTTGGGTCATTGTCCTGTTGCATCACCCATCCTCTGCGGAGCTTCAGTTGGCGGACAGATAGTCGTACGTTTTCCTGCAAAATGTCTTGATAACCTCTGGAATTCATTTTCCCATCAATGACAGCAATCCGTCCAGGCCCTGAGGCAGCAAAGCAGCCCCAAACCATGATGCTCCCTCCGCCATGTTTTACAGTGGGGATGAGGTTTTGATGTTGGTGTGCTGTGCCTTTTTTTCTCCACACATAGTGTTGTGTGTTCTTCCCAAACAACTCAATCTTGGTTTCATCTGTTCACAGTATATTTTGCCAGTAGTGCTGTGGAACATCCAGGTGCTCTTTTGCAAACTTCAAATGTGCTGCAATATTCTTTTTGGACAGCAATGGCTTCCTCCGTGGTGTCCTCCCATGTACTCCATTCTTGTTTAATGTTTTCCTTATTGTAGATGTGTCAACAAAAATGTTAGCATGTGCCAGAGATTTCTGTAGGTCTTTAGCTGACACTCTGGGATTCTTCTTTACCTTATGCAGCATTCTGCGCTGTGCTCTTGCAGTCATTTTTACAGGACGACCACGCCTAGGGAGAGTAGCAACAGTGCTAAACTTTCTCCATTTGTAGACAGTCTGTCTTACCGTGGACACATGAACATCAAGGCTTTTGGAGATACTTTTGTAACCCTTTCCAGCTTCATGCAAGTCAACAATTATTGATCGTAGGTCTTCTGAGAGCTGTTTTCTGCGAGGCATGGTTCACATCAGACAGTGCTTCTTGAAACCAGTAAACCCAAAACAGGTAAGTGTTTTTTAAGGGCAGGACAGCTGTCAGCAACACATCCAATATCATCACACTGATTGGAGTCCAGGTTGGCTTACTCCTGGCTCCAGTTAGCTCTGGGAGAAGTCATTAAGCTAGGGCCTCACATACTTTTTCCTCCCTGCACTGTGAATGTTTACATGTTATGTGCAATTAAACCATGGCAACATCTAATGTTTGTGTAGTATTATGTTCAGCAGACTGTGTTATTCTATTGTTGTGACTTAGATGACGTTCAGAGCACATTTTATGCCCAATTCATGCAAAACTCCACGTAATCCCAAGGGGTTCACATACTTTTTCTTGCAACTGTATATATGTTAGAACTACCAAAAGATGGATACTTGCTGTGTGGATTCATACCAAGATTTGCAATAAAAACATTACATTTATAAAACTAATATAAAATTGCAATATAAAAGTGTGTGTAAGACCTATACATAAAACTCTAATATATAAACCTTATTAGGCTTAGGGTTACTGTTATTAATTCCATATAAATCAATACATTAAGAAATCTTTAAAATCACATATATATTAATATGTTATACTGTATATAATCCAACACATTATGAAAGAATTAATATTATAAAAACAGGATTTTTTGTTACTCACAGTAAACTCCCTTTCTCTGAATTCCTTGACGGACACAGCTGCTTTTTCTTTATCCATGACAAAAGAAGGTTTTATAGCTCCACCTACAGGAGTAGGACACTAGGCAGAAATAAAAAAAACTTGGCACCTCCTATGGGCAATTTTTTCTGGGCATAAAACCCCCTCTATACTATAGGCCTTAAGTCAGTCACAAGCAGTGCCAAAGGAGAAAACTGCATAGAGGGATGGGTGCTTTGTCTGTCAATGAACTCAAGAGAAATTATTTTTACAGTAACAAAATATCCCATTTTCTCTTATGTTCCTTTACAGACACAGCTGCTTCTTCTTAATCCATGACCAAACAGGGATGTCCCCAAGCAGTGCCACAATTGAGGGGTGGGCCAACCAACTGATCGGGAAAAAACCCAGGGCAATATGCCAACAACCTGAACCACCCTAAGGGATGCCCAAGAGTCCTAATCAGCTGCCTGCAAAACCTTGTGACCAAAACTAGTATCAGAAGATGCCAACTCATCAACTCTATAGAACTTAGTAAACATGTGCACAGCTGACCAGGTCGCTGCTTTGAAAATGTAACAAACAGACTCTTGATGTTAGTATGCCCAGGAGGTGCTAACTGTCCAGGTGGAATCAGCCGTAAAAGAGAAGGGAGGATCCTGCCCCTTAATGGCATACACCTGCACAATCATCTACTGAATTCAACGAGAAATAGTGGCAGAAGAGGCCACAACCCTTCTTTGGACCATCTGCGAGCACAAAGAATTGGACCTCCAAAATGTAGCTGTCACTGAAACTTCCACGCATATCGCGTGAACCACGTCCAAAGAGTGCAGAGCCACCTCCTTAGGGTGCGACAGCCTAGGACACTAAGTCGTAAGGAAAGGGAAATGTCACAAAACCACCTTGTCCTTGTGCAAAATCAGATAATGCAGCTTACAAAGAAAAGTCACCAACTCTGACACCCACTGAGTCAAGGTGACAGTGACTAGGAAAGTAACTTTTTGTGAAAGTGTAAGAAAGAGAATATACCGAATGCACTCAAAGGGAGGGCACTGAAAGCCAACAGCACCCCGCAGCAGCAGCGGGGGAGTGCACAGGGGCACCACAGATTGAACCCCCTGGATAAAAATGCAACCCAACGACTGCATGGCCAAGGGACGCTGAAGCAAAGACTTGACCCTTGATCATGCTCAGAGCCAACTGCTGATCAATACTACGGTGGAGGAAGGCCAACACCGAGCCACCAAGGTGGAGCAAGGGTGGAGCCCCAGTTTTGCACCAAATGATACAAGCTGTCCAGGTGCGATGACAAAGCTTCCAGCAGATAGGCCTCACGAGCATTTAACATAGTCAGAATCACCGAGTAGGACAACCCACCTATCCAGTAGAACCTGGCTTTCAAAAAACATATTGACAAAGCCAGCGGTGGTAAAGCAGGGTGCAAGAACGGCCCCCAGGACAGAAGGTGTTCCCAAAGAGACAACCGCCCAGGAGCAACAAACATCACCTATGCCACCGCAGCATACCATAGACGGCAAGGAGAGTCCAGAGCCACCAGAATGTTCAGTATTTCTACAGGCTCTATCCTGCACATGGCAAAAAAACAGCTGAAGGAGCAGAAGGGCGTAGATAAGATTACATTGATCCCCCAGCGCCACCAGTGCATGTATCGCGTCTGCCAGAGGATCCAGAGATGTTGCCATGAACCTCTGAACCTTCTGGTTGAGGCGAAACGCTAGAAGATCCACATCTGGCATCCCCCAGTGAAGACAAAGCTGATGGAACACCCTTGAGAGCAGGAACCACTGCCCCTGATCCAGCAACTGACAGCTGAGATAAGATGCATGCCAGCTTTTGACACCCTGAATGTGTGCAGCGAACAAAGCTAGGAAAAACCTTTCCATTCATTGTAGGATGTGAGACACCTACAGGGCACTGCAGCGCTTCTCGTACATCCCTGATTAGTGACAGAAGCCATCATGGTGGCAGTATTCTATTGGATCCTCATTGGTAGACAAGCAGACGATCCGTCCATGCGGCAGTGACAACTTCATCGCTCGAAGTTCTAGAACATTGATGAGAAGTCGAAATTCCTCCAGAGTCCAGCGATCCCGAGTCATGTCTAATTCCAGGACTCCATCCCAGCCCAACAGGCTGGCATTCATTGTGACCATAGTCCAGAAAAAGTAAAGGAAGAACTAACCAGTCTGTAGAGATGGAGACCACAGTCCCCTGAGAAAAGAAGCCCTTGTCGACTGCTCCAGATGAATCTGATTGTTCAGGGAATCAGAAGACCCATTCCATTTGGATAGGATCTTCCTTCTTCAGCGTTCTTGCATGGAACTAGACATACGAAACAGCTTTGAAGGGAGCCACCATCAGGCCTAAAACCTGCATGCCAAAAATGCAGGGAGGGCCGCTTGCAGGTTAAGAGCAGCCAGACCACTGACTGGAGCTTCGGGAGTTGTCCGACAGGCAGAACGCCTTGGCCTGCTCCGCATCGAAAATCAGCCCCATATACTCCAAGCGTTTGAATGGGGTCAACACAGGCTTCCCAAGGTTCAGGATCCACCCGAAGTCCGATACAGAACACATGCAGATTTCCACGCTGTCCATCAGGGAAGAATGAGTCTCCGTACGCAGAAGCAAGTTGTCCAGGTAACTGATTGCTGCAATTCCCTGCAGTCTTAACAAGGCCAGGACCGGTGCCAAGACCTTGGTAAACCCCCAGGGAGCGGAGGCCAGACCGAGGGCAGCAGCTACAAATTGATCACATGCATCCCAGATAGCAAACCATAGGAAACTCTGGTATCCCTGCAAATGGGAATGTGTAGGTAAGCATCTGTGATGTCAATGGAGGCCAAATAATCCTCCTGGTGGAGGAAGGCCAGCACCAGGCAAATGGATTCCATCTTGAACTTGTGAATCCACACAAAAGCATTCAGAGCCTTGAGATTCAGTATCAGACGAACCCCATACAACAAGGGAGCTGTAAACCATTTGGAGGAAAATCGCTAAGGCTCCATGCACACTAGCGTATTTTTTAAGCTCCTAGAAGCTAAACAGTGTTATCCTATGTGTACATGCATGCTACTTTAGGCTATTAGCAGTTTTTGAGCTACAGCATCTAGGAGCAGAAAAAAACTCTTCTACGCGCAGCTAAACGCCACTAAAGCACTCCTATAAGCTTTTTTCTAGCTTTTTTTTCCCCCTCTACTATGTACTGGAAAAATGCTAATAAAACGCTAACACTTCTGAACGCTTCTAAAAACCAGGAGTTTTTTATCCAACGTTTTTCCCATCTTTTTTAACATATAAATAATGCTAGTGTACATGGAGTCTAAAACTGCTCGGACTCAAGGATCAGGGCAATCACTCACGCAGATTGGAAGGAAACAACTTGTGTGGCAGAAAGGAAAGAAATGCCATCTTGTAGCCTGAGAGAATGATTTAATGAACCCAGTTATCAGGGAGACCTGTTACACTGCCCTAAAAACAGGGAATACCAACAAACCTCTAAATGTCCAGGAGCATTACATAGTCACCCACAGGAGCCCAAGTGCCAGTGGGGAGCACTGCAGAGCGCTGCCATGTGGAACAGGACATGCCAATGACACAAGCTGCCCCAGGACTGAAGAACCATTCATTGGCGCACCCCCCTGCCTGAAAGGAATAGCAGGTACAACACTGCAGGCCCCCAGCTGTCAACCAAACACTCTGGGAAACCTGCAGACTGTCCCCTGTAAGAGAAATGCCCAAGGCAAAATGCATTGGGCCCGATTGGCACCCGGTCAACATATGCATGCTGGGCTGAACCAAGGAGTGACAGTGCAGTAAGATGTGGGCGAATGAAGCACAGTTCTGTGGCTGGGATCTCTGTGCCCATGTCACCCTTGGCTGTGTGGCTACAACTGGACCTGTACTAATGTTGCCTCAGTCCTCTAGCGAGCTGCCACATATTGGCCAGCAGCTCCCCAGATCAAGCCCCCAACACAGCGGCACCTTCGGCTCTCACGCTGGGAAGAATATGACAGAGGTGGGCGGGCAGCAGAGTGAAGCTCTTAAGCAAAATGGCAGCATCAGTCCCGCCCACCAGAGGAGCCTGCCAACTCAGGAACAGAGCACGGGCATTCATGACCTGCAAAACAGAGCAGGTGGCCACAGTTAAGTTGGCAGGCACTGAGCTCACGCAGCTAAGCCTAAAGTGGCAGGCTACCCGACCTCATGGTGCCTCTGCCCGTGGGACCACCAAGACATGAAGAGGACATTCCAAACAGGTGCTAGCACTGATGCTGCACAACAGGGCCCCACCGCCTCATTCCCATCACCAAACCTCAAGACATAGAAAGAAAACTGTAGGCTGCTGCAGTCAACCAGGGTCAGCACACTACTGGCCTGTCTATGGTCAAACCCAGGGGACCACCCATCAGCTTGGGAACACAGGTGAGTCTACCCAGCAACATATGGCAGCACAGTGGCCTCAGGGAAACCCCCTTTCCTAGACCAACCACCCCAGAGTATCCGTTCCCACGTCTAGGGGAGGAAGGCAGGGCATCTACTTACTGATTCAAAGAATGGAGGAGCCGGGTGACACTTATGCCTCAGGAATGTTGTATTGCGGCTGCAAAGCAAAGTTTTTAAAGGAGCTTTTTCCATTTTAATGCTGAAAGTGCAATACTTTAAATAAATTCTTGATAGTTAAATATTACACTATGATAGGCCACGCTATGTTTCTTTGAGCATATTGGCAGGAGAGAAGGAAGAGGCCGGAGGCCTCTTAAAGGGATACTCACCAGGTGTAACAGAAAAAAGAAGATCATCCCCAAGGCTAAGAAGGAAGGGAGCAGATTTTATACTTACACCCCCAGAGAGGAAAATGCCCATACAAATCTAATAACATGTTTTAGGTACGCATCTTGAGGTGAGTGCATTGGAGGAAAGGTGATGGAATCAACTTTGCATGCTGATGTAGAATCTATATTATTGAACACTGAGTAGCGGAAGATATAGACTGGAATCCCGCAGATGTGGCAACTTGTGGCAACAAACGAGTTCTGCAAAATACTCATCATACCTCTTAGCAAATAGCTTGGAATGTCTACTTTTCAAAGAGGGGTCATTTGGGAGGCTTTGTACTATTTTGGCATTTTTAAGGCCTCTGAAACTGTGACAGGTAGTCAGGAAGTGAAATGAAGAAATTTTGCCCTTTAAAAGCCTGAAGATGCTTATTAGATTTTGGCTTTCTGTACGTGACTAGACTGCCAAAAGGTCGCTTACATGTGGTATCCCCATACTCGGGAGAAGTAGCAGAATGTGTTTTGGGGTGTAATTCCACATATACCCATGGCATATGTGAGCAATATATAATTTAATTAACAACATTGTGAATTTTATTTTTTAATGTAATTTTCCAAAAACTTGTGGTAAAAATTAAATTCATTTATTGATGCAACAAGTCTCTCAGCAAATAGTTTGGGGTTTCTACTTTCCAAAAAGGGTAATTTGGGGGGGGTGTTTGGGGGGTCTATTAGACTCCACCCACTTCTAATGTTGGGCATACATGTAATGCTCTTTTTTTCGTTCTGCCCGCGGGCTGAACGAAAAAAAAAGAACCTAAGATTCCTCCATTCACATTGATCGATGTGGATGAAGAAATCTTTGCCAAAAAAAATTTATGCCGAAGCATAGGAGTGATCCATCCACTGACCACCCCAGGTCCCCATGATTGGGCATATATGTTCTTTTTTTAACTGCAGATGAAAAATCTCATCCAGCAATGCTACATGCATTGAAGTATATTCTGTTAGCAAGACCCTGTTGCTGTCAGAATAAACAGATGGCTGCTACAGCTGAATGGTGTTCCTGCAAAGCAAACAACAACAGTTAACAATAAAACACAATAAAATAACATTAACTTGGTAAAACAACAACTTTTGTTATTGAAGACTGTGCCAAAAAAACTATATATAAAAATATATGGCGAAAAATAGGAGCGATCTGCCGACTGACCACCCCAGGCCCCGATGCTTGTGCATATATGTTCTTTTTTTGCTACGGATGAAAAAATCTCATCCAGCAGCGCTGCACGCACTGGCATATATATTCTGAGAGCAAGACCCTGTTGCTGTCAGAATAAACAGATCGGAGCTGTAAATGAATGGTGTTCCTGCAAAGCAAACAAGAGTTAACAATAAAAAAAAGTAACAATAGAACATTAACTCATAAAAACAACTTTTTTTGGGATTTTTTTTTTTTTTACTTTTTTTGCAACAGCCTCTGATTTTTGGATCTTTCAAAATGTGACAGACAGTTTCCTGACTATCTAACATCTTTCGAGACCCTGTGTGAAAATGGTGAATATGTGCTCTAGACTGTGCCATGCCGTACCCTATACTAATACTCCACTAGTGTGTGGTAGTGACAGAAGCAGTCCTTGAGGCAGAGACCAGGTTGGCGAGGACAACAGACAAAAAAAGTTGGTGTCGCTTCTTATTCCATGTCTACTACAGACATGACATCTTTGGGGTGACCTTTGAGTTGGAGTACCAGAGAGGACATCCGAAAAATGCCTTTCATGCAGCCGGCTAACTGCATCTAGATTTGGGGATTGGGCCACAGCACCTTCTGGATACAAAAGGGCCATGATGATCTCTTTCTGAAATTTTAGCAAGGATCCACTTCGTCCAGTTGCTTTGTAGACTATAAAATATAGACAATTGAAATAAATAAATAGACACCTTTTTGTACCAGAGTAGAGCTTTCTGGGAAACTAGGTATGGATTTATCATTTGGTTGTTGAGGTTCACTCCTCCCATGTTAAGGTTATAGTCATGGACACAGAGGAGATTCTCAACAATGCCAGATGCCATGCTAATTTGGACTGTCGCGTCTGTGTGAATGGAAGACAGGACGAAAACATCCTTTCATCATTTCTCAAGCAGGCTTTCTCCCCCATTCTAAGTCAAGTATTTACTGTACAAGCCATTGGAGGAAGCCCTGGCAAATAGGTCACACGATGCCACATAAGCCCTAAAATTATATGTATAGCCTGTGACCCTCTCACAGAGCTTATACAGTTTGACCCCAGATCGGGCACACTTGCTCGGGAGGTACTGTTTGAATACAAGGCGGCCAGTATAGTAAACTGGAGACTCATCCACACAGACATTTGGCCGGGGCATATACACATCTGCAAATTTCTCAGTGAGGTGGTTTATGAGGGGTCTATTTTGTAGAGCCGGTCATGTTCAGGGTCACCCCGAGGACGACAGAGTATGTCATCACTGAAATGCATGAAGTGCGTTATCGTCTCATATCTATGCCTGGCCATGGCAGCAGAGAACATGGGCATATGATGAATTGGGTCTGTGGACCAATACGACCGTAACTCATTCTTTTTTGCAATGCCTATGTTGAGGGTTAGGCCTAAAAAAGTTTTACATTCAGAAACCGTAATAAGTTTCCATGCAAATTTTCTCGCAAGAGCTGAATTTGAGTTGTTGTGCAAATACTGTAAATTGCTTTGGCCCACAATCAAACTGTACAAATATTCTGTGAAAAACAGTTCCAAAAAAATCAAGGGGAGTAGTTAAATTTGCTGTTTCCACCTGAATTCTGGGTTGGGCAGTAAACGGGGGAAATACGGGGGCTGTAGAATCTGTGGGCTGCCAATCAGGATTTGCAAGCATGTCCAGAAGGACACTATGGGCTCTAAGGACCTGTGTGCGAATTCTTGGTGGCTGCGGGATGCTACTTGTGCTCACCACCTCACCAGCTTGTACTGCACTTATGGGACTCGCTATGTCACCATGTGATACTACAGTGCTGATATGAAAAAGACCAGGATGTACTAGGCCTCTGGTGCTCGCCAGTTCACCAAAAGGTAGTGCGGCACTAAAACTGGCACTCTGCTGCGTATCAGACAAGTCATGCGTTTTAGCACTTCAGCTTCATGGGGTCAGGTACGCCTGATCTTACCAGGGATCTCTTCTCCATCACTCAAGCTACCCGACGGAGTGCTGCTGCTTTCTACAGGTTCATATTCTGAAGCAGATTCTGTCAGAGAGGCTTCGCTCTCATTTGACATGCTGAGAATCCTGTAGGCCTCTTCACTAATGTACCTCTTTGGGGACATTTTGGGCTCTAAATTTACAGGTACCTAGTGTGACTCATGGGAAAAAGAGCACCTGGCTGTCAGGGACTACTTGAACCACTACCAATAAAATTCACATGCGAGTGCTAGCAGAGATCAAGCCTGATTTTGCTTACACTGCGGCTCTGTGTCCAATGTATTACAGGTGACTGATCAGAAATTACACTGACACTGCACTTCTCGTTAGGGGGGGGGAGCGCTGGGGCTAAATGCAAGTTCTGGTAGCGAACAGGGCTGCTAACTGGTATAGTTCTGTTCGTGATCAATATATTGATCCATACACACACTAAACTAGTAATGATGGTGATCAGCAACCTATAGCGTAAGTGCACGGACAATCTAACGTTAGCTGACCCTGGCTGGGAGGGACGCTAATTGATCCTGATGCTATCTCACATTGCGAGTGGCAGTAATACAGTGATCAGTGACAAATAATGTACACTGACACTGTACTAATGGCACTGGCAGGGTGGCAGGGGGGCAATCAAAGTGTTAAATATGGCAATCAGGGGGTTAAAATGTGTTTATCTAAGGTGTAGGTGCAATTGTGCTGCTTTTACTCATGTGTGGTGTCTCTTTCCAGCTAGATCCTGTGATTGTATTTACAAATACAGGCACAGCTCTGCTTCTCAATTCACTGTAGGAGATCAGCAAAGTCCCAGCCTAAAATCACTGGCTGAGACCTGCTAACATGCATCTCCTACAGCGCATGTGCGCTCTAAACCCCGAAGAGCGAAGCGGTGTACAGGTACGTCACTTTGGCAAGCGGTTAATAAATAGTACACTATGTTGGTATTTGTCTTCTGGTGCACATTGTTTATGTCTTGTGGGAGATTTGCATATCATATTGGGGAATAAGTCCACAGAGAGGATCGTTATAAGTTGTTAACCATTTGGAACTTGTGTCTGAATCCTTGGTTAAAAGCGCTTATGTCCTTCCTTTTCATTAAGGGGTCATAGATCTGTGGTGAGTGCATTGAAGTGTCACACGTGGTACTGGTGTAATTAGCAGAAAGAAGAGGAGCAATAAGCACTGATTATATAGTACCTTTATCATTCACATTGGGGTGTGGGACTTTTTATTGATAATGTGAATTTGGACTAAAATGCAATACTATATTATTTAAAATTTAGTATTTTGAATTTATGAATAAGTGGGGTCATGCTAAAAGGGGCAGCTACACATCATTTCTACAGCACATTATAAATTTTAGAGGTCTGTATTTTTAGGGTTTTTCACGATTTTTAGGAGCAGGCGCCCATTATTAGAGTACCTCTTTTAGTACATAACATGTTTGTTAAATTTAATTTTAAAAAATGCAGCTTTACATTTACGGTTTACAGTTTTCTCCACTTCATCATAGAAAATCTAATTAGGTACAATGGTTTTCATGTGCTTTGAACATTTGATCATTGAGCACCCCAGTACCAATACTTTTCTTTTTTTAAAAAATACATGGCTTGGCACTCATGAGTTCTCCACAGCATGTGTATGAAATGTCACCTAGCTATATATGGCAGTGGTGGCTTTTCTATGGGCACTTTCACACAGTTTTGCTGCCCCTATTACCCTGCTAAAAGTGCAAGAAAATTACAACCAAAATATTTCTCTTTAAATCCTATGGAACTGTTCACACCAAGGCACTGCGGGTGAGGTGCTTCTTGAAAAGTCCTGCATACTGAATCTTTAGTGCTCTGTTTAAAAAGCACATCAAAAACACTCCTCTCATTGAAATCAATGGAAACGCATAAAAAAAACACATAACAAATGCACTGCAGTTGCATCTTGGTGCACTTTTTGAGTCACATGTCCATATGTTACATAGCATAGCTAACAGAAAATGCACCAAAAATGCATCAAAAACGCATATGCCACCAGACAATATGGCAAAATAGTAATATATCTTACTGTGTACAACCAAAACAATAATTTCAGGTGTGTGGGTGCAGCAGACCCCTACTGGCCAGCTGACTCATCTTAGAGGACAGATTGACTTGAGACAAACAAAAATTGCTATGATTTGCCAGCACTACAGCTGTTGCCTATGAATCTCTCCTCTATTCAGTTAAATATGTATACTTTGTTGGAGCTAGCATGTTTGTCAAAACAGTGCCTAGAATAATTAGGCCTCATGCACACAGGGCATTTGCTTTGCTCCTATGAACGTCAAAACTCCTGGTAAGCTTAGAAAATGCACCTAGAGTCACATATTGCACATGCATTTAGGAGCATCAAGTGCTTGAGTGTTAATACATTCCACTGGCGAGAATTAGTTTATTAGTTTTAGAATAGAATATTAGTTTACATGCGTTTAGCCCGCCCTACCTGTCCCGCGGGTGTCAGCAGCGGGTCTCAGCCGCCAGGTCACGGCCGGTCATTACCGGCCGTTTCCCCGCGATTAGCGGTGATCGCTGACAGAGAGCAGGGCTGCATTGTTTATACACAGCCCTGCTATCTGTCAGTTGCCTGTCAGCTCCTGACAAGCTGAAGAGGGAGAGAAGAGTTTCTCTCTACCGATCAGCCTGTCCCCGTCCAGCACACAACCCCGCCCACTAGTAAAACACTCCCCTCACACAGTTAACCCTAAAAAATGTTAACCCCTTCCTCCCCAGTGCCATTAGTACAGTGTCAGTGGGGTTTTTTTTCACTGATCACTGTATTGGTGTCACTGGGAATGTCAGTGACCCCAAGTCAGTTCCCCCCCAGTGTCAAAATGTCCGCCTCAGTCCCGCAGTCCTGCCATAAGTCGCTGATCGCTGCCATAAGTCGCTGATCGCCGCCATATGTCGCTGTTCGCCGCTATTATTAGTATAAAAAAAAATTAAAAATCCCAGTATCTTTCCCGCCATTTGTAAACGCTATAACTTTCATGTAAACCAATTAATTTACACGTATTGGGATTTTTTTAGCAGAGACATGTCGCAGAATGCATTTTGGATGAAATTTGTGACAAAATTTGATTTTTTAATTTTTTTTACTGGACATGTTTTATAGCAAAAAATCCAAAATATTGTTTTTTTTTCTCAAAATTGTCAGCCTTTTTTTTTATAGCGCAAAAAATTAAAAACGCACAGGTGATCAAATACCACCGAAAGAAAGCTCAATTTGTGGGAAAAAAAGGATGTAAATTTAATTTGGGTGCAGTGTTGCATGACCGCGCAATTGTCAGTTAAAATAACGCAGCGTCGTAACACAAACCTCTTCTGTAACCGCTTCCTGACCACCCTACAGCAGAAATACTGCTACAGGGCGGCATGGGTACACACGGGTGGGTAAATCACACATATGTATATATATATATATATATATATATATATATATATATACGTGATTCGCGCTCCCATGGTTTTCACACCCCTCCCAGATAGCGCCAGATTGCCCGTCAGTACACCAGTCATCACATTTAACCCCTTGATTGCCAGGAGCACGCTCCTGTACAATAAACCTGCATTGCTAGTATAATGTCTGAACGGGTCGATATCTTTGATCGGGTCAGCACTATACCAGCGTTCACATTAGTATAGCGTCCCCAAAAACGCAGCGTTAGCGGGATCAGCCCTGGCACCTGCCAACACCTGCGTTTAGCCCCTACGCTTACCCCCCCTTCTCCCCCAGCAAGTGCAGTGTCAGTAGGTCACTGTCACTTGATACATTGCACACAAAACCACAGTGTTCGCAGAATCAGGCCTGATCTCTGTTAGCACTTGCCGGTAAATTTTGATGACTCTCATATGCAGCAGAGTGCCAGTACTAGTGCCGCTCTACCTTTTGGCGAACTGGCGAGTACTAGCGGTCTAGTACATCTTGGTCTTTCACATACCTCCTTGATTTTTGGAGCTGTTTTTCATGGAATATTTGTATGTGTTGATTGTGGATCAAAGCAGTTTATATGCACAACAATTTATTGCCGCCAACCCAAATTCAAACCTTGCCAGACCATTCGCATGGAAAATCATTACGGTTTTCAAATTTACATTTTTTTTGGGCCTAACCCTCAACATGGGCATTACTAAAAGAAATGAATTGCGGTTGTATTGGTCCGCAGACCCGATTCATCATATAATGTGTTCTCTGCTGCCATGGCCAGGCATAGATATGAGAGTATAATGTGTTTTATGCATTTCAGCGACAATACACTCTGTCATCCTCGGGGTAACCCTGAATTTGACCGGCTCCACAAAATTCAGCCCCTCGCAAATCACCTTACCTAAAACTTGCAGATGTCTCTACTCCCCAGCAAAACATCTGCGTTGAGGAGTCCCTTATTAATTTTTCTGGCCGCCTTGCATTCAAACAATTTCTCCCCTGCAAGCGTGCCAGATATGGGGTCAAGATGTAGAAGACCTGTGAGAGGGCAACAGGCTATACTTATAAGTTTCGGATTTACGAGGGAAAAGATAGTCACGTGGAGCCTGCCCAGACTACATGGGAAGTAGTGGCAAGATAGTTTGGGACTTAGTGTCATCATTTCTCCATATGGGGTACCACTTATACATGGACAATTTTTATTCAAGAGTGACACTATTTAGACATTTATTCAATCTTGGAACTGGCACTTGTGGCAAAGTGTGACCTAATGTGTGCCCACCATTAGAAGTGCGTGGATGCAGGGCGGTATATTCTAATGGTGGGCATACCACACACTTTTTCTGCCAGAGATTTCTTCTCATTTTTTCATTCAGTCCACTGGCTGCATACAAAAAAAAAAAAAGAACATAGCATATATAACCAACAAGGACCAGCGATGTACTGGTACATCACTGGATTTGAATGGTTATACCAGGATGATGCCTACAGCTGCAGGCATCATCCTGGTATCGTTTTTTTCAGCCAGTGATCGGCTATCATGTAAAAGCAATCCTAGTGGCTAATTAGCTGCAAGATTGCTTTTACAAGCAGTGGGAGATGATGTCCCTCCTCCCCCGCTGCCTTCCACAGCCTTCCCGGGCAGTCCCGTGCCATCAGGGGAACCTGAGAATGCAGCCGATGTTTCTGCCAGCTGACCATAGAGCTGATTGGAGACCAGAATGGTGCCAATCATCTCTACAGTCTAAGAATTCAGAAGCTACAAGCATCACTTCAGTTTCGCAGGATATAAATTGGGAAAGCATCTGATCACACCGATTTTGGTTTGATTAGATAATGTAAGGGCAGAGGAGATATCTAGAGTCTGATAGACCGCAGATTTCTCAAAAAAGAATATGACAATGCCCATTGAAGTTATAGGGGTTATTTGCATTCCCTGTTATAGCATTAAAAGTGATAAAAAAAATGAAAGGTACAATGTAAAAATAATAAAAGAAAAATCAAAATAACTAAAAAAAAAAAAAAAATTGCCCCTCCCATGCGCTCACACCTGTGTGCACAAGCCTTGACCCTGTGCCGCTATGTAAACAGCCGTTGCACCATGCATGTGAGGTATTGCCGTGAACGTCAGATCAAGGGCAGTAATTCTAACACTAGACCTCCTCTGTAAATCTAAAATGCTGGCTTTTAAAGGCTTTTAAAGCGCTGCCTATGGATATTAAAAATGTTTGCAGTTTGTCGCCATTGAACGGGGCATGCGCAGTTTTAAAGCATGTCATGTTTGGTATCTATTTACTCGGCATACCATTATCTTTTATATTTTACCAAACAATTGGCCAATATATTGTTTTTGTGCATTAAAAGTAAAAAAAGTGTATTTTTTTTAAAAAATTGCTTTTGAAAAATCGCTGCGCGAGTACTATGTGCCATAAAAAATTGTAGTACCCACCATTTTATTCACTAGGGTGTCTGCTTTAAAAAAATATATAATGTTTGGGGGTTCTAATTAATTTCCTAGCAAAAAATACTGATTTTTTTCATGTGAACAAAAGGGCTTGGTCTTCAGGTGGTTAGAAGAGTGAATGATGTGTGGCATAAACTTCTAATGCTGGGCATAAAACGCCCCCACCCCCCAAAATTACCCCTTTTTGGAAAGTAGTCACCCCAAACTATTTGCTGAGAGGAATGTTGAATCAATAGAAGAATTTATTTTTTTACCACAAGTTTTTGGAAAATTACAAAAATAAATATATATATATATTTTTTTTTTTTTACACAATATTGTCACTTAAATGATTTACTGCTCACGCATGCCATGGGTATATGTGGAATTACTCCCCAAAATACATTTTGCTACTTCTCCCGAGTATGGGGGTACCACATGTGAGAGACTTTTTGGCAGTCTAGCCAAGTATAGGACCCTAAAATCCAATAAGCACCTTCAGGCTTTTAAAGGGCTTTATTTCCTCATTACACTTCCAGACTACCTATCACAGTTTCGGAGGAGCCTGAAATGCCAGGATAGCACCTAACCCCCCCAAATTACCCCTTTTGGAAAGTAGACGCCCCAAGGAATTTGATAAAAAGCAAGGTAAGTATTTTTCAGATCTCATTTGTTGCCACAAGTTTTTGGAAAATGAAGAAAAAAAACAAAAACATATTTTTTCTATTTTTTTTCTATTTCAAAACCTTGTGAGAAAAAATTAGATCTGCAAAATACTCACCATGCCTCTTTTTAAATTCCTTGGGGTGTCTACTTTCCAGAAAGGGGTCATTTGGGGGGTTTGGGGCTATCCTGGCATGTCAGGGCCTTCGAAACTGTGATAGGTAGTGAGGAAGTGTAATGAGGAAGTTACGCACCTTCAGTCTTTCAAAGTGGTCATTGGATTTCAGGCTCCTGTATGTGGCTAGGCTCCCAAAAAGTCTCACACATGTGGTATCCCCATACTCAGTAGAAGTAGCAGAATGTATTTTGGGGTGTAATTCCACATATACCCATGGGTTGTGCAAGAAATAAATCATTTAAATGACAACTTTTTGCCATTTTCCAGAAACTTGTGGAAAAAAAATAAATCTTCCATGGACTCAATATGCCTCTCAGCAGATAGCTTAGGGTGTCTAATTTCCGAAAAGGGGTCATTTGAGGGTGTTTGTACTATCCTGATATTTTAGCACCTCAAGAGATGTGATGGGCAGTCAGAAAGTAAAAGCTATGTAAATTCCATTATCTATACCATAGTTTGTAGACGCTATAACTTTCACAAAAAGCAATCAATATACACTTATTGGGATTTTTTTAACCAAAAACATGTAGCAGAATACATTTTGGCCTAAATTTATGATGAAATTTTAGTTTTTTTAGATATTTTTTATGACCAAAATTAGAAAATATTGTTTTTTTCAAAAAGATTTTTTTTCTTCAAAAATTTTCTGGTTATAGCGCCAAAAATAAAAAGTGCACAGGTGATCAAATACAACCAAAAGAATGCTCTATTTGTGTTAAAAAAAGGACATAAATTTCATTTATGTACCATATTGCATGACCGTGCAATTGTCCGTTAAACTAGCGCAGCGCTGTATAGCAAAAAAATGGCGTAAATTGCAGTATCTATACCATAGTTTGTAGATGCTACACACAAAGCAATCAATATTGTCATGGAAATTTTGTATTGTTGGTCGAACTTTAAATGTGTCATATATTCGTGTTATTCATATGTCTCTCGTGTGGCTTAATTAAAGCTCTGAAGGCTGCAATTGGGCCATGCGCATGTACAATGTATGTATTACAGTACTCAGCTTGGTAATGGATGAGATGGCAGATCTGCGCTTATAGACCGGCGTGTATACCACCACGGCATTCGATGCGAATGTCGATGGCAGTAGACCGCGGGCCTGTATCCACATATCAGCAGCATAGTACCACATGGGCTTCATAACGCAAGGCGCCAAGCGGTACGAACTCCGCGTGTAGGCTTATGCATATCTTACAACCCATTACCAACCTGAAACTGTATCTGGATGGATGTGTTTTAATAAAGATCGTATCGGGCCCGTCCAGGTACAGACTGATATTTTTAGGGAGTGCTTGTACAGGGAATGGACATACCAATAGAAGCTAGTAGGACAGGAAATATGACCTCAGATGGCTCATGGGGGGGAAGGGGAGGAAGTCTGCTGACCTCAGAAGACTCATGGGGGAGGACCAGTGATAGATAATAGGAAAGGCTATGCTCCAATTGGAATATACATCCTTTGTATAGGCACTCCCCATTGCATTGTTTGGTGGGAGGGGATTGACTTTATTCATGTGGGGGGCATGTGTGTATTATTAATAAAACAGAGAGCGGAGTCTAAAACCAGCCCTTATGTGAGTTGCAACACCATCCTGAGAGTGTCGTTTGATCATTCTAGGGTAACAGAGCTCTAATTCCCCCACATCTCAACAGAGCCAAAGTATTTGGATGGGCAGGAATCGTGTAGTTTGGCTGCAGTCGTGGTAAGCAAGATTCGCACAGCTTTATGGGGGATTTCTGCGCATCCAACTGCGAGTACTCACGGTAAGGAGAAATTCGTTAAAGTGAATTTCCAAGACAGTTTGGCGAGCCTGGTGGATACTAACGCGTATTCTTGCATAGCTAACCAAGAACGGGGGGGAATAGCCATCATGAACTAGCAAAAAGTATGCCGGCACATTTCAGGTCTCTCTGCCATTAAGAGGATCGCTTTTTGCGTGTTCGTGTAGCTGATTTCGCTCTCTGTTAGCTAACAAGAATTACCGCTTGGCAAGGACCTAGTTTTTTGTCCTAAACTCTTGATTTGTGGGTGAAAGATGAGGGTTTGTCTCTGCGGAGAACAGCAGAGGGGTGGGTTTGGTTGGCTGGATTTGGTCAAGTTTAAAAATCTTCCAACCAAAAATTAAACGGGTATATGTTTTAGCGGGTAAAAGTTGTTGCATAGTGTTAGGTAAGTATTTGCGGGTTGTAGGTACTGTGGTAATTGCTCTACCCCCCTCCACGTGAGGTAATTATTACAGTGCTGAAAGGTTTAGGTTAATTGTTAACTGCTGTAAGATCTCTGTGTGTATGTAGTCTGTGCAATGTTTTGTGGTACTACTGCTCCCAGCGAGCATGCAGCAGGGGGTCCTTTCTGTTACATGTGCATGTTAGTGTGACATGTTGGTGTTTTATGTCCGTTCTGTGATTGTGCCAAATTGTGTTGTATGTGTACTGCATATTGTTGTGTAATTGTCCAGTGTATGTTCTGTCCAAAAGTCTGTTTTATGTAAGAGGTTAGAGGCAATTTTGAGGCTAGAATCTGCCATGTGCTCCTCTGTGGGGGGGCCATTCTAGTGTTACCATGTGCTTCCCTGTGGGGGGTAATTCTAGTATCTGCCATGTGCTCCTCTGTGGGGGGTCATCTTCTTGACTAACCACATGGACTCCTTTTGTTTGGTGGCCATTTTGTTGGCTACCATGTGCTTTCCCTGTTGGTGGCCATTTTGTTGACTACCATATGTGCAGTAATCTCTATGCAATGTGTATGCAGTTTCTTATATGCATTTGAGCCATATTGTGTTTTTAATCCAAATTTTTTACAGTTTCATTTGTTTGCTTTTAGCTTTAAATTTGCGTATTGCCAGCCAATTTAAAGTGTGTTAAGCGAGTTTTCCCTTCACGTGTTCCACATTTAGTGAGCGCGGTGAAGTCTGGGTTTTTGCACATAGATTTCTTGTATAGTGATTATGTTTTTATTGTGTTTTTCCTGTTAAAAGTAGTTCCTTATTGTAAAGCGGGTTTGTTTTAAACTGCTGTGTCACGTGTTTCGCGTCCAGCAGACTTTTTGTGTAAACGGTTTTAGGTGGTTGCAGCGAAAATTGCGTGTGTAACGTGGATCGTTTAGCGGTGCTGATAGGAGTGATTTTTGCGTCAGCAACAAGGTTACTTTTGGCGCAGTTTTTCGGTTTACCTCTGTGTAATTGTTTTACTGTGAAACGTCCCGTGTTTTTCATAAGGATCCACTTTGTCCTTTTTAACAGTTTTTCAGGTTGAAAAAGGGTTTTTCTGTGTGTATTAGGAAAGTTTTTTTCTTTACACAAATTTCCTAAAGGTCAGTTAGCAGGTTTCTGGCCAACCAGTGACCCCTAAGTAACATCCAAGAACCCCTCTTTTTGTTTTGACTTGTGTTAGCTACTGTGTGCTGGGAGAGAAAAGCCACTTTCATCATTGTGCGGTGTGGCCTGCCAAACACAGTGGGTGATGAGAACCACATAAATTACGCTGTGGGAGTGGGCGGTCCAGGGAAGTAACACTTAGCCTGGTTTCCACAAACACTTTGGGTGGTCAGGATCACATAAATTGCGCTGTGGGAGTGGGAGGTGTGCTCTCAGTCTGACCGCCACTTGATGCGCTTCGGGTGATCGATAAGTATCACATAAATTACGCTGTGCTGGGAAAGTGGT
Organism: Staurois parvus; assembly: GCF_062004578.1. Classification (NCBI taxonomy): domain Eukaryota; kingdom Metazoa; phylum Chordata; class Amphibia; order Anura; family Ranidae; genus Staurois; species Staurois parvus. The sequence goes on from NW_028318087.1 coordinate 4,552,036, forward strand.
GGAATCAGGCCTCTCGGTAGGATCCCACCGAGTGCTCCAGGGGGTAAACAGGTACCCGGACGCGGGATATATACCAGTGACTAGTCACGATGGGCAGTAGTCAGTCCATGAAGAGAGAGGGGGAACCAGCCCTCTTCAGGGTAAGGACAGCTGCACAACTGATGAAGGTGAGTTTGGGGGGGAAGTCTACAGAACCCCTCAAAAGGTGGAATAAATGGTCGAAGGGTACCAGATGGGAAATTCCCCGGGAAGGTACATTTGACGCATGGAGGTGGGAAAAATTCATCTCTGAATTTGAACCACGGATGCAGGCGTCAGAACTAGAGATCGCACAGCTATGGCTTCACAGGTCAATCCAATTAGGGAAGCAGGGCATACATAAACTGGTGTCTGTCCGGAAGAACCAGGTGATGTATACCTGGCCTCCAGAGGGAATAAAACAGGAGGATCCGGTGTCAGAGGTGGAGGAAGCTCTTTCAGGGCTGACTCTACTAAGGCAGGCAGGATCAGGGTCTGCTGGGGTTCCCGAACAACCAACAGTGGCTGAGAGAAGTATAACTGCACCTGTCTCTTCTGTTAGTGACATCACTCTTGATGTACCTTCCGTGTCTTCTGTATCTATGCCTCAGCCTCTACCTCTACCTCTCCCTTCTTCCTGCTTCACCCCAGCTCCTTCTGTTTCCAACTATGAAGCCTACTCAACAACCGATTTGCAGACTATCTGTGAATCAAGGGGAATAGACACCCGCTTAAGAAACAGGGCGGATTGCATCAAAGCGCTACGAACCACTGATCAGACCCCTGCCCCCCAGCTATACCCTGATCTGAGGGACCTCAAACCTGAAGGTGCAGTAAGCGAGGTGGTTAATCTAAGCCCACCGATGAAGCTGGGTCAGCCCTTGCACTCTTCCCGGACCGAGGCCTATCCAGTCAGAGTGCAGCAATTTGAAGGTCCTCCCAATGCACGGGGGAACGGACTTTAGGGGAATGGGTAGTTTGGCATGTCCCCTTCACCCCGGCAGAGATCCGCACTATTCTGGCTGAGCTCCCGGACTATCGAGTCAATCCGAGAGGATTTGCTCGAATGTTTGAACAAAACCAGTTCAGCTATGGTATGAGCGGGTCAGATTGTGCGCAGATCCTGCGGGCTAAGGTGGGCATGGAAGTGGCCAGTACAGTGATTGCAGGGTGCTCTATAACCACGCATGAGGAGATGACTTCAGGGGGCAAAGAGTTCTGTACACAGCTAAAGGCAAAGCTTCCAGAAATGTATGGTGCTACCTCTACTACGGACATGATGAAGCTCACCCAGGGTCCTAATGAGGAAAGCGCCTGCTTCTGGCGCCGTCTCAAGCAGACGGCACTGGATGCGGATCTGGAAGTTGGACCTGATGCTCCAACTGAAGGGGTAAAGGTGACCGCGACGCACATTCTGTTGCGGGCCAAATTTTTGGAAGGCATCAATATTAAAATTCGGGAAAGGCTGGTTCTGGCCCGACCCGAATATAATGAGATGTCTATCCCTGCTATCCTTTCCACTCTTGCGGCAATAGAGAGGGAAATGGATAGAAGAAAACAAGACAAGGCCAAAGTTCTTATGTCCCAGACCCCACACGAAAAACCAAGGGATCTGGGTCACAGGAAGGATAGGCCCCCACCCAGGTGCTTCCAGTGCCACCAAACGGGGCACATGAGGAGGAGCTGTCCCCAATTACCTAAAGGTCGGTGGCAGTTCATTCCTGATTAGTCCTCCGCCCCTATGACCACCATGGTAAGTAACTCCTATGAATCCTCATAGGAAGTTGGCAAATCGGTGTCGGCCCAGATCCATCTTTTTCTCGAGGAATTAAAATATCCCCTCCCTTGCCTCACCAACACCAGTGCAGCAAGAACGGTCCTGCGAAAACAGGACATCCAAGGCAAGGTACCCCTCTCAGGGGAAAGCCCTCCTAACCCCTACTAACCTCACTATCAAACGATGCACTATTCTTAACCCAGCTTCTCTTCTTCCTGTGTCGGAAGATGAGAAGGGGGGGGAGGATAGCAATGACAGTGCTGAATTTTGCAACACGACTAACAATACTAACACCTCTTCTGCTAACATGTCTTCTTTGTCCACTACTAATCTCTCTTCCAAAGGACACGACTGCATTTCTTTGGTGGAACTGGAGTCAGCGGCGACACACCCCATATCACCCCGAGAGTAGCGGTAAGGTTGAACGTCTTCCGATACCCAAAAACCTTGGCCTGAGTGTCTCCCCATTGCCCCCTATTCCATCCGGAATGCCCCTCGGCAACCACATGGGCTGTCACCCTACGAGGTGTTGTTTGGGGGACCTCCCAAAACAGGGTTGTACTTTCCTCAACAGTTGTCGTCTTTGCATTCACAGCTTACAGGTTATGTGCAATCTCTGCAACGGGAGCTGCAGAAGATACACCATCGGGTTCGCGAATCGCTCCCCGATCCAAATGCAATAACAGGTGTTCTTTCTATTGAGCCAGGTGATTGGGTCGTCCTAAAGAAACATCAAAGAACCGGACTCGAGCCACGGTTCACCGGACCATACCAAGTCCAGCTGACGACACCTACCTCACTCAAACTCGAGGGACGAGACAACTGGGTGCGCGCAAGCCACTGCAAGAAGCTTTTCAGCTACACCAGAGAATGAGGGGTGTCATTTTCCTTTTTCTTTTTGTTTGTATGTCTTACATGTGTGTGAACGGAGGAAAAGACGGCAGATACCCCAACCTTTTATTTAAAATGCACCTGCGTTTAGCCAGAACCGCCAACAAAACCAACTGTTGGGTATGCTCTAAGCCCCCACCCAGTCATCACATGTCCGCAATGGCCGCTGTTCATGCCCTATATGACATCCGCGTCGGCATGAAAAAGCAAGGGACCCCTGGTCAGCCCCCACGTAGACATTTGTCGGTAGAACTTAATGACACATTTTTAGCAGGTAACATCAGTTTTAGCACCAATATTAGCTCTAGCTCCTGTAGGACCCTCGTCAGTCCATTATGGGTAACTGGGCAGCTAGGCAGCCCTCAGGTGTGCTTTAACATCAGCTTTGGCACAGGTAACAAGTTTGTTGGGACTACCACCTGCGAGGGAGGTATAACTGTCAATCTGACTAACCAGACTTCCCTTCTGAGTAACCACACTGACCGACCAGACCACGTGTGTTGGAAGGACGGATGTGATGTGCAGACTGAGGGAGCAATCCCCCAGTCTGTGCAACTGTTGCTCAGTGCCAGAGGCCGAACGAGGAACTCTTCCTGCTCTGCTCTGACAGGTCCATACTATTTTCTGTGTGGTTCGGCAGCCTATAGAACATTTCCCCAGAACGCGAAAGGTTCGTGTGCCCTCATAAAGCTAGTCCCCGCATCCTATGTAGTGATGGATCATGAAGAGTTGATGGTCCACAAGAAGGTAAGGATGGCAGGGAGAGTTCGCAGGGAGCTGTTCTCTGAGGGCGACCAAGCATGGCTTGGTTCCCCTCATGGACAGGATGGGGAATAGAACTTATGAAGCGCCTGAACAATTTTTCTGTCATCGTGGATAGTATGTTTAACGAGACCGTAGAGGCTGTCAGAAATTGCCCAAGAACAACGGCAGATGGGAATTTTAGTGCTTCAGGAGAAGATGGCCCTTGATTATCTTTTAGCCGCCAAAGGGGGGTTCTGTGAGTTCATCGGAGAGGATTGTTGTACTTGGATAGAAGACACCGATGACAAGGTCCAGGCCCATATGGACAAAGTTAGTGAACTACAGGGAAAAGCTAGAGCTATAGCTAGTGAGGGTTGGAATCCGTTCAAGGGTTTGGGAGGATTGGGAGATTTCCTGTTCTCCATCGGATCTTGGTTGAAGGAAGTGGGAGTGTATGTCCTGATGCTTCTCTTTTTCATCTGCTTTTTATATGCCGCGGTGAGATGTTCCTGTTGCCTCATCGACCGTGTAAGCCAAGCTCGGGCAGACGACCACATCTCCATGCCCGCTCCTGGGATCCCACTCCAACCACTGATCGGAGGAAGACCTCACCAACCATCCACCTTCTCTACAGATTACGTCCTGGCTTCCCTCTAATTTATCTCTCTGAAGACCACATTCTCCAAGACCTTCAAGCAAGCTTCAAGCCTCATCATGGTTTGTGTCTGCAATTTGGAAAACCGTCTGGGTCGAGACCAGCCTTGTGTGGCCCCGTCTGCAGGGGCAATTTGAGAATCTATTGCTGGATCTCCCCAGACCACCGTGGGATCACAAGCCTTATTCATACCACAAGTCTGTTTGTGGTTTTTGCAAGAGCCTTCCTGTAGTGAAGGTTCCAACGCTCTTGAGGATCATTGCTTCAATCAAGCCTGTTTGCGTCGAGTCTGCGTCGGGTCTTGTTGTTTCAGGTACCCCGTGGAGCTTTATTCTCAGGGACAACTACAGGAACTCTTTGAAGTTTGAGACTACACCCATCAAGCTGAAGAAGATCAAGAAGGGACACGAGGAGAATATGATAAAACAGGAGGGAATGTCATGGAAATTTTGTATTGTTGGTCGAACTTTAAATGTGTCATATATTCGTGTTATTCATATGTCTCTCGTGTGGCTTAATTAAAGCTCTGAAGGCTGCAATTGGGCCATGCGCATGTACAATGTATGTATTACAGTACTCAGCTTGGTAATGGATGAGATGGCAGATCTGCGCTTATAGACCGGCGTGTATACCACCACGGCATTCGATGCGAATGTCGCTGGCAGTAGACCGCGGGCCTGTATCCACATATCAGCAGCATAGTACCACATGGGCTTCATAACGCAAGGCGCCAAGCGGTATGAACTCCGCGTGTAGGCTTATGCATATCTTACAACCCATTACCAACCTGAAACTGTATCTGGATGGATGTGTTTTAATAAAGATCGTATCGGGCCCATCCAGGTACAGACTGATATTTTTAGGGAGTGCTTGTACAGGGAATGGACATACCAATAGAAGCTAGTAGGACAGGAAATATGACCTCAGATGGCTCATGGGGGGGAAGGGGAGGAAGTCTGCTGACCTCAGAAGACTCATGGGGGAGGACCAGTGATAGATAATAGGAAAGGCTATGCTCCAATTGGAATATACATCCTGTGTATAGGCACTCCCCATTGCATTGTTTGGTGGGAGGGGATTGACTTTATTCATGTGGGGGGCATGTGTGTATTTTTAATAAAACAGAGAGCTGAGTCTAAAACCAGCCCTTATGTGAGTTGCAACACCATCCTGAGAGTGTCGTTTGATCATTCTAGGGTAACAGAGCTCTAATTCCCCCACATCTCAACAGAGCCAAAGTATTTGGATGGGCAGGAATCGTGTAGTTTGGCTGCAGTCGTGGTAAGCAAGATTCGCACAGCTTTATGGGGGATTTCTGCGCATCCAACTGCGAGTACTCACGGTAAGGAGAAATTCGTTAAAGTGAATTTCCAAGACAATATACACTTATTGGGATTTTTTTTACCAAAAACATGTAGCAGAATACATTTTGGCCTAAATTTAAAACTAAGTTTGAGTTTACTATATATTTTTTATAGCTGAAAGTAAAAAATATAGTTTTTCTTCAAAATATTTGGTCTTTTTTTGTTTATAGCGTGAAAAATAAAAAGCGCACAGGTGATCAAATACCACCGAAAGAAAGCTTTATTTGTGTGAAAAAAAGGACATAAATTTCGTTTAGGTGCAGCATTGCATGACTGCACAATTATCAGTTGAATTAGCGCAGCGCCGAGTAGCAAAAAGAGGCCTGGTCATTAAGGGGGGTAAATCCTCAGGAGCTCAAGTGGTTAAAAGCAGTGTTTTTTTAAGCACAGGGTGCATAAGGCCTTAGTGGAAAACATTATTCTGCCTGCATGCTTGTTTCTTTAAACCAGGACTAAAGTCTAAAGTCCCACTTAAAAAGATTGCTAGAAATTAGATTTTTTTAATCAAAAGAGACATGCATAGGGGTTGAGTTACAAAACCACAGAGTGCAAAATCGGGTGCAGTCCTACAGAGAAACCAATCAGCTTCCAGGTTTTTTCATCAAAGCTTAACTGAACAAGCTGAAGCTAGAAGCTGATTGGCTACCATGCACAGATGCATCAAATTTTGCACTCTCCAGTTTTTGTAAATCAACCCCATAGTTTCTGTTGAAACATAATCCTACTTAGAAAAACTTCTGGGAATAAGACTTTTTCCAGAAACATGCATCAACTCAATTTCTAAAGACATAGCAATTCTTCTCTTAGAATGTACACCACATGATGGTACATTCTGGCTTACTCTTGTTATGCTGAGAACAGAGCCTGGAGCTGGGAAGGACGTAAGAGAAACAAAGCAGTCAAGAGTACAGGAGTTAGCAAAAAAATTGTAACATTTTAATAAATAAATATCCTCACTTACAGTAAAGTGTTACTAAACCCACGACCCTACATTCACTATATCTGGTCTCCCACAGAACATGGAAGTGCAATTATTTTAGTAAATATACACTGCTAAATACCTTTTCTCATCAGCAGTTAGATCAGTCTTGTGATGTCTGTCAGTGTCCAGCCAAGCACTGGTTAAAGCTTGCAGGAGGAGTTTTCATTCTGCTCTAGGAGGATGCAGAACCCCTGAACAATGTCTGGACAGTGCTGATTGGCCCTGTGTTGATCACATGCACTCTCCCAAGAAAAAAACCTCTCTAGCAATATACACCAAATTGAGCATGTGCAGAGTGACTCCACACAATATGTCTTATGAGGAGATAAGAGATGACACTGGAAAAAGGGGTAGATCAGAGAAGTCCAGATCAAACAGCCTTTTTACACAATGCAGAGGATTAATCCCTTAGGTTCCACAGTGAGTATAACAAGCATGCTTTACTGCACATACAAATTGATTTTACTGTTGTGGGTTTAGTAACACTTTAAGGATGAAGTAGTACAGCTTGGACGTGGAGAAAAATGTCAAACATGCAGGATGGAAAGGCAGAGCAGCTGGAAGCAAGCTGCTATCAGCATGGAGAGCAAGACCTGCCAGATAACAACCCAGAAGAGGTGTTCATGGCCTCTCTCAACATCCAGAGTAAGCACCAAAGGTTGGAGTGGACGGGCACATCTCCATCAGCGGCATAGGCATTCCTCCACAGGGCTCCTCTTATGGACACATGCTACACAATATTATTATTTTTAATATATTTTCCATTCAATCTAGCAGGTTATTCAAAGACATTGTGGACATTTAACATCAATCAGACTATGAGCGCTGAGTGCAATTAATTTCTTTACAAATCGAAATTCAGATGACATTTTTGTTATTCAGAATCTGAATTTCTGAATCACAATAGTAACGAATTTAAACAAATCCAAAATAAATCATAAACAAAATAATATAACAAAATAACTCATTCGAAAAATTTGAATTCGAAATGGAAACATATTGCAAACAATACAGTAAGGTATAAAAGTGAAATAAGATGATATCTATGTATGCAACTTTCACACTGCTCTATTGCAAAAACGCAGCTTTTTTGCTGCTGTGCATTGCGTTTTTGATGAGTTCTTGATGCGTTTTTGCCGCGTTAGTATTGAGTTTTCCCCTGGACATTTGACTGGACAAAAGCATTTTTCACAGGTGTGTTGCATTTTTTATGCCTTTTTTGCCAAAATTTCTATTCATTTCAATGAATACGTACATTTTTTTACTGCACCAAAAATGCAGCAAGCAGGACTTTTAAGGGCCCTTTCATACTGATCAGTTATGGTCAGTTTCTCAGTTTAAAAAAGTGGAAAAAAATGCATGATAAATGTGTCCCTTTAAATCTTATGGAACTCTTCACACTGGTCCATTGCATTTCAGTTGCGTTTTTAAAAGTCCTGCTTGCTGAATTTTTTGGTGCATGCTTGATGCAGTAACAAAAAAATGCACCTCTCCATTGAAATGAATAGAAATCGCAGCAGAAATACTTCAAAAACACAATGCACCTGGTGGAAGTGCTTTGTCCAGTCACATGTCCAGGGGAAAACTGCAACACAAACGCATTAAATAAGCATCAAAAACGCACTGCGTCAAAATGCAAAGCTTACCATAGTTCCCTGTCCTCTCATAGAGTTCATGTACACAGCAAAATAGGATAGAATAGAATAAAAAGGAATAGAATAGAATGGAATAGAATAGAACAGATTAGATTATAATAGAATAGAATAAAACAGAATAGATTAGAATAGAATAGATGAAAATAAAATCGAATAGAATACAATAAAATAAAACAGAATGAATATAGTGTCTTCTAAAATTCAAATTGTTTTCAAAGTGATTAAAAAATAACTACCAAATCCAAAGATATTAAATTAATCTGAATATATGAAACGAATTCCAAAAATGGATAATTCTAACACGGTGAATATGACGAAACAAAATTATTAACAAACAAATTCAAAACAAAACAAATTTTTTCCATTGTGCACATCTCTACACATCACCGGAGGAATTCAATGGACCAAGAGCAGCATCATGGAACCAGAAAAAGAGGAAGGGGAAATGGCAGCAGCATCAAGCACAGCAGTGACTGGAGGCTGGATTGTCACTGCTGGAGAAGGACACTGCATGAGGTACGTGTACCATACTGTCATGTTTTCTGTGCATACTTGCACATTACGGCAAAAGCTCACTGCACACAACAGAATGCAATTTAGCTTTTTCTGCTGCCTGTGTCCCATTGAAGAGATTTCACTTTCACTTCACCTTTACTTCCTGTCCCAAAAATACACCCGTAATTCAAAGAACATTTCTCTGAAGTGAAATAAATCATACCTAAGATAATTAGAACATGGGACACCATTAAAATATTTCACTTGACTTTCTATTCTGATGACAAATGCAAAATTTTGAATTCCATATAAAAAAGACTATGTCAAAGGAAAAATTGAACACCATTTTGTGAGTTTGATTATTTCATGACCTTATGAAACATGTAAAGGAAAAAAAAGGATTAAAAATTAACAGTCCCCTAAACTGACTAAGAGGCTGGTTTACTAAAGGCAAATGGACTGTGCATTTAGTAAATGTAATGTAGTAAAGTTTCACTTTGTAAATAATACCCAATCAGGTGTAAGGAAAAAGCATTTTTGCACACAAGCTCTGGGTAAAATGAGTGCAACTGCACTTACAAAGTGCACAGTCTATTTACCGTTTGTAAATCCATCCTTATGTGTTTGAAGCAATCAGATTTGCTGGTCTAGGAAGTCGTTCGTGCGTATATACTTTCAGATTTGTAGACATCCACTGCCACCTCTGCTTAAGCAAAACATGACACAAAGCTGGTAAGTGCAATCACCAAAGCTAGGGATGATAAAGTGTAGTGTTTGGAGAAATTAATCTTTAGTACCCTGATACCCAACTTACGGCTCACTGGAATTTACTGCACAGCCCTCGGGGCCCCTGCAGACAGTAGTCTGTGCTTACTCCTTCCCTTTCTCTAGTTACATTTATTTTACATCTGATTTTTTTTATCATCGATATTGCCAAGACTGCAGACATGCAACAGGAGATGGTCAAGTGTGGCATAAATACATTTTCAGCGAGATGTAGGGTGCTCAAATGTGTAAGCATTGATTTATAAAGGAGTGTAGTAGGGGTGATCTCTAGCAATCTCATGCAATGTGTTTTCAGTCTATGACTGTCTCCTGAAGCATGTCCATCATCTCATGTGAATTGGCCACCACTGCTTTAGCACCTAGGAAAGTTTTTTCTGGAAACAACTAATGGCTGCCTATCATACCAGCATCAGCACCACAGTATAAGAAATATCCACAGTAAACTAGTCACATTTACTTAGGTTAAAATAGCACTTTGAAAGGCATAAAGGGTAAAATATGACAAGCAAACCAACCCAAATAAATGTACAAGCAAATATTTTGAAAGCAGGATACTAAACAAGTGCTAGTTGCCAGTGCTAGCTGTTTTTAAATATATGCATATAAAAATAGGAATTTTACACTAAGCTAACAAAAAGACATCTGCAAAAACCCTTATATTTTGAAAAATATTCTGCTTTCCACTCCATAAAATAATGTATAATATGCCTAATTAAAAAATACCGGTGTCAGTGCATGGCAATTTACAAGGCCATAACACTGATTTCTTGCCTAAAGTAAATCAGGACAAGCCTCAGTACTCATTGTATTGTTTACACTGTCTAAGGTCTATGTTCAAATTAGAACAGGTAAATAAAGTACGCATCACTTTCCAAATCAACTGCGCTGGTTTGATTTTTGGCCTACACAGGATCTTATGTAATAATAATAATACCTACAAGACATCCTCTTTCCAGTGCTGGTTTAAAGATAACCTGTGCTAAGAAAAATATGGAAGCTGCCATCGCAGACTTCTAGTCAGACCCTCTGGCATCAATACATTGAGAGTCACTAACCAAAAATGTAATCAGATTGGGAGTTCTGACTTCACTTTCTGCTTGCTTGTTGCAGTCAATAATTCAAAAAGGACTAAAGCCACCTTATCTACTAAGCCTATAGAACAGGCCCAACTATGCTCTTCTTGACCTTGGTTTATCTTCAGAAGGCCCAAGTAAGCTAAAAACCCAGACACTCAATTATTTGAATAACTGACCATGGTGGATTTCTCGCCTGCCTCTTCCCATCCCCAAGGTCTTTTTTTTGGAAAGTAAGTCCGGCCATTGCATTTGGCAGCCAACAGAAGGAGTGAGTGGCAGACATCAAGCCAGGCTGCTGTAGTTGATATTTGCATAACAGAGTGTCTGAGTTTTGGGGATCTTCCTGCTATACAGTATGTATGGTGTTACCTTAAAAGATATGAACCCATTATAATTAATGTTTTCACTCAGGCAATTGCAGTATTACCTCACATGTGTAGTACAATTTATATGTACATACATGTGCGCGCCCTATGCCTGCATTTGCATTGAGGTGTATATGGGCAATAAGGTTTCTTTTACATAAACTTTAATAAACTCTTTGACTACATTTAAAAGTAACAGTTCTTGTACACCACAGTTCTTCTTATGCTGACTTTCTATAGCTTGCAAAGCCAACAATAAAATTAAGTAATAAAAAGGTAATGGTCAGTAGAGAAGACCTTCCAGTAACTTTTCTTCCTTTTCTGTGTGGGCACCCTCTTTATAAGAGATATGTGAAGCACATGCCCATTAAAGTGGTTATAATGTTTGAAAAAAAAAACTATCCCACTGCAAGTTAATGTCATAATGTGCTGTTGTGCATTGCATACTAGCACATTATGAAAGACTTGCCTTAAAACAAAGGCCTGCAGCGGCTTTGACACTGACAGCACTCATAAGGCAAGGCATATTCAGTATGATTATTATTATGCAGGATTTATATAGAGACACCAGTTTGCGCATTGTTTTACAATAGGATTTAATATAAGAGGAATCATGCAGATACCTGCCTGCAAGTACCAGTGTTGTGTCCTGGGTTTGGGCTGAACACAGAGCCTTGCCATTGCCCAAGTGGAAATTAGCTCCACAATCTATGACAATAAGCACCAGAACGTTTATACTGCCAAATCAAAGATGTTCTATTATCCACTGGCTGTTAAAGAGTCCCTGTCATCACATTAAACAAGCATTATTAAATACATGTGTCCGATCAGTAAAATATGAACTTAGAGTAGCCATCTTCTGTTCTGCAATATATTAATCCTAAAAATAATTATCCACCTAAATGACATTATCTAGTATGTCAGAAACTCTGTTTTCTGAGACAGCCCCCAGCTCCTATGACATTACTACGCTACTGCTGTTTGTAGAAAAAAATCTCAAAAGATTGGAGGAGAAAGTCACAACATAGTAAACACTAGGTCAGCACTTACTAATCAACAGCTTTCAACTCCAATCTTTTGAGGGTGACCCTCAGCCCATAGGATCTTACACTCCAGGAAGTGAACAAACCAGATAACTCTTTTTGGGGTAATTAAAAATTGCAGAGTAAAAGAGGACTTCTGCAAGTTCATATTTTACCGTTTGGATGTATGTATTTACTAGTACTTATATAATGTGGTGACAGGGTCTCCTTAAATGACAGGAAAGAGGATTAGTGCCTACAGCAGTCTTTAACAAACATGGTTCCTTCAAAGGTTGCTGTGGGTTCCTTGAAAAATTGTAGAATGATATCAAACCCGATAGTACCTGCTTAGTTTAAGGCTGAGCCAGTGCTGTGAGACCATTTGCTCTTTTTCTCTCATGTCAAGCTAAAAAACCACCAACGCCATTTATCTTATTTTAGCCTGTAGGATAGGCAGGTTTGGATCTAGCGTATCTGATCTGGGGGTGCAGTATAAAAATTCAAGGGGCACAATGTCAACAGTGAGACAGAGATGCAGGGAACCAGTATTCCCTGTTCACTTAATATGCTTCTGTACCAAGGGTTAAAACCCGGAAATAACATCTGACAGATAGTGGAAAGGCGGTACAGGAGTGAACAGGGAGCACCAGCATGTATTACACTGTCATTAGGATGATTAAACTGTGCTTCCTTATAATAACTGTCCCTATTAGAGTCCCCCCTTACATCAGGGGACCTCATCAGAGACACTCTTTACATCATTTGTCCCCATCAGTTTGTCCCCTTGCATCAAGTGTCTCAATCAAAGTGCCCCCTTACATCAGGGGACCTCATCAGAGACAGTCTTCACATCATTTGTCCCCATAAGTGTGTCCCCTTGCATCAAGTGTCTCAATCAAAGTGCCCCCTTACATCAGGTGTCTCCATCAGAGTACCCCCTTGAATCAGAGTACCTTCTTACATCAACTGATCTATCAGAATCCCCCCTTACATCAACTGTCCCCATCAAAGGCCCCCTTAAATCAGCAGTCTCCATCAAAGCAGCCTTTACATCAACTGTCTCCTTCTGAGCCCCCTTTGCATCAACTGTCCCCATTAACGTACCCTCTTACATCAATTTTCCCCACCAGAGTGCCCCCTTACATCACAAATCTCCATCAGAGTGCCCCTTGCCCTCATAGTGTTCAGAGTGCCCTCATGCATACCTTGGGGGGGGGGGGGGGACAACCAAAATACCAGGTGATAACAGCATGGAATAGGAGAGTTATAACCAATAAGAGGAACATTCATATCCAATAAAAGTACTTATCCATCCATACAATTATATTTCTGCTAATGAGTTTTCCCCTGACAGGGATATACCTACTTGGGACCTGTGGAGTGTGGTAAGATTTTTTGTGTTTGTTTTATACTTTTAATTTTGTCTGTAATAAAGAAGTTTTTGTGTGACACTGATCACCTTCTCCTTTGTTTGAATTATTTTTCTTGAGTATTCACAAATTCCCTATTCTGATTGACTCCACAAGGAATATTCATCCAAATGACCCCCGATGTAAGGGGTATTTTCCCACTGACTCCCCCAATGTGGTGTTCCTGACCACTAATGCAATGGAGCACTGCAGTTGATCACAATGCTAGGGTATTCTTCCCACTTCCCAACCATGTAAGGAATATTCATCCAACTGACTCCTAATGTAAGAGGTTTTTTTCCACTGACTTCCCCAATGTGGTGTTAGTGACCACTAATGCAAGGGAGCACTGCAGTTGCCTCCAAAGTAGGAAGGCTTTTATCTACTGACCACCAATGTAAAAAGCATTCTTCCCTCTGATAACCATTGTAGGGTATTCTTCTCACATAAATTTAATGTAAAGAGTGCTACATATTTAACTTCAGCACTTCCTCTGGCTGTTATTTTATTATTTATTTATTTATTTCAGGTACTTATATAGCGCTGTCAATTTACACAGCGCTTTACATATATATTGTACATTCACATCAGTCCCTAACCCTCAAGGGATGTACAATCTAAGGTCCCTAACTCACATTCATACATACACATACTAGGGCCAATTTGGACAGGAATCAATTCTCCTACCAGCATGTCTTTGGAGTGTGTGAGGAAACCGGAGTACCCGGAGGAAACCCACGCAAGCACAGGGAGAACATGCAAACTCCATGCATGAGGTGCCATGATCGGGTTATTAAAATTATTACTCACACATCTATTAATTTAGAAACATTTTACACTAAGTGAGGTTCACTAGGGCTCCCCCAGAAGGTGCTAGTGGTTTTTTGAGCAATTTCCTCTCAGACAAGTAACCACTGACATCAATGGTCTTTTAGGTTATCTGTATTAATGTATGAAGCATTCTCTGCAGCAACCACTACACTATTGTATCATGAGTTGTATATATAATAATTATTGACAGGGGGTTCCTGAGACTGAGAAGTTATTTCAAGGGTTCCTCTGTGTTAAAAGAAAACCTGCTTTGCTATGTCAAATATCTGTCAGCACTGCCGAATGCTGTGGTTCCTCCAACTGGCTGTAGCGATATACAGTATAAGCCTATGGGAGGAACCACTGTGGGTGATAAAATGCCCAAAAATTGTAACAAGCCACAGGTGGATCAAGTCTGTCTTTTAATTACACAAAGCCACAGGTTTTCGTTGTGCACCTTTACGACCTTCTAGCCGCCAGCATCTCAACAACCAATGACCTCATCAGTCGATAAGGAGGATGTTGATCATCTGCACAGCATCCTTGTTTGCCCCTCCCCTGCCCCTCTCTGTCAGCGCTGGGGTCACATTAGCTGAGTGATGGAGAAAAACTTAGGGAGGAGAAACACATTGGAATACTAGTCAGTACCAGTGTGCAAAAGTGTATTTGATTTGGAAGAATAAAGCACCTCTAACATTGGGTGTCCTACGTGTGTGGATGTTGATGCATTATGCATTATGTAAAACTATTAGAACAGATTTTTACATTTTTTAGCACTGTCCATAACTTTAGAGGGTGCCTTGAAATTGTCCATAATTTTAAAGGGTGCCTTGACTGAATATAGGTTGAGAAACACTGGGCTAGATCACCAGGTGAAAACAAAGGGAAAAAATCCCAACAAAGAAAACAAATGCAGCCACCACATCTGATACACATTTAAAATCTATCCTAAAATGTAGGCTGGCACCCTACATACATAAGCACATCAAGAGTAGATTGTTTAACTTCCTACCACACGGCCTATAGTAAAAAAAAAGGAGGAGCGGGAGCTCTCTTATCCCAGGAGAATGCCATATGACGGCGGCGCTGTATCTTGATCTGTCACTTGCTGTGTCAACTGGACACAGCAGATGACAGATTGTTGACTAATCACGACAGTTGTACACAATTAATGGCTTTCATAGAATGTGTACTTTTGTGATGATCTCTGTGCTTGTTTACATTGATCACGTGTTACAGACAGGGCCAGTCAATGCACATCTGTACCTTGAGTTAGCTGTTGCCAATCACAGCTATCACAATAGTACACACTGGCAATGAATGGATGCCATTCATAACAACGATTGCCTATAACAGTGATCATCGCTGTTGCTAGCAATCATAGTGTAAAAAAAAAAAAATCTTGACCAACTCCCCAGAGTAATAGAGTGTCATTATGGTAACACTGTAGTGCTCGGGTCACAGTATTTAAAAAAAATTGTAAAAAAAAGAAAAGAGTGTTTAAAAAATTAAATATATTATATATATATTTTACCTACTGTCACAAGTCAGTATCCCTGATCACTGGTACGCCAATCATATGATGACGCTGTACTGCCACTATGTGTAAAAAAATTGTTATTTCTTTATATTCTATAAAATTGTGAAAAAAAATTACAACTTAAAAAACTCAACGTGCCTCTTATTAAATACCTTGGACTGTCTACTTTCCAAAAAGGGGTCATTTGGGAGGTATTTGTACTGTACCGGCATTTTAAGGCCTCAATAAGGCAGTCAGAACATCAGAAGTGATCAATTTTCAAGTATATATACCATAGTTTGTAGAGTCTATAACATTCACACAGACTAAATATTATACACTGATTTGGGTTATTGTTACCAAAGAAATGTAGAATACATTTTGGCCTAAATATATAAGGAAAGATTATTTATTTGCAAAATTTTATAACAGAAACAACAAAAATGTGTTTTTTTTTCAAAACTTTCAGTATTTCTTTGTGTCCTTGATTGTAAGCTCCGAGGAGCAGGGCCCTGCTATCCCTCTTGTATTGAACTGTATTGTTGCTGTATTGTCTCCCGTTATATTGTAAAGCGCTGAGCAAACTGTTGGCACTATATAAATCCTGTATTATAATAATAATAATAATATACCAAAAGAATTAAAAACCCAGTGGTGATTAAATACCACCAAAAGTAAGCTCAATTTGTGCCACAGAATCCACTGCCAACTGCACACTTTTTACCTTAAAAGCAACTCATTAGTACTTACAAAGTAATTTGTGAATAAACAAGCTCTGGCCTTTCAACAGAGATCCAGTTATTCTCTGCTAATCTCCATATGGGTGTCACCATCTTGTCTCTCACACAGCATACAGAAAGTGAAGCCAGGCTGTCAATCACAGCTCACACACTAAAGACAATCCAATTAATAGCCGACATCTTGGTACAATCCACACGCAAGTAGCCTTTATTAATAAATTAATAAAGGATACTTGCTTATGGACTTACAGAGATGCTGTAGATTTCTATAGTTCCACTATGTGTTGGGCTTACAGCAGTTGTCAACCTGAGAAGCCTGTGTATGTTATCAAGCACATTTTGGAAAGGGGGTAGAGGCAGTGTTTGTTTGCATTAACACATACTACAGACACCTCATAATATCAGTAGTAACATTGTTTAGTCTTGTTATGCTGAACATTTTGGGGAAGGGAAGAGTACATATAAAGTAGTAGATGGAGGGGTTTATAAGAGTACTACTATGTTTACATGCTTGGTAATGGAAAGGTTCATATTAATTAACCACTTGCCTACCAGGCACTTATACCCCCTTATTTACCAGGCCAATTTTCAGCTTTCAGCGCTGCCGCACTTTGATTGACAATTGCGCGGTCATGCAACATTGTACCCATATGAAATTTTGATCATTTTTTTCTCACAAATAGAGCTTTCTTTTGGTGGTATTTAATCGCCACTGGGCGCTTTACTTTTTGCGCTATAAATAAAAAATGCAAAAAATTTGAAAAAAAAAAAAGTCTCTTTGTTTCTATTATAAAATTTTTCAAACAGGTATTTTTTCTCCTTCACTGATGTGCGTTGATGAGGCAGCACTGATGGGCACTGATAGGCGGCACTGATAGGCAGCACTAAAGGGCACTGATAGGCAGTACTAATGAGGCGGCACTAATATGCAGCACTGATAGGCGGCACTGATAGGTGACACTGATGATGGGTACTGATAGACGGCACTGACTGGCATCACTGCTGGGCACTGACTGGCAGCACTGACTGGCACAACCCCTGGGGCACTGACTGGTGGCACTGACTGGCAGCACTGCTGGGCTGCACTGGTGGGTGGCACTGGTGGGCAGCACTGGTGGGTGGGCACAGGTGGGTGGCACTGGTGGGCACAGGTGGGTGGGCACAGGTGGGTGGCACTGCTGGGCACAGGTAGGTGGCACTTCTGGGCACAGGTAGGTGGCACTGCAGAGTGGCACAGGTGGGTGCACTGCTGGGCACAGGTGGGTGCACTGCTGGGCACAGGTGGGTGATCTGCTGGGCACAGGTGGGCGGAGCTAATGGGCGCACTGCTGGGCACAGGTGGGCGGAACTTGCGGGTGGCACTGCTGGGCACCGATCATCAGGGCACTGATCATCAGTGCCCTGATGATCGGTGCCGATCCCCGCTCTGACAACTGCCGGTTCTCGGCAGTACTTTTCTCACGATCTGACAGCGTGAGGAAAGTGCAGCTGAGAACCGGCACTTGCATTTCCCTCTGATCAGCGTGTCACTGGACACCGCTGATCACATGGTAAAAGGCCGCTGTGATTGGCCTTTTACCACATCACGTGATCAGCTGTGTCCGTAGGACACAGCGATCACGGAGATCGCCGGGTGCGCGCCCCAGCGTGTTCTGGGAGGACGTCATATGACGTCCACTCAGAACTGGCTGGCCGCAGTGCAGCCGTCATTCGGCTATCTGCGGTCGGCAACTAGTTAAAAGAAAATATATTTTTCTTTAGTTGACATACGGTAGACATAATGTTACATAGTTTATCAAAGATACTGTATGTATGCATGAATAAGGAATGTCTAGATGATGCAGAGGGGTATTACAAGTTGTGTGGAGATACAGGTGTCCTGGAGGTGCACTAGAAGTTACTAGATGGCCAGAATGCACTGGGGTGCATAGAAATAATAGGAGAGTACTAGGAGTTACTAGATGGCACAGGTCACGCTGTCAGGGCAGGAGCTGTGGAATGGACAGGCAGGCCTAATGGTAGGGTCACGCACCGACTGACAACAACCACCACCCACAGACCGGAGTCCCTCAGGGCGCGGAGTCTAAGCCCCAGGCTGCCCTTCACCAGGGACCCTGATGGTGGGAATGGACTTGACGCAGCTAGGGACCAGGTCGCGGCCCCTGAGTAACCCCAGCTGCGGTAATGGCCGCCACCAATGGCGTATAGCTGGTAGGAACCAGATAAGAACTATAGTGTAGTCGGACAGGCCGGGTCGATCACAGCGGGACAGACAGTACAGAACGGTAGACAAGAATACACAGGTCACAAGCCGGGTTCAGCAACGGGAGGTCAGATAAAGGGATAAGGCTGAGAATAGTCTTAGTCAAAGCCGAGTCAGTTTCCAGGAGAGCCACAAGAGTAGAACAAGAGCTTGCAACAACACAAACATACAGGACACGAATGCAAAGAGCAAGTGCAGACAACAGGCTTTAATGTGATCAACCACACCCCTCTGGGGGATGGACCGCAGAGGCCTGAAAGCATAAAAGGCTCCCACCATGCTTTGCAGAAACCCAAGATGGATGCCAGCACATGGAGCAGCATAACCTCTGGGAAAGGTAGGACCTTGACACACGCTCCCACTGAGCGACATATGAAAGAGAAGTATACGGGGCGCCCGGACGCTGTTGGCAAAGCAGTACAAAGGCAGATTTCTGGTACGGGAAAGCGGAAGTGCCCTGCAGTGAGGTCAGCCAATGCCGCAATTGAAGGTAAGAAAACAATTCCACCGGAGGGACCTCCCGTGACTCCCGAACAGAATTCCAAGTTGGGAAGGACCGAGAAGTTAAAAAGTGTCGCACCTGCAAAAAAACACTGACCCACCAAGAACACGCCCTTGGTTGATCTAAACCCGGTGGGAAGAGAGGTTGTTAATAATTGGGAGCAAAGGTAGGAAAGGTGACATCTGGCCACTGGAGTAACATACCGAGTCCCACACTTGTAAGCCATGGAGCAAAATTGTGCCATAGGGCACAGGGCAGGGGGAAGCCATAGAAGCGTCGATGTCACAATAGGGCACAATTAGGTAGTTCCAGCAGGACCCAGAGAGGAACGTCTGAGGAAGCGTGCAACATAGACAGCAAGGCAATCTGGCTTGCCTGATAATACTTAGTTACATTAAGCACCCCAAGACCACCCTGGAGTCTATGAACAAAAAGAGTATTTCTGGAGACTTTGGGGTGCTTATCGGCTCAGATAATCTTCGCCTGAATCAACAGAAGAAAATAAGGAGGAACCCGCGCTGGGAGGCTGCGAAAATAGTATAACAATTTCAGCAAGATGGTCATTTTCACTGAATTAACCTGTCCTATCCAAGACAAGTGCGGAAATTGCCAGGAGTGCATAAGAGGACACAGAGCGAAGCAATGGATAATAATTTTCAGCAAACGAGCCATAGGTAAGAGTCAAGTGAATGCCTAGGTATTCAAGAGAAGAGGAAGCCCATTTTTAAGGGAAGTGGGACTGTAGGCGCGAAAACAAATCTGAGGCCAAAGTAATATTGAGAGTGACAGTCTTATCCAAATTAATACGAAGACCCGAAATCAAGGAGAAGCGCAAAAGAACCTGTTGCAAATTTGGAAGTCGTCAGGGGATTAGTGAGAGTCAAGAGGGCATCGTCTGCAAAAAGGTTCAGCTTGAACTCCCGATACATTACAATCGGTCCGAAGCGCTAAAGCCAGCAGCTCAAGCACCAGGACAAAGAACGCCGGGGACGGGGCAGCCCTGTCTGGTCCCTCGCCAAATAGGAAAAGGATCTGAGAAATACCCAGCGTATTTAACGGAAGCAGAAGGGGAAGAATACAAAACTTGAATCCAAGAAAGAATAGAGTCCCCAAAACCCTAACGAGACAGCACAAACCGCAGATACTCCCAGGATAGAGAATCAAAGGCTTTATATATGTCTAAGGACAGTAAGAATCCTGGGATTTTCCGCTGTTGTAGAAAGTGTATAAGATGGATCATCTTACGAACGTTATCACCCGCCTGCCTCCCAGGGAAGAAACCTACTTGGTCCCTGTAGACCAGACTATGCAAACATTTATTTATACGAAGACTAAGATGTCGCAAACGCACGCAACAGAGACTGACGCAGTCCGCCATTTTGTTAAGAATCTCCATTTTCTCCCCTCATTCTCTCTGATGCCCACCCGTGACCACTCACTTGGTTGGCACAGCAGTGTTACCGGGGAGAAAAGATTCCTTTTCAGATGGAACTTGGATCTCCCGCAGTACAGCGGTACCAGGTCGACCCAAGGGCAGAGGTCAGTTGAGTCAGGAGGGAAATTGTAGTTCCCTCCCATGCAACCACCTGAGGGGGAGGTGTCGCAAATGTGCGCGAGAGACTGACGCAGTCTGCCATTTTGTTAAGAATCTCCATTTTCTCCCCTTATTCTCCCTCCCCCCTCACTCTGAGAGGCACAGTGACAGTGTATGTGTTTGTTAAAAAATGTCACAGGAGGGTCATAGGAGCTATAAAGGCCCCCCAGGGAGCCAGGGCCTAGCTGTCCTAGAACCTGTGCCATTTCACACCTTGGAAGAGATAAGGCAAGCTTTCCCAAGAGTTGAAAGAGATCCCAACCTAATGAACCTACTCAGCATAGGTGACAGAATCAGATAACATTTCTCAAAATCCATGTTTCCCCTATGTCTCATATCTCGGAATATGGGAGACTTACATAAAAACCGGACATTTTGTCAGATGGATGATGAGCAGGCATGCCAACAGGGTTGAAATTTCTTATAATAGAGACTGGAGAAGCCACCAGGACCTGCGGCCATGGTGGATCGTAGAGATTTGATAGCTTGGAGCACTTCTGATACGGTGAGGGCCATCTGTGCTGCCTCCGATAATCCAGGAAGTCGGAGATCTTGGAAGAATGCCTCTGCCTGAGCCACAGGGAAGGGATCTGGTTTAGCGTAAAGGCACGAAAAGGAAGTCTGCGAAACAGGAAAATCTGCTGGGGATTAGAGCACAGCCACCCGCAGGAAGTCGCAGTCGGATCGGTCTATGGGGTTTCCCCACAGAACTGAGTTTCCTGGCCAGCATCAGACCCGGCTTATTAGCACAGGAATAAAATTTGTATTTGGTCAAACTCAGGGCCAGTTCCACCTCCGAAAAAGCAAGTAGGTCCAACTCTGCAGCCAGAGCGTCCCATGCACGTTTATGGGCCACGGATGGAAATTACTTCAAGCATCCGCAGAGGCCAGTCGGCGCACCCGCTTCCGAGCCCCTGCCAGCTGTATAACATGACCCCGAACCGTGGCTTTATTCGCCTCCCATAGGGGCACTGCCAAGGAGACAGATCCCTTGTTTCCGTAAAGCATGTGCGTAAGAAAGATTCTATTTGTTGGCAGGTAACCTGAGTGGTCAATAGAGAATCATTAATGCACCAGTGAAAGGGGCGCCGTACCAACCAAGAGACGGCAAGGAGGAGTACCAGGGGATCATGGTCCGACCAGAGCGAGGAGGGAATAGCTATCCGCCTGATCAAGGGAAGCTGCTGGACATGCATGGATATATGGTCAATTCTACAAAAACTGTCATGAGGATTGGAATAGAATGTAAAGTTGTGCTCAGTTGGGTGAAGTTCCCTCTAGACGTCCGCCAGCCCCGCTGTCTGCAAGAGAGATTGGGTATACGTTCCTCTAGCACTAAGTCGTGATAAGGGACTGCCCCCGGGCATAGCGCCTATCCAATGTGGAATCCAAGGTAACATTTGAATCTTCCAAAAGAAGAAGAAGACCCTTGGAGTGTCAGTAAACGATGGTGTAAAGATGAGAAAAGAATTTATACTGAAAGCGATTGGGCGCGTAGTAAGAGACAAAAGTGACCTCCTGGTTCCAGAGGGTGCCCTGCAGGAGCAAATACCTGCCCGTGGGATCTGCTATATTCCGAGCACAGACAAAGGGGAGATTGCATTTGAAAGCTATCAGTACACCCCGGCGTTTCTCAGGAGCCGAGGCAGTGTAAAAAGTGGGATAATGAGGCGAAAGATACCGTGGGGTGGGGGACTGAGAAAACCTGGTCTCCTGTAAAAATACCACGTCAATGTGTTGCGATTTGAGGTGATGAAAAACTTTAACCCGCTTCTGAGGCGAATTGAAGCCTTGAACATTTTGTGGATGTACTTTCAAAAGGGGGCCATGGCGGAATCAGCACAGCACGCTCAGCAGAAAAAGCATAAGAAAGCCAACAATTTCCACTCCCAATGGTGGTCGGACCATGGCGTCCTGAAACCCTGCATAAAACAAAAACAGAAAAAAACAGAGAAGCAAAGAAAACAAGAAAAGAAAACAAGAAAACGACACAAGGAGTATGTACAACAGTACAATCGTATCACACCAATGGTGACGTGCATCCTACACTTGAAGGATACCAGTTGGGGGTGGCTCTACCACCGGTCACATGGCTGCAAATGAAAACAACAAAAACATAAGCCCTCTGGAGGCAAAAAGGCATTAAACACAATATACCGGGGTACCAAAGTAAGAAATATATGAGTCCCAGAAATGAGAACATCCGTGGAGACCACCCCATTGGAGATCCAGCTAAACTTGGGGCCAACCCCCTCCAGAAGGATGACTACAGGCCGCCGTGGTACCCCACAACACAGCCCAAGTGGTCCCCCACCAACCTCCTGGTAGGACAGACACCCAACCCGGGCCTACCCGGCCCAACCTCCCACCCCGGAGTTCGAGGGAACCATCAGCCCATTCCACCAACAGGAACCCGAACAAGGTCACCCGGACCCGTGGTAGGCCGCAACGGCAAAAAATCATAATCCTCAAGTCCAGGAGGTGACCCCCCCCCAACTCAAGGATGGAACCCAAGGGAAAAGGCCAGATCAGGCCCAATCTGGAAAATTAACAAACTGGGAATGCCCTAAGGGCCAAACTCACGGTCCCGTCAGGAAAGTCCATCGGTGAAACACAACGTGGGAGGTCCAAGACACAGCTTCTGCCCGGAGAAGAGCAGGACAGACTTGATCATAGAGGGGTCTGAGGAAGGGCCCTCTTCCTGTTGGATGACCTCTCCCAGAGGCGGCCCAGAGGAAGCGGCCTCACCGGGGATCCGGATGAATGAGTTGGGCTCTGAGTAGTGCCTCCCGGCGAAAAAAGGTGTAAAGATTCCAGGAGAGATTGGGCCTCCTCCGGCGTGGCAACAGAGTGGCTGCGGCCCTGGTAGTTGAAGGTGAGGCGGAACGGAAAGCCCCAGGCATATTTAATTCTGCGGTTCACCAGGACCTTCAACTGGCGGTGCTTCTGAAGAGTGGTCTGGCAGAGGTCCACAAAGAGCTGGTAGCGATGCCCCTGGAATCTGAGGTCTGGGTTGTTTCTTGCCGCCAAGAGGATAGTTTTCTTCGTGCGATAGTAAGTGAACTTGATGATAATGTCCCTCGGGAGCCCATCCGGTCGTCTGGGGCCCAATGCACGGTGTATTTGGTGAAATTCGAGCCGGTCAATGGGAATAGCGGGCGTCAGCTTCTGAAACAGAGCAGTAGCAGTTGAGGTGAGATCTGTGACAGTTTCTGGGATACCCCTTAATTGCAAATTGCCACGGTGGGAATGGTTTTCCAAATCTGGCAATTTTTTCTTGAGGTCACACAGATCCTGTTCGCGACTTTCAATGACCATGGCCGCAGCGTCCATTTTATCTTCAAGATCGTTCATCCAATTGCCCACGGTCGACCAGCTTGGAAGTAGCGGAGGATAATTCTGACTGCAGCATGGACTTGAAGCGGCAAAGGAGCTCAGCATCCCTCAGAGTTGGAGTGGGAGACTGAAGGGATGCCTCTGATGCCTGGTCATCATCACTGCTGGGATCCGGCCCACCCGTGAGTAGCGGCAGCGGGGGACCCAAAATCGAGGCCGGGGCTTCAGTTGTGGCCTCCGGTGTGAGACCCAAACTCGAGGCCGGGGCTTCGAATGCGGCCTCTGAGAGGGGACCCGAAATCGAGGCCAGGGCTTCAGACATGGGCTCTGGCGGGTAGGTCACAAGTTCCGGCACGGCCCGCCAAGTGCTGGAGGCGCGAACGGCTGCTAATTTCCTAAGGAGGGGCTGGAGGGAAGACAGGTAACCCCCCTTAGGGCTTAGGGATGGAAGATTGGCTGATGTCCAGACTATTTAAACCCAGCAGCACTATTAGCCTGTGCTGTCTGATCTGCAGCCCCCCCCCCCCCCCGTATTCCTTTGCCTGTTCCTGTGAGTGATACCTGTGATTGACCCTGGCTTGCTTCTTGGACTCCGCCCCTGTCTCTGCTTGATCTGCTCCCACCGTCAGTGACCTTGGCTTGTGACCTGACCATTCTTCTGCCTCCATTTATGCCTGATCCTCTTATCTGTTACCGACCCTGTCTGACCCTGGATACAGTGTGCTACACTGCTCTGCAACCAACCTGTCCTGCTGTGATGTCTGCTCTGCTACCAGCCTGCTCTGCCAACAGCCAGTCCAGCTGTGATGTTTGCCTGGTACCAGCCTGCTCCATTGCCTGCCTGCCCTACTACCAGCCTGTCCCACTGTGACGTCCGCCTGCTGCCAGCCTGCTCTGCCACCATCAAGACCAGCTGTGATGTCTGCCTGCTACCAGCCTGCTCTGCTGCCAGCTGGTCCAGCCATCCCATCTGCCAGCGAAGTGCCAACAATTCCTGCACAGACTACAGGACTGACCAGGCACTCATAGCCCGCTGTGCTCTTGTGGTTCCTGTTCCACCTTCAGTGGCTCTCGAGCCGGAGCTGTACGAGAGGCCTTCCTCAGCCATCAGGCTCGAATAAGGGTCTGGTATGGATTTTGGGGGGGACCCCCCAAGCCATTTTTTTAAAAATTTTGCCGTGGGAGTACCTCAAAATCCATACCAGACCCAAAGGGCTTGGTATGGATGGGAGGGGGGACCCCACCCCATTTTTTAAATTATTTTTTTAATTGCCGGCAATTCTTTTACATTCAGCTGTTAGTGGGGAATCCCGCTAACAGCTGAAACATTAACAAATGGTTGTCACTACTAAAATACTGCATGACTTGATAAAATAACTCATGCGGTATGTTAGTAGCATTTACTTTTACGGATTAATTGGTTTTAAATGTATTCCTATGGGAACCGTGTTTCGGTTTAAGAATTTTTCGCTATACAAAAAGTCCTGCAGAACGAATAAATTCGTAAACCGAGGTATTACTGTATTTGATATTATCTTTCCCCATCCCAGGTCAGAATAATTACTAGAGTCATTAATTAGTGAATTCTCTCCCCCCTTCAAGTCATTTTGCTCTGGCGATGCTCTAGAACAGTGCTCACCAAACTGCAGGCCAGGGGCCAGATGTGGCCCTTTGCTCGCATTTATCCAGCCTTTGGGGCACTTTTCCTCCTACTGATACAAGACACAATTCCTCCCACTGACACCACCAATAAAGTTTGAAGGACAGTAAACTGGCCTTTCTAAACCTTAGTTTAGAAAGTTTGGAGACCCTTGTTCTAGAAAAAATTTACAGTTATCTTTGGGTTCCTGAATTTCCTCTACGCTAACAGCCTAAGCTTTTTATAATAGCCATAGGCTTCCTTTAGGGCTTGCCCACACTTTCTGGTGATTTTTAGACACTTTCCTGCGATATAATTTGTATAGTCAGATGTACTGGCTTCTCTCAAGATTTAAAACAGACCTTCATTCATCCCCTCCACTTAAAAAAATTGCAACAATTTTTTCTAATGTGGATATACAGTTGTGTTCAAAATAATAGCAGTGTGTTAAAAAAAAGTGAATAAAGCTCAAAATCCTTCTAATAGCTTTTATTTCCATACACACAAATGCATTGGGAACACTACACATTCTATTCCAAATCAAAACATGAAGAAAAATATATAAAATTTGTGTTGTTCCTCTAAAAAAATTGAAGAAAAGTGAACATTAGACTGTTCAAGAAAATAGCAGTGTTTGTATTCTTCTTTACAAACTCAAACATTCACTATATAAACTAAAAAATGTTTGAAGATTTTGCTTTCCTTTGAATCACTTAATTATTATTTAGTTGTATAAGCACTGTTTTTGAGAACTGCTGTACATCTGTATTGCATATAGTCAACCAACTTCTGGCACCTGTGAACAGGTATTCCAGCCCAGGATGACTGGACTACATTCCACAGTTCTTCTCTATTTCTTGGTTTTGCCTCAGAAACTGCATTTTTGATGTCACCTCACAAGTTTTCTATTGGATTAAGATCCGGGGATTGGGCTGGCCACTCCATAACGTCAATCTTGTTGGTCTGGAACCAAGCTGTTGCACGTTTACTGGTGTGTTTGGGGTCTTTGTCTTCTTGGAACACCCATTTCAAGGGCATTTCCTCTTCAGCATAAGGCAGCATGACCTCTTCAAGTATTCTGATGTATTCAAACTGATCCATGATCCCTGGTATGCGATAAATAGGCCCAACACCGTAGTATGAGAAACATCCCCATATCATGATGCTTGTGCAACCATGCTTCACTGTCTTCACAGTGTACTGTGGCTTGAATTCAGTGTTTGGGGGTCGTCTGACAAACTGTGTCCCGCCATTAGACCCAAAAAGAACAATCTTACTTTCATCAGTCCACAAAATGTTGCGCCATTTCTCTTTAGGCCAGGCAATGTGCTCTTTGACAAACTGTAACCTCTTCAGCACGTCTTTTTTTCGACAGTGGGACTTTGCGGGGGCTTCTTGCAGATAGCTTGGCTTCACATAGGCATCTTTTAATTGTAACAGTACTCACAGGAAACTTTAGACCTTCTTTGATCTTCCTGGAGCTGATTGTTGGCTGAGTCCTTGCCATTTTGGCTATTCTTCTGTCCATTCGAATGGTAGTTTTTCGCTTTCTTCCACGTCTTGCAGGTTTTGGTTGCCATTTTAAAGCATTTGTGATCATTTTAGCTGAGCAGCCTATCATTTTTTACACTTCTTTATATGTTTTCCCCTCTCCAATCAACTTTTTAATCAAGGTACGCTGTTCTTCTGAACAATGTCTGGAACGACCCATTTTCCTCAGAATTTCAAAGAGAAATGCACTGTAACCAGCATGTACAACATTTGCTGCCTTCCTTCCTTAAATAAGGGCAATAATTGCCACCTGTTTTTCAAAGAATGAATGACCTCACTAATAGAACTCCACACTGCTATTATTTTGAACATGCCCCTTTCAATTAGTGATTCAATTTCACAGAATCAGCAGCATGCATGTCATGACTGTTGGGTCTGCTGGATTTCTTTTACTCTATTACACCTGCTAGTAAATTATTTGCCATGTAGAAATATCATTTCTACCAAAAACAGTGATTGATCAGGTTAGTGATGTCTGACTGCTATTATTTTGAACACAACTGTACCTGCTCATATTTCTATTTTTCTTGCCTAGGCATTAATGACATCTCCTCCACCCAGCTCAGAGCCTCTTGGGATACCTAGATCACATATCCCAGGAGGGCTTAGGGCTACATAGAATACACTGTACATGCGTGGTACAGCTCCATCAGGGGGTGACTATTAGGACCCAAAAGTGACAGTCCTGATGACAGCATCAAACAAGATAGCATGGTGGGACCCAGCATGCAGCAGCTTTTGACAGATTACAGCAGGACAATGCTGAATCTGCTGGATGGATGAGTATATGTTTTGAAGATAACCCAGGAAAGCAAGGAAGAGGGGAGAAAAATCATGGGGGGGGGGTCCTCTTTAAGTTGCGGAGTACAGTGTTGTGGTGCAGAGGCCCCAACACTATATTTCACGGTTTGGTTCCTTGCTTCTATCAGGGGCAAGTCATGGGCAAAAAAAATACTTGTACAACACGCTGCATTGTATGTTTTTCTGCATCGATTGCAGTGTGAATTAAGCACTAAAGTGTATTCAAGGTCAACACTTTTTTTTTCTTTTTTGGATAGAGTAGGAAAGGTTTAAAACCTGTTTTTTTTATCCCATCTGGGACTCATTCTGAAGATTTGCCTTCACTGTTTGTTCTGCAGATACAACAGAAAATAAGTAAAAATCCCTCCAAACAATTCAAATTGTTTGATTTTTTTTTTTTTACTTTCAGCTCTCATGACAGTGGTCACCAGGAAAAATATAGATAGTAATCTCCCTGACATGGACACAGACAGTAATAATACTTTGACAGGGATCTAAACCATTACCACTCTAGTTAAAACTACAGAAAAACTGTGGCTTTTGATACACTTAAAGACACATTGGTGCAGCTCCCAACGGATATAGGATGCACAGTGTGTGTAGAACACATCCCTCATACAGTAATAAATATTTTATGTAGCAACTATGTTTTTAATATGTTTTACATACAGAAGCTATCACTATGTAAAATATTTAACAGGGAATATTATAGATAAATACAGATTATGGCATTTTACAGCCTTGCCCCTCTGCTTTTCTATGGAAATATATACATGACACCTTCATCCTCCCACCTCCTTCCCTACCAGCCCAGGGACTTAAAAACAGCTCCCCATTTCCTCTTAATGGGAGGAGAGCAGAGGTATAAAGCATTCCGCAAGAAATCAATATTTGATGAGAATTTGCCAGAGGAGCCTAGCTCTATGCCTGCTGCCTCCAAAGGGGGGACTGTCAGATCAGGCAATTAGGAAAAGCAATTAAAAACAAACATGAAATAAATAATGAGGTGGGTGATGCTCAGTGCCAGGCGGTTTCAGTTTTAGCCTATAAGTGGCTCTAAAAAGCAGGTTTTTATTTTTATTATTAAAAGCTTCAAGGTGAAGATACTCTATAAACACAACATTAAACAGTCTGGGGTGCTGGAATGAAACAAACAGAGAAATGCAACAGCTGCATCACCAGAGTGTGGAAAAGATCACAGCTGTGCAGAAATAAATATATTGCTTGCAGTAGCTGCAGGAACAACCTCATGCAGCTGTCATATTTACAAATGTGCAACCTGCTGCAGCAGCCCTGATTCACACAACTGCTACACTATAATATTTACAATATAGCTTTTACAAAATCTCCATTACCGTTTTGGCCTTCCCTTTTCTGTTTATGGCTCTTGCACATGGCTGTATATTAGATATTTGGCCGTACAAAGTAAATATGCTTGTTGTTGTGCCTTATTTTTGACATATTTTGCAAAACATTTTACAATAGATTATTACGCATGCATAGTCACATACAGCATTTTTTCATTTGCTTGTCTGTGAGCCAAAATGTGCTGCAACTGCAACTTCTGGGAACCACAGCAACAAGCTTGTTTTATTCTGTAGGCCTTACGCCTAATGTACGGCTGTGTGCAGGAGCTGACTGTAAGCTCCCATTTACACAAAATTCCAAGTTTCATTCATTTAAATTTTGTGGGCTTATTCTTCATAACACCACACAAGGTGAACATGCAACATGTAGTAGCCATAGCTAATCAGATTACTTTTTATACCACTGTAATTTCTGTAACATAAATTCTGATTGACAACTGTAGGTTACTACACTTTGCTATTAGTGCTTTGTTCCTTGCTCAGTTTATTGAATAAGGCAAGTCATGTGACTATTTTTGCCCCTTTATTTCCTCAATTATTACAAGATTACAATGAATTAAAATATGACATGACAATTTAGCTACATGCATTCATGGCTGCTGTAGCACCTGGGAGCGTGTGTAAAACTGAACTGCTGCCAAGGAAATGCTTACATTTGTGGCAGCAAAAGGGTTTCAGTCTGTTTCCTTCATTGCAGGAAATGCTAGTATGGCCTATAAATATGTTTTCTAAAGTATAACTATATTTTTGTATAGTCATACTTTAAAGCCCCTTCAGCAACATTCAAAGTATTATATTTACCTGCCTGGGCTCCTGCTATACTGTACTGTGTAGCTCTCTGACAGTTTCCTATTCATTCATTCCTATGGAAAAGCTGTTTATGATTGGAGAGAGTGACCCTATAAAAAATAATGGACTTGTCTGCGAATGCACAAAAGAAGCAAAGGACTAGCTGTTAGAGTTTGCAGTGGTGGCTGCGCAGTTTCTATGGGCTGCAGTGTGGTCCTGGCTGGAGTGTGGGCAATTACAAGACTTTGTAGTATTATTAATATAATTACTATACAGGATTTATATACTGTACATTTTTTTTTGCACTTTTCAGATATAACAAAATGCATTAAATATTCTATAAGAAAGGGTTGTTGGCCATTTGTTCTCTACACAGTATATTAAAAGAGAAGTATGGCTTTTAATTTTTTTTCCCCATTATACTTACAGTACCTAGGTGGATGCAGCATTGATTCGATGCTGCATCTGTGTCCCGCCGGCTCTAAGGGTGAGAACTCAGCGATCACATCACTGCTGATTGCTGAGTTCTCACAGCCACTGTGAGCAGAGAGAAGTGCCTGTCAGTCACCGCCGTCTGCTCTGCCCCCCCAGCACTCACCGGAGAGCTGGGCTGTGGAGGGGGACCGAGCAGCTGGCTCAGGCTCTCAGCGACTCACTGGGAGGCTGAGCCGGGTACCGCTCCAGACTCTGGGGTGGATCCCAACTGTACTTCTCCTTTAAGGAAACTGAAGGTGGTCATACGAGCGGTTATACTGAGTCATATTTTATTTTTTTTTAAATTGAACTGAAATTTAGAAAGAAATTAGATGAAACAGAAAAACAGTCTTATGAGCTAATCATTACTCTGGTTTTCCTGTATGACAACCACCTAAGTGCTCAGCACTCCTCAGCAAGGGTACAGATGGGACCTTCATAGAGAAGACAGATCAGTACACTTAACACTATCATCAAGGCTGAGTACATCTCCAAAGCTGTATTTATTGGTCAGGGTACACGCAGCAGTATTGATGTCTGTGTCCATCTCTGATAGCCCTGTTGTCACTAAAAAAAATTTACTTTTCTCACACCTAGGAATACTAACACCACAGTGTACGTGTGACCCCAGGCACTGCAGTAAAAGTCTGAGAGTACAGGCACTTATCGGGAAAAAAATAATCAGAGTTACCATTTTAAAGTACAGGCTGTCATCCCTATTCTTGCTTTACCACTTAGTAAAGTCACTGGCATGCACGTCTGGCTGGGATGCAGTAGGGTAGTAAGACCGTTAACACTTTTCCAATAGTGGTAGCTTCCATGTACCTTTGCCTGGTATCCTATACAGACAAGTCCATCTGGTGTATGGAAGCTGTTATTGACATGCAGAGCTTGTATACAGTCAGTATTAATGATGCTAAAATTTGTCATACTTTTCCATGCTGGCATTGTAAACTAAAACTAGTTTTTAGTTTCTTTATAGAATGATAGAATGTATTGGAAACAAATGACAGTTGGAAAGTGCAACATGACAATTGTATTTTACAGAGCTGTCCAGCGGATTACAAACCCTTTTTTTCTATATTGTTTTTGAGCATTCAGTTGTAAAATCTCAGCACTTTCTTCAAGTATGTCTTACCTGTCATGTATTGAGAGAGTTTGGATTATTTGAACTTTCAGCTTCTCTGCAGTCTCTGTGACCATTGAGCAGTGCCCAAATCTTCGAAAACACTGGCAAAAAACAAAATCAACACTTTAAAGTGGAATTTTAAAGACAAAAAAAATTGCAAGCAGATAAGATTTTTAAAGTGGAGGTTCAGGATCAAGCTAACTAAGCCTAAACTGCTCCCACCCCCTTTCTAAATCCTAATCTAACTACCCTGTAAAAGAAAAATGCTTATACTTACCTATTCTGAGGGCACTCAAGTCCAGTTATATGATCTTCCCAGCAGCTGGTTTCAGGGGAGAGGAGAGATCACCAACAGCGGCTTGCAATGCCTAAGCAGTGACATCACCCCTAGGCTTACTGTGAGGCATCCTTTGTCAGCTGTCTCTCCTCTTCCCTGAAGGCGGCCACTGGGAGCCAATCATGTGACCTGACCAGACCACCCTCAAAATAGGTAAGTATAAGCAGTTTCCGTTCATAGGGTAGTCAGAATAGAAGTTAGGAGGGGGTGGAGCAGGTTTAAAGTGTTACTAAACCCACAACAGTAAAATCAGTCTGTAGATGCAGTAAAGCATGCTTGTTATACTCACCATCGAACCTAAGGGGTTACTCCTCCGCATTGTGCAAAAAGGCTGTTTGATCCTGTCTTCTCTGCCCCTCCTCTTGTTGAAATGACCACCTGATACAGACTGAATCCATAGTCACATGCACAGAGACTCTAAAAGACACATACAAACCTCAGCATACTGATTTTTAATAAATAAAACTCTTAGCACATATGCTTATTCTGTACACAGCCTACCTTATATAATGTAGTAGTCAGGAGTATGTCATATAAAGTCCAGCATACAGTGCAGGGGTCCAGAGTGCACAATGCAGGGGCCTGGAGTGCATAATGCAGAGAGTTTAGGGGGGTAGAGTGCATAATGCAGAGACTGCAGGGCTCAGGAATGCGTACCGCACAGAGTGCAGGGTCTGAACTGCATAACACAGAAAGTGCAGAGGCCAGGACAATGTAAGGACTCAAAGGTACGTAACACATAGGCTAGTGTACAAAGCATAATCAAAAATTACCTCAACCTCCCTAGCCCCAATTCCCCACCCAGTACAGGTTTCCTCCCACAGACCTAAACCCCTCAGTGCAAACACCCACCCAGTCTACCCCCAGTACAGACCAATTCTCCCAGCCCATCCCCCTCAGTAGAGAGCACTCCAGTACAGACCCTCCCCCTCCCAGTCCCTTTTCGGTACAGATCACCTCAGTACAGACCCCCTCCTTCTGGCCCCTTCTCATTACAGACCATTCTCTCAGTACAAACCCCCAGCCCAACCCACAGTATAGACACTCAGCCTATTCCACTGATTCCTTTCCCCAAAAAACTCACTCACCATTTGCTGGAGGTATGACATGCAATTGCAGAGGAAAGTCTTCCCCTTAGCTCTGGATGAGAGTGGAGGGCAGGAGAGGAAGGAGGACAGAAGGGGCTTTGCCCCTGAATAAGCCAGAGGTAGAATTTGCATATGAAAGAGCCGCTATAGCACATTCAAATGCAGGCCCCGCCTTCAGATCATTTATTAGCAAATTACATGGTGTGCATATGTATATGAAAATTGTGTTGATTTGCATAAGAATGCTCTGATGCACAGGAGCAGAGTCTTTACATGACAAAGCCCCTGTCATGGGACAGTGAGACTGAGCTCAATAGGCAGGACAGTGCTGCACAATACTGGACTGTTGGAAGGTATGTACTTCTTCTGCAGAGCACCAGTGCCCCCCAATTCTCTCTACAGAGCATAAGTGCCCCCTCCACAGAGTACCAATGCCCCCTCCCCGATAGAGAACCAGTGTCTCGACTCTCCCTCTGTTGATCAACAGTGTTCCCTTTACCTCCCCAATGGAAGCATTTTTTCTACCACTGACCACTAATGCCAAGCATTTTCTTCCTCTGACCATTGCCTCAGGGTTAACCAACACAGAGGCATTTCTTGCTCTCACCTACCTACAGTGGTGTATTTAGTTTTTGTGCTGCCCTAGGCAACACAAAAATCGGGGCCCATCACATAGAGAACCCGACATTGACCAAGAACACCCCTGCCCCCACCCAAGACAGCCTTTCATTACCACTGCCCCCCATACACCAGCCACCATCATGGCGAGAGAGAGACGGTCACCTTCACAGCTCCGGACATCCCCAGGAACGAAAGTCGTGCTGTGCATACAACGTCATGAAACCCACAGCTTCTTTTGGAACCCACCAGGTCCCCATGCTGCGTGTGTCTTTGCTTCCGTCCCCTCTTCCGAGGGGCTGTGCTGCCTCCCCTGAAAAATGCCGCCCTAGGCAAATGCCTTGTTTGCCTTGTGGTAAATACACCCCTGCCTACCTACACTGTTAATTTCCTCCTCCGTGATCACCAGCCCTGGACATATTTCCTCCCTCTTTTACCAGATGTTTTTCCTCCATCAATACAATTGATACATAGGCCATATTATTCATTAATGTTACTAAAAATGAATTTTCATTTGCAATCTGCAGCGCTGTAATTAATTTGTAAAATGTATTGCAATATGGCTATCTGAAGATGTTCGGTACACTGTTAATGTACAAAACACCCCAGGAAATATAATTTCCTGCTTGTGTGATTCCCTTACTGAATTTTCCAGAAGTTTACACTAAGATACAAGTCAAATTTTAGTTTGGTGAGATATTCCCTAAAGGTTAACTACTTCTGAAGGGATGTGGTCATCAGAACACCGAGAGTGCACCAGCTAATTATTATGAACCAATCCCTTTCATTCAGAATGAATATCCAAAGAACACAGAGGTACAAACAGCTTTTTCTCCAGGACTCTGTACAGAGGGATCAATCTCACTGTTTCTCAATCCTGCAAAGCAGGGATGAGAAACAAAGAGATCTCTAAGTGAAAGCAACACATAATATACACATTACACATTGGTAGGCACAAATTTACCCCTCTGATCGCCCTAGATGTTAACCATTTCCTAGTGTCAATACTACAGAGACAATGTATATTATCACTAAGTACTAGTGTATCTGGTGATGTCAGTGGCAACTAGTCAGTCCCCCCAACGCCAGTTAGTGTTAGATTGCCAGCGCACTATCGCAGTCCCGTTATAAGTTGCTGATCATCACCATTAGTAGTATTAGAAAAATAAACACGTAAATAAAAATTCTGATATCTATACCATTGTTTGCAGATGCTATAACTTTCAAGTAAACCGATTAATATGCACTAATTGAGTTTTTTTAAATCAAAGACATGCAGCAGAATACATTTTGGATATTTATGAAGAAATTTGATTTTTTTTTTAATTTGTATTGGATGTTTTATAGCAAAGTAAAAAATACTGTATTTTTTTTTCTACATTTTCGGTCCTTTTTCGTTTATATATCGCAAAAAAAATCGAAAAACCGAGTGGTGATCAAATGCCACCAAAAGAAAGTTCTATTTGTGTGAAAAAAATTATATAAATTTTTTTTGGGTACAGTATTGCATGACCGTACAATTACCTGTTAAAGTAGTGTACATGCGTATAGCATAAAATGGCCTGATCATGTAGGGGATAAAATCTTCTGAAGCTCAAGTGGTTAAAAGAGGAGGTCTATCTACACCTACATATTAAGATTAGTCTTCTTCCTTATACATGTCCTTTTGCTTGTGGTTAGGTTACTACCCAAACTGCTCTCCCAGCGTTTCTTTTTGCAGGTGTTTCATTTAGCTAGCCGGCTGCAAAGGTGACAAACATGTCTGTGTGCTTTGGGCATGTGTGTGTCCAATAAAGTACAAACAAAGGAATTAACTAAGCTTCCTTTGTCATTATAATGAAGTGACTATTACAAAGAAGTAGTGAATGCCACTTATAACAGAGCAGATGAACCTGTTTCAGGTCTATCTACGCCACTTTTACGTTAAACATAAACTAGTGCAGATCTGCACCTGATTAAAAGAATTTTTCCAAGCTTGTGCTTGCACAATTCTTTGTTAACTCCCACCACAGTGCCTAGGAGCTACACCCCTGTTGCCGCCTCATAGCAAGTTGAGTGACAGTGGCACAGAGCCTGTCACTTTCCTATCCTGAGTTCTTCTATACAACCTGGAAATTTAGGGGAATGGTGCAGATCATCTTGGTAGCAGTCCAAAGGGACCATAGGTAAGTGCTTGGGTATGGGTGGGCATGGAAAGATACAGGGTCATTTTTTACTTTAACCCCTGGTTCACATACGTGTGGTCCGCAATTTGTGTGGGCACGAGAGCCCATTCATTTGAATGGACTCCCGTGCCCCGGGACACGCAGGGAAGAAGTCCCTGGACTACTTGGGAAATCGCAGCTCGCATGGGAACCAAGGTTCCCAGTACGGTTGAGATTTCCAATGCGGGCGGCGTGCCATTAGAATTAATGGCACTCGCCTGCAGGTTCCGCATTTTTCTGTGTGGGTTGTGCGGCTGCAGGTATTTGTGCGGGTCTCGCAGTGGCACCACCCACACAGATGTAAACCAAGTGTAAGAGCCCTTTCACACTAATTGGTTTTTCTTCCGTTTTTGCAATACAAAAAATATGAAGAAAAAATACGTGACCATTAACCTTCCTAGAGGTAATCCCGAGTGTGGCTCGGGGTTAATTTACAGTACCAAAAGAGGTAACCCTGAGCCACACTCAGGATTACACTGTAGTGCTTGTCCTGCGATCCCCCGATCCTTACCTTGTCCTGGGATCCCCTGATCCTTACCTTGTCTTGTGATCCCCCGATCCTTACCTTGTCCTGTGATCCCCCGATCCTTACCTTGTCCTGCGATCAACCGATGTCCTCCCGCTGTGTCCTCTGGCCGATGTTGGCATCCGTCTTCTGGGTTTCCTTACCTGAGAGTGTCGGTACGCAGGGGGGCGGAACCGGTGGGAGATTCAAAAAAGTTAAAATATGACATACACACAATACATTGTAATCTGTTAGGATTACATTACTCTATCAAACCATTTCACCTAAATGTTGTCCGTAGTGCTTTCTCCATTGCCCTGCCTGCACTTTTACTGATCTTTCTGCCTGGAAACTTGAGAACATCCATGGCAACCAAAAAGCATCCCTTTAGGTCAAAAGTGGGTTTAGACCAGCTAGAGAACAGCAATAGTAAATTAGAACCAATTGCAGAATTGAGTGATAGTGATTCCTGGGGAAATTCGTCATCAGCAGTGAAAGTGACGACAGCGACGATTCTGTGACTGGGCTCAGTGATGTGCAAACTTGGCGCTCTATTTCAAATTTCAGTGTTTTTGATTTGATTACATTATTGAATTAAATGTATTATTGTTATTTTTTATAATTATTTGTTATATTATAATTTATGAGTTTGTGTTTCATATTTTATCATGCCTGGGATGTTTACTACTCGTTTGGACAGATTTAAGTGAGTTATTCCTAAGAATTACAGGCCTACAATATAAAACAACACATTTCCATGCAAAACAATGTACCGCTTTGACATTCAAAAATCTTGATTAGTTAGACCGCCAGGGAGGTCAAACCCTATGGAACTGTTCACACCACTCAGTTGTGGGTCAGTTGTGTTTTTAAGAGTCTTGCATGCTCCATGCTTTAATGTGACAACATCAAAAATGCACCAAAAACGCACCACATCCCCATTAAAATAAAAAATGCACCCATGGTTAAGTTTTTGGAGTCGCATCCTTTTTTTCACAGGTGCAGGCTGATGTGAGGCAACCAAAAACTGCACCAGCTTCAAAGAGGACAACTTGGTGCAGCTTAGCTGGTGCCTCTGTGACTGAAGTTGCCAAAGTATTTGCCGTGTCGTGAGGTCCAGTATCAAAGGTTATGACAGCACATAAAGTTTGTGTGAAAACGTTGTCTGATAAGCATAGGCACAATCAACATGGTCACCTGACTGAAAGAGACAGAGGACATTGTGCAAGATTGTGACCTGGAATAAGGAAACAATTACTGAAAAAAGTGACTGCAGAGCTCAATCTTAGTCCTGTGAAGATGGAGATTGAACTCGGCAGTCACTTTTGCAGTTGTTTTCACAATCCTGCGCAATGTCCCTTTGTCTCTTTCTGTCAGTTGACCATGTTGATTGCGCTTATCAGACGATGTTTCCCTGGAAACTGTATATGCCATCATAATCTTTCATCCTGGACCTTGCAATACGGCAAATAAATTGGCAACTTCAGTCACAGAGGCACCAGCTAAGCGGCACCAAAAAATTGCCCTCTTTGAAGCTCAGTAAGCTCTGAAGTGACTCCGTATTACTAGCAGTATGCGCAGTGAATGACAAAAGTGAGGCTTCCTATCTGTTGGCTGGGTGTCTCATCACACAGTGGAAGCAAAAACGTTACATCACTTCTGCTTTCAATGTGAAACATGTCACTTTCACAACTGCAAATCTGGTAGTGTTTCCCTGTTTAACCCCTGTATAAATGTGTTAGGGACTTTAGATTGTATGCTCCTTGAGGCCAGGGACTGGTGTGAATGTACAATGTATATATAGAGCGCTGCGTAGATTGATGGCGCTATAAGCACCTATAATATTAACAGCTAGGGATCTCTTAGCAACATCCAAGGAGTTTTCCAGTCAGACTTCCTGAGGTAGGTTGGCCTACACACATAACAAGGGCATTACCCAACTCCCCCACCCACCTATACAGTATTATGGTAAAGGTGAACAAAGGCTTTAACCATTCCTTTAGGTCACACCTAGCCACACCCACTGTTCACCTCAGCCGCATAGTCCCCAAGGTTTCTCCTTCCTTGGTTTTCTCTCTCCCCTACTTCTGTATTCCCCTTACACAGCTCTTCCTCCAGCAGCACCAACATGAACACATAGCACCTATGGGAGGCTGTACACACCGGCAGAGACAAGGCTGAGCGCCCACTTCCCAGTGTGTGAGGTGCTCTCCCTCCTATCCGAGCAAAATCCACTCCGGGTTTTCCCGCCAACCCGTGTCAGCCGGGGAGCTCGGAATAACAAAGGCAAGCTACGGAGCAGCGCCAGGCTGTGGGGGGGTGGGACGAAATGACGTCCACTGCAACGTCTGCCTGCGGCCCGCGCACGCGCAATTGCGTGGCCCCGTGGTGTTCAGCTGCTTGGCTGTGTTTGCGGGTTGAGGGAAGGGAGACAACCTGATGTGGTGCATGGAGTGGAGTTTCGCGTAGAAATGTCCTGTCCGTGCATAGTATGAGTGCACTGTGTGTGTATAGGAGTGCGATGTACAGTCCGTACCCTGTGTGCTCCCGGCAGGAGGACACTGGTGTGAGCGCTGCGCCCTCCCCCCACTACACTTCCCCGGGCAGGCGGCGGGCTGGCTTTCTATTACCAGTGGAAGGACTGAGGAGGAGGTCAGCTGCTCGGCCTTCTCTGCCAGAGGACCTGCGGCCACAAGCTGGGGTCAACACACAGGGAAGAGAGGATTAAACACAGAATAGGGGACAAAACACAGGGAACAGCATACAGGGAAGAGGTGACAAAACACAGAACAGCATACAGGGAAGAGGAGACAAAACACAGAACAACATACAGGGAAGAGGAGACAAAACATAGGGAACAATATACAGGGAAGAGGGGACAAAACACAACATACAGGGAAGGGGACAAAACATAGGGAACAATATACAGGGAAGAGGGGACAAAACACAGAACAACATACAGGGAAGAGGGGACAAAACACAGAACAACATACAGGGAAGAGGGGACAAAACACAGAACAGCATACAGGGAAGAGGAGACAAAACATAGGGAACAATATACAGGGAAGAGGGGACAAAACACAACATACAGGGAAGGAGACAAAACATAGGGAACAATATACAGGGAAGAGGGGACAAAACACAGAACAACATACAGGGAAGAGGGGACAAAACACGGAACAGCATACAGGGAAGAGGAGACAAAACATAGGGAACAATATACAGGGAAGAGGGGACAAAACACAACATACAGGGAAGAGGGGACAAAACATAGAGAACAATATACAGGGAAGAGGGGACAAAACACAGAACAACATACAGGGAAGAGGGGACAAAACACAGAACAACATACAGGGAAGAGGGGACAAAACACGGAACAGCATACAGGGAAGAGGGGACAAAACACGGAACAGCATACAGGGAAGAGGGGACAAAACACAGAACAGCATACAGGGAAGAGGGGACAAAACACAGGGAACAATATACAGGGAAGAGGGGACAAAACACAGAACAACATACAGGGAAGAGGGGACAAAACACGGAACAGCATACAGGGAAGAGGGGACAAAACACGGAACAGCATACAGGGAAGAGGGGCAAAACACAGAACAGCATACAGGGAAGAGGGGACAAAACATAGGGAACAATATACAGGGAAGAGGGGACAAAACACAGAACAACATACAGGGAAGAGGGGACAAAACACGGAACAGCATACAGGGAAGAGGGGACAAAACACGGAACAGCATACAGGGAAGAGGGGCAAAACACGGAACAGCATACAGGGAAGAGGAGACAAAACATAGGGAACAATATACAGGGAAGAGGGGACAAAACACAACATACAGGGAAGAGGGGACAAAACATAGGGAACAATATACAGGGAAGAGGGGACAAAACACAGAACAACATACAGGGAAGAGGGGACAAAACACAGAACAACATACAGGGAAGAGGGGACAAAACACGGAACAGCATACAGGGAAGAGGGGACAAAACACGGAACAGCATACAGGGAAGAGGGGACAAAACACAGAACAGCATACAGGGAAGAGGGGACAAAACATAGGGAACAATATACAGGGAAGAGGGGACAAAACACAGAACAACATACAGGGAAGAGGGGACAAAACACGGAACAGCATACAGGGAAGAGGGGACAAAACACGGAACAGCATACAGGGAAGAGGGGCAAAACACAGAACAGCATACAGGGAAGAGGGGACAAAACATAGGGAACAATATACAGGGAAGAGGGGACAAAACACAGAACAACATACAGGGAAGAGGGGACAAAACACAGAACAGCATACAGGGAAGAGGGGACAAAACACGGAACAGCATACAGGGAAGAGGGGCAAAACACAGAACAACACAGGGAAGGGGACAAAACGCAGAACAACATAGAGAGGACAAAACATAGGGAACAATATACAGGGAAGAGGGGACAAAACACAGGGAACAACACACAGGGAAGAGGGGACAAAGCAGAACAACAGAGGGGACAAAACATAGGGAAGAGGGGACAAAACACAATACAACACACAGAGAAGAGGGGACAAAACACAGGGAACAGCATACAGGGAAGAGGGGACAAAACACAGAGGGAAGAGGGGACAAAACACAGGGAAGAGGGGACAAACACAGAACAACATACAGGGAAGAGGGGACAAAACAACATAGAGGAAAGAGGGGACAAAACATAGGGAACAATATACAGGGAAGAGGGGACAAAACACAGGGAACAGCATACAGGGAAGAGGGGACAAAACACAGAACAACATACAGGGAAGGGGACAACACACAGGGAAGAGGGGACAAAACAACAACACACGGAAGAGGGGACAAAACAGGGAACAATATACAGGGAAGAGGGGACAAAACACAATACAACACAGAGAAGAGGGGACAAAACACAGGGAACAGCATACAGGGAAGAGGGGACAAAACACAGAACAACATACAGGGAAGAGGGGACAAAACAACATAGAGGGGACAAAACATAGGAAACAATATACAGGGAAGAGGGGACAAAACAGAGGGAAGAGGGAACAAAACACAGGACACAACATACAGGGAAGAGGGGACAAAACACAGAACAACACACAGGGAAGAGGGGACAAAACACAGAACAACATACAGGGAAGAGGAGACAAAACAACATAGAGGAAAGGGGACAATACATAGGGAACAATATACAGGGAAGAGGGGACAAAACACAGAACACACAGAGAAGAGGGGACAAAACACATGGAACAATATACAGGGAAGAGGGGACAAAACACAACATACAGGGAAGAGGGGACAAAACATAGGGAACAATATACAGGGAAGAGGGGACAAAACACAGAACAACATACAGGGAAGAGGGGACAAAACACAGAACAACATACAGGGAAGAGGGGACAAAACACGGAACAGCATACAGGGAAGAGGGGACAAAACACGGAACAGCATACAGGGAAGAGGGGACAAAACACAGAACAGCATACAGGGAAGAGGGGACAAAACATAGGGAACAATATACAGGGAAGAGGGGACAAAACACAGAACAACATACAGGGAAGAGGGGACAAAACACGGAACAGCATACAGGGAAGAGGGGACAAAACACGGAACAGCATACAGGGAAGAGGGGCAAAACACAGAACAGCATACAGGGAAGAGGGGACAAAACATAGGGAACAATATACAGGGAAGAGGGGACAAAACACAGAACAACATACAGGGAAGAGGGGACAAAACACGGAACAGCATACAGGGAAGAGGGGACAAAACACGGAACAGCATACAGGGAAGAGGGGCAAAACACAGAACAACACAGGGAAGGGGACAAAACGCAGAACAACATAGAGAGGACAAAACATAGGGAACAATATACAGGGAAGAGGGGACAAAACACAGGGAACAACACACAGGGAAGAGGGGACAAAGCAGAACAACAGAGGGGACAAAACATAGGGAAGAGGGGACAAAACACAATACAACACACAGAGAAGAGGGGACAAAACACAGGGAACAGCATACAGGGAAGAGGGGACAAAACACAGAGGGAAGAGGGGACAAAACACAGGGAAGAGGGGACAAACACAGAACAACATACAGGGAAGAGGGGACAAAACAACATAGAGGAAAGAGGGGACAAAACATAGGGAACAATATACAGGGAAGAGGGGACAAAACACAGGGAACAGCATACAGGGAAGAGGGGACAAAACACAGAACAACATACAGGGAAGGGGACAACACACAGGGAAGAGGGGACAAAACAACAACACACGGAAGAGGGGACAAAACAGGGAACAATATACAGGGAAGAGGGGACAAAACACAATACAACACAGAGAAGAGGGGACAAAACACAGGGAACAGCATACAGGGAAGAGGGGACAAAACACAGAACAACATACAGGGAAGAGGGGACAAAACAACATAGAGGGGACAAAACATAGGAAACAATATACAGGGAAGAGGGGACAAAACAGAGGGAAGAGGGAACAAAACACAGGACACAACATACAGGGAAGAGGGGACAAAACACAGAACAACA
Organism: Staurois parvus; assembly: GCF_062004578.1. Classification (NCBI taxonomy): domain Eukaryota; kingdom Metazoa; phylum Chordata; class Amphibia; order Anura; family Ranidae; genus Staurois; species Staurois parvus. The sequence continues at coordinate 4,595,091 of NW_028318087.1, forward strand.
CACAGGGAAGAGGGGACAAAACACAGAACAACATACAGGGAAGAGGAGACAAAACAACATAGAGGAAAGGGGACAATACATAGGGAACAATATACAGGGAAGAGGGGACAAAACACAGAACACACAGAGAAGAGGGGACAAAACACATGGAACAATATACAGGGAAGAGGGGACAAAACACAGAACAACATAGAGGGAAGAGGGGACAAAACAACAGAGGGAAGAGGGGACAAAACATAGGGAACAATATACAGGGAAGAGGGGACAAAACACAGAACAACACAGAGGGAAGAGGGGACAAAACACAGGGAACAACATACAGGGAAGAGGGGACAAAACACAGAAAAACACAAAGGGAAGAGGGGACAAAACACAGGGTACAACATACAGGGAAGAGGGGACAAAACAAAGAACAACACACAGGGAAGAGGGGACAAAACCCAGCGAAAAGGGGACAAAACACAGAACAACACACAGGGAAGAGGGCATAAAACACAGGGAACAACATACAGGGAAGAGGGGATAAAACACAGAGAAGAGGGGACAAAACACAGGGAACAACATACAGGGAAGAGGGGACAAAACACAGAACAACATACAGGGAAGAGGGGACAACACACAGAACAACATTCAGGAAAGAGGGGACAAAACAACATACAGTGAAGAGGGGATAAAACACGGGACAACATACAGGGAAGAGGGGACAAAACACAGAACAACATGCAGGGAAGAGGGGACAACACAGAACAACATGCAGGGAAGAGGGGACAAAACACAGAACAACATACAGGGAAGAGGGGACAAAACACGGAACAACATACAGGGAAGAGGGGACAAAACACAGAACAACGTACAGGGAAGAGGGGATAAAACACAGGGAACAATATACAGGGAAGAGGGGACAAAACACAGAACAACATACAGGGAAGAGGGGACAAAACACAGGGAAGAGGGGGGTTAAACACAGAGAAGAAGGGACAAAACACAGGGAAGAGGGGACAGAACACAGGGAACAACATACAGGGAAGAGGGGATAAAACACAGAACAACATACAGGGAAGAGGGGACAAAACACAACAACATACAGGGAAGAGGGGACAAAACACAGAACAACATACAGGGAAGAGGGGACAAAACACAACAACATACAGGGAAGAGGGGACAAAACACAGGGAACAACGTACAGGGAAGAGGGGGTAAAACACAGAGAGAGGGGACAAAACACAGGGAACAACATACAGGGAAGAGGGGACAAAACACAGGGAACAACATACAGGGAAGAAGGGACAAAACACAGGGAACAACGTACAGGGAAGAGGGGACAAAACACAGAACAACACACAGGGAAGAGGGGACAAAACACAGAACAACATAGAGGGGACAAAACATAGGGAACAATATACAGGGAAGAGGGGACAGAACAACACACAGAGAAGAGGGGACAAAACACAGGGAACAGCATACAGGGAAGAGGGGACAAAACACAGGGTAGAGGGAACAACATACAGGGAAGAGGGGACAAAACACAGAACAACATACAGGGAAGAGGGGACAAAACACAGAACAACATAAAGGGAAGAGGGGACAACACACAGAACAACATTCAGGGAAGAGGGGACAAAACAACAACATACAGTGAAGAGCGGATAAAACACAGGGAACAACATACAGGGAAGAGGGGACATAACACCGGGAAGAGGGGACACAACACACAGGGAACAACACACGGAAGAGCGGACAACATACAGGGAAGAGGGAGACAACACACAGGGAAGAGGGGACACAACACAGGGAACATCATACAGAGAAGAGGGGACAAAACACAGAGAACAACATACAGGGAAGAGGGGACAAAACACAGAACAACATACAGGGAAGAGGGGACAAAACACAGAACAACATACAGGGAAGATGGGACAAAACACAGAGAACAACATACAGGGAAGAGGGGACAAAACACAGAACAACATACAGGGAAGAGGGGACAACACACAGAATAACATACAGGAAAGGGGACAACACATAGAACAACATACAGGGAAGAGGGGACAAAACACAGAACAACATACAGGGAAGAGGGGACAACACAGAACAACATGCAGGGAAGAGGGGACAAAACACAGAACAACATACAGGGAAGAGGGGACAAAACATAGAACAACGTACAGGGAAGAGGGGATAAAACACAGGGAACAATATACAGGGAAGAGGGGACAAAACACAGAACAACATACAGGGAAGAGGGGACAAAACACAGAACAACATACAGGGAAGAGGGGACAAAACACAGAACAATGTACAGGGAAGAGGGGATAAAACACAGGGAACAATATACAGGGAAGAGGGGACAAAACAGAACAACATACAGGGAAGAGGGGACAAAACACAGAACAACATACAGGGAAGAGGGGACAAAACACAGAACAACGTACAGGGAAGAGGGGATAAAACAGGGAACAATATACAGGGAAGAGGGGACAAAACAGGACAACATACAGGGAAGAGGGGACAAAACACAGCGAACAACATACAGGGAAGAGGGGGTAAAACACAGAAGAGGAGACAAAACACAGGGAATAACATACAGGGAAGAGGGGACAAAACACAGAATAACATACAGGGAAGAGGGGGTAAAACACAACAACATACAGGGAAGAGGGGACAAAACAGAGAACAACATACAGGGAAGAGGGGACAAAACACAACAACATACAGGGAAGAGGGGACAAAACACAGGGAAGAGGGGGGTAAAACACAGAGAAGAGAGGACAAAACACAGGGAACAACATACAGGGAAGAGGGGACAAAACACAGGGAACAACGTACAGAGAAGAGGGGACAAAACACAGAACAACATACAGGGAAGAAGGGACAAAACACAGGGAACAACATACAGGGAAGAGGGGACTAAACACAGGGAACAACATACAGGGAAGAGGGGAAAACATACAGGGAAGAGGGAACAAAACACAGGGAACAACATACAGGGAAGAGGGGACAAAACACAGAACAACATACAGGGAAGAGGGGACAAAACACAGGGAACAACATACAGGGAAGAGGGGACAAACATGGAACAACATACAGAAAAGAGGGGACAAAACACAGGGAACAACATACAGGGAAGAGGGGACAAAACACAGAACAACATACAGGGAAGAGGGGACAAAATACAGGGAAGAGACAACACACGGAAGAGGGGACACAACACACAGGGAAGAGGGGACGCAACACAGGAAAGGGTACACAACACAGGGAACAACACACGGAAGAGGGGACAACATACAGGGAAGAGGGGACACAACATAGGGAACAACACGCGGAAGAGGGGACACAAAACAGGGAAGAGGGGACAAAACACAGAGAACAACATACAGGGAAGAGGGGACAAAACACAGAACAACATACAGGGAAGAGGGGACAAAACACAGAACAATGTACAGGGAAGAGGGGATAAAACACAGGGAACAATATACAGGGAAGAGGGGACAAAACAGAACAACATACAGGGAAGAGGGGACAAAACACAGAACAACATACAGGGAAGAGGGGACAAAACACAGAACAACGTACAGGGAAGAGGGGATAAAACAGGGAACAATATACAGGGAAGAGGGGACAAAACAGGACAACATACAGGGAAGAGGGGACAAAACACAGCGAACAACATACAGGGAAGAGGGGGTAAAACACAGAAGAGGAGACAAAACACAGGGAATAACATACAGGGAAGAGGGGACAAAACACAGAATAACATACAGGGAAGAGGGGGTAAAACACAACAACATACAGGGAAGAGGGGACAAAACAGAACAACATACAGGGAAGAGGGGACAAAACACAACAACATACAGGGAAGAGGGGACAAAACACAGGGAAGAGGGGGGTAAAACACAGAGAAGAGAGGACAAAACACAGGGAACAACATACAGGGAAGAGGGGACAAAACACAGAACAACGTACAGGGAAGAGGGGATAAAACAGGGAACAATATACAGGGAAGAGGGGACAAAACAGGACAACATACAGGGAAGAGGGGACAAAACACAGCGAACAACATACAGGGAAGAGGGGGTAAAACACAGAAGAGGAGACAAAACACAGGGAATAACATACAGGGAAGAGGGGACAAAACACAGAATAACATACAGGGAAGAGGGGGTAAAACACAACAACATACAGGGAAGAGGGGACAAAACAGAGAACAACATACAGGGAAGAGGGGACAAAACACAACAACATACAGGGAAGAGGGGACAAAACACAGGGAAGAGGGGGGTAAAACACAGAGAAGAGAGGACAAAACACAGGGAACAACATACAGGGAAGAGGGGACAAAACACAGGGAACAACGTACAGAGAAGAGGGGACAAAACACAGAACAACATACAGGGAAGAAGGGACAAAACACAGGGAACAACATACAGGGAAGAGGGGACTAAACACAGGGAACAACATACAGGGAAGAGGGGAAAACATACAGGGAAGAGGGAACAAAACACAGGGAACAACATACAGGGAAGAGGGGACAAAACACAGAACAACATACAGGGAAGAGGGGACAAAACACAGGGAACAACATACAGGGAAGAGGGGACAAACATGGAACAACATACAGGAAAGAGGGGACAAAACACAGGGAACAACATACAGGGAAGAGGGGACAAAACACAGAACAACATACAGGGAAGAGGGGACAAAATACAGGGAAGAGACAACACACGGAAGAGGGGACACAACACACAGGGAAGAGGGGACGCAACACAGGAAAGGGTACACAACACAGGGAACAACACATGGAAGAGGGGACAACATACAGGGAAGAGGGGACACAACATAGGGAACAACACGCGGAAGAGGGGACACAAAACAGGGAAGAGGGGACAAAACACAGAACAATGTACAGGGAAGAGGGGATAAAACACAGGGAACAATATACAGGGAAGAGGGGACAAAACAGAACAACATACAGGGAAGAGGGGACAAAACACAGAACAACATACAGGGAAGAGGGGACAAAACACAGAACAACGTACAGGGAAGAGGGGATAAAACAGGGAACAATATACAGGGAAGAGGGGACAAAACAGGACAACATACAGGGAAGAGGGGACAAAACACAGCGAACAACATACAGGGAAGAGGGGGTAAAACACAGAAGAGGAGACAAAACACAGGGAATAACATACAGGGAAGAGGGGACAAAACACAGAATAACATACAGGGAAGAGGGGGTAAAACACAACAACATACAGGGAAGAGGGGACAAAACAGAGAACAACATACAGGGAAGAGGGGACAAAACACAACAACATACAGGGAAGAGGGGACAAAACACAGGGAAGAGGGGGGTAAAACACAGAGAAGAGAGGACAAAACACAGGGAACAACATACAGGGAAGAGGGGACAAAACACAGGGAACAACGTACAGAGAAGAGGGGACAAAACATAGAACAACATACAGGGAAGAAGGGACAAAACACAGGGAACAACATACAGGGAAGAGGGGACTAAACACAGGGAACAACATACAGGGAAGAGGGGAAAACATACAGGGAAGAGGGAACAAAACACAGGGAACAACATACAGGGAAGAGGGGACAAAACACAGAACAACATACAGGGAAGAGGGGACAAAACACAGGGAACAACATACAGGGAAGAGGGGACAAACATGGAACAACATACAGGAAAGAGGGGACAAAACACAGGGAACAACATACAGGGAAGAGGGGACAAAACAGAACAACATACAGGGAAGAGGGGACAAAATACAGGGAAGAGACAACACACGGAAGAGGGGACACAACACACAGGGAAGAGGGGACGCAACACAGGAAAGGGTACACAACACAGGGAACAACACACGGAAGAGGGGACAACATACAGGGAAGAGGGGACACAACATAGGGAACAACACGCGGAAGAGGGGACACAAAACAGGGAAGAGGGGACAAAACACAGAGAACAACATACAGGGAAGAGGGGACAAAACACAGAACAACATACAGGGAGGGGACAAAACACAGAGAACAACATACAGGGAAGAGGGAACAACACACAGGGAAGAGGGGACAAAACACAGAACAACATACAGGGAAGAGGGGACAAAACACAGAACAACATACAGGGAAGAGGGGACAACACACAGAACAACATTCAGGAAAGAGGGGACAAAACAACATACAGTGAAGAGGGGATAAAACACGGGACAACATACAGGGAAGAGGGGACAAAACACAGAACAACATGCAGGGAAGAGGGGACAACACAGAACAACATGCAGGGAAGAGGGGACAAAACACAGAACAACATACAGGGAAGAGGGGACAAAACACGGAACAAAACACAGGGAAGAGGGGACAAAACACAGAACAACGTACAGGGAAGAGGGGATAAAACACAGGGAACAATATACAGGGAAGAGGGGACAAAACACAGAACAACATACAGGGAAGAGGGGACAAAACACAGGGAACAACGTACAGGGAAGAGGGGATAAAACACAGGGAACAATATACAGGGAAGAGGGGACAAAACACAGAACAACATACAGGGAAGAGGGGACAAAACACAGGGAAGAGGGGGGTTAAACACAGAGAAGAAGGGACAAAACACAGGGAAGAGGGGACAGAACACAGGGAACAACATACAGGGAAGAGGGGATAAAACACAGAACAACATACAGGGAAGAGGGGACAAAACACGGAACAGCATACAGGGAAGAGGGGACAAAACACGGAACAGCATACAGGGAAGAGGGGCAAAACACAGAACAACACAGGGAAGGGGACAAAACGCAGAACAACATAGAGAGGACAAAACATAGGGAACAATATACAGGGAAGAGGGGACAAAACACAGGGAACAACACACAGGGAAGAGGGGACAAAGCAGAACAACAGAGGGGACAAAACATAGGGAAGAGGGGACAAAACACAATACAACACACAGAGAAGAGGGGACAAAACACAGGGAACAGCATACAGGGAAGAGGGGACAAAACACAGAGGGAAGAGGGGACAAAACACAGGGAAGAGGGGACAAACACAGAACAACATACAGGGAAGAGGGGACAAAACAACATAGAGGAAAGAGGGGACAAAACATAGGGAACAATATACAGGGAAGAGGGGACAAAACACAGGGAACAGCATACAGGGAAGAGGGGACAAAACACAGAACAACATACAGGGAAGGGGACAACACACAGGGAAGAGGGGACAAAACAACAACACACGGAAGAGGGGACAAAACAGGGAACAATATACAGGGAAGAGGGGACAAAACACAATACAACACAGAGAAGAGGGGACAAAACACAGGGAACAGCATACAGGGAAGAGGGGACAAAACACAGAACAACATACAGGGAAGAGGGGACAAAACAACATAGAGGGGACAAAACATAGGAAACAATATACAGGGAAGAGGGGACAAAACAGAGGGAAGAGGGAACAAAACACAGGACACAACATACAGGGAAGAGGGGACAAAACACAGAACAACACACAGGGAAGAGGGGACAAAACACAGAACAACATACAGGGAAGAGGAGACAAAACAACATAGAGGAAAGGGGACAATACATAGGGAACAATATACAGGGAAGAGGGGACAAAACACAGAACACACAGAGAAGAGGGGACAAAACACATGGAACAATATACAGGGCAGAGGGGACAAAACACAGAACAACATAGAGGGAAGAGGGGACAAAACAACAGAGGGAAGAGGGGACAAAACATAGGGAACAATATACAGGGAAGAGGGGACAAAACACAGAACAACACAGAGGGAAGAGGGGACAAAACACAGGGAACAACATACAGGGAAGAGGGGACAAAACACAGAAAAACACAAAGGGAAGAGGGGACAAAACACAGGGTACAACATACAGGGAAGAGGGGACAAAACAAAGAACAACACACAGGGAAGAGGGGACAAAACCCAGCGAAAAGGGGACAAAACACAGAACAACACACAGGGAAGAGGGCATAAAACACAGGGAACAACATACAGGGAAGAGGGGATAAAACACAGAGAAGAGGGGACAAAACACAGGGAACAACATACAGGGAAGAGGGGACAAAACACAGAACAACATACAGGGAAGAGGGGACAACACACAGAACAACATTCAGGAAAGAGGGGACAAAACAACATACAGTGAAGAGGGGATAAAACACGGGACAACATACAGGGAAGAGGGGACAAAACACAGAACAACATGCAGGGAAGAGGGGACAACACAGAACAACATGCAGGGAAGAGGGGACAAAACACAGAACAACATACAGGGAAGAGGGGACAAAACACGGAACAACATACAGGGAAGAGGGGACAAAACACAGAACAACGTACAGGGAAGAGGGGATAAAACACAGGGAACAATATACAGGGAAGAGGGGACAAAACACAGAACAACATACAGGGAAGAGGGGACAAAACACAGGGAAGAGGGGGGTTAAACACAGAGAAGAAGGGACAAAACACAGGGAAGAGGGGACAGAACACAGGGAACAACATACAGGGAAGAGGGGATAAAACACAGAACAACATACAGGGAAGAGGGGACAAAACACAACAACATACAGGGAAGAGGGGACAAAACACAGAACAACATACAGGGAAGAGGGGACAAAACACAACAACATACAGGGAAGAGGGGACAAAACACAGGGAACAACGTACAGGGAAGAGGGGGTAAAACACAGAGAGAGGGGACAAAACACAGGGAACAACATACAGGGAAGAGGGGACAAAACACAGGGAACAACATACAGGGAAGAGGGGACAAAACACAGGGAACAACGTACAGGGAAGAGGGGACAAAACACAGAACAACACACAGGGAAGAGGGGACAAAACACAGAACAACATAGAGGGGACAAAACATAGGGAACAATATACAGGGAAGAGGGGACAGAACAACACACAGAGAAGAGGGGACAAAACACAGGGAACAGCTTACAGGGAAGAGGGGACAAAACACAGGGTAGAGGGAACAACATACAGGGAAGAGGGGACAAAACACAGAACAACATACAGGGAAGAGGGGACAAAACACAGAACAACATAAAGGGAAGAGGGGACAACACACAGAACAACATTCAGGGAAGAGGGGACAAAACAACAACATACAGTGAAGAGCGGATAAAACACAGGGAACAACATACAGGGAAGAGGGGACATAACACCGGGAAGAGGGGACACAACACACAGGGAACAACACACGGAAGAGCGGACAACATACAGGGAAGAGGGAGACAACACACAGGGAAGAGGGGACACAACACAGGGAACATCATACAGAGAAGAGGGGACAAAACACAGAACAACATACAGGGAAGAGGGGACAAAACACAGAACAACATACAGGGAAGATGGGACAAAACACAGAGAACAACATACAGGGAAGAGGGGACAAAACACAGAACAACATACAGGGAAGAGGGGACAACACACAGAATAACATACAGGAAAGGGGACAACACATAGAACAACATACAGGGAAGAGGGGACAAAACACAGAACAACATACAGGGAAGAGGGGACAACACAGAACAACATGCAGGGAAGAGGGGACAAAACACAGAACAACATACAGGGAAGAGGGGACAAAACATAGAACAACGTACAGGGAAGAGGGGATAAAACACAGGGAACAATATACAGGGAAGAGGGGACAAAACACAGAACAACATACAGGGAAGAGGGGACAAAACACAGAACAACATACAGGGAAGAGGGGACAAAACACAGAACAATGTACAGGGAAGAGGGGATAAAACACAGGGAACAATATACAGGGAAGAGGGGACAAAACAGAACAACATACAGGGAAGAGGGGACAAAACACAGAACAACATACAGGGAAGAGGGGACAAAACACAGAACAACGTACAGGGAAGAGGGGATAAAACAGGGAACAATATACAGGGAAGAGGGGACAAAACAGGACAACATACAGGGAAGAGGGGACAAAACACAGCGAACAACATACAGGGAAGAGGGGGTAAAACACAGAAGAGGAGACAAAACACAGGGAATAACATACAGGGAAGAGGGGACAAAACACAGAATAACATACAGGGAAGAGGGGGTAAAACACAACAACATACAGGGAAGAGGGGACAAAACAGAGAACAACATACAGGGAAGAGGGGACAAAACACAACAACATACAGGGAAGAGGGGACAAAACACAGGGAAGAGGGGGGTAAAACACAGAGAAGAGAGGACAAAACACAGGGAACAACATACAGGGAAGAGGGGACAAAACACAGGGAACAACGTACAGAGAAGAGGGGACAAAACACAGAACAACATACAGGGAAGAAGGGACAAAACACAGGGAACAACATACAGGGAAGAGGGGACTAAACACAGGGAACAACATACAGGGAAGAGGGGAAAACATACAGGGAAGAGGGAACAAAACACAGGGAACAACATACAGGGAAGAGGGGACAAAACACAGAACAACATACAGGGAAGAGGGGACAAAACACAGGGAACAACATACAGGGAAGAGGGGACAAACATGGAACAACATACAGAAAAGAGGGGACAAAACACAGGGAACAACATACAGGGAAGAGGGGACAAAACACAGAACAACATACAGGGAAGAGGGGACAAAATACAGGGAAGAGACAACACACGGAAGAGGGGACACAACACACAGGGAAGAGGGGACGCAACACAGGAAAGGGTACACAACACAGGGAACAACACACGGAAGAGGGGACAACATACAGGGAAGAGGGGACACAACATAGGGAACAACACGCGGAAGAGGGGACACAAAACAGGGAAGAGGGAACAAAACACAGAGAACAACATACAGGGAAGAGGGGACAAAACACAGAACAACATACAGGGAAGAGGGGACAAAACACAGAACAATGTACAGGGAAGAGGGGATAAAACACAGGGAACAATATACAGGGAAGAGGGGACAAAACAGAACAACATACAGGGAAGAGGGGACAAAACACAGAACAACATACAGGGAAGAGGGGACAAAACACAGAACAACGTACAGGGAAGAGGGGATAAAACAGGGAACAATATACAGGGAAGAGGGGACAAAACAGGACAACATACAGGGAAGAGGGGACAAAACACAGCGAACAACATACAGGGAAGAGGGGGTAAAACACAGAAGAGGAGACAAAACACAGGGAATAACATACAGGGAAGAGGGGACAAAACACAGAATAACATACAGGGAAGAGGGGGTAAAACACAACAACATACAGGGAAGAGGGGACAAAACAGAGAACAACATACAGGGAAGAGGGGACAAAACACAACAACATACAGGGAAGAGGGGACAAAACACAGGGAAGAGGGGGGTAAAACACAGAGAAGAGAGGACAAAACACAGGGAACAACATACAGGGAAGAGGGGACAAAACACAGGGAACAACGTACAGAGAAGAGGGGACAAAACACAGAACAACATACAGGGAAGAAGGGACAAAACACAGGGAACAACATACAGGGAAGAGGGGACTAAACACAGGGAACAACATACAGGGAAGAGGGGAAAACATACAGGGAAGAGGGAACAAAACACAGGGAACAACATACAGGGAAGAGGGGACAAAACACAGAACAACATACAGGGAAGAGGGGACAAAACACAGGGAACAACATACAGGGAAGAGGGGACAAACATGGAACAACATACAGGAAAGAGGGGACAAAACACAGGGAACAACATACAGGGAAGAGGGGACAAAACACAGAACAACATACAGGGAAGAGGGGACAAAATACAGGGAAGAGACAACACACGGAAGAGGGGACACAACACACAGGGAAGAGGGGACGCAACACAGGAAAGGGTACACAACACAGGGAACAACACATGGAAGAGGGGACAACATACAGGGAAGAGGGGACACAACATAGGGAACAACACGCGGAAGAGGGGACACAAAACAGGGAAGAGGGGACAAAACACAGAACAATGTACAGGGAAGAGGGGATAAAACACAGGGAACAATATACAGGGAAGAGGGGACAAAACAGAACAACATACAGGGAAGAGGGGACAAAACACAGAACAACATACAGGGAAGAGGGGACAAAACACAGAACAACGTACAGGGAAGAGGGGATAAAACAGGGAACAATATACAGGGAAGAGGGGACAAAACAGGACAACATACAGGGAAGAGGGGACAAAACACAGCGAACAACATACAGGGAAGAGGGGGTAAAACACAGAAGAGGAGACAAAACACAGGGAATAACATACAGGGAAGAGGGGACAAAACACAGAATAACATACAGGGAAGAGGGGGTAAAACACAACAACATACAGGGAAGAGGGGACAAAACAGAGAACAACATACAGGGAAGAGGGGACAAAACACAACAACATACAGGGAAGAGGGGACAAAACACAGGGAAGAGGGGGGTAAAACACAGAGAAGAGAGGACAAAACACAGGGAACAACATACAGGGAAGAGGGGACAAAACACAGGGAACAACGTACAGAGAAGAGGGGACAAAACATAGAACAACATACAGGGAAGAAGGGACAAAACACAGGGAACAACATACAGGGAAGAGGGGACTAAACACAGGGAACAACATACAGGGAAGAGGGGAAAACATACAGGGAAGAGGGAACAAAACACAGGGAACAACATACAGGGAAGAGGGGACAAAACACAGAACAACATACAGGGAAGAGGGGACAAAACACAGGGAACAACATACAGGGAAGAGGGGACAAACATGGAACAACATACAGGAAAGAGGGGACAAAACACAGGGAACAACATACAGGGAAGAGGGGACAAAACAGAACAACATACAGGGAAGAGGGGACAAAATACAGGGAAGAGACAACACACGGAAGAGGGGACACAACACACAGGGAAGAGGGGACGCAACACAGGAAAGGGTACACAACACAGGGAACAACACACGGAAGAGGGGACAACATACAGGGAAGAGGGGACACAACATAGGGAACAACACGCGGAAGAGGGGACACAAAACAGGGAAGAGGGGACAAAACACAGAGAACAACATACAGGGAAGAGGGGACAAAACACAGAACAACATACAGGGAGGGGACAAAACACAGAGAACAACATACAGGGAAGAGGGAACAACACACAGGGAAGAGGGGACAAAACACAGAACAACATACAGGGAAGAGGGGACAAAACACAGAACAACATACAGGGAAGAGGGGACAACACACAGAACAACATTCAGGAAAGAGGGGACAAAACAACATACAGTGAAGAGGGGATAAAACACGGGACAACATACAGGGAAGAGGGGACAAAACACAGAACAACATGCAGGGAAGAGGGGACAACACAGAACAACATGCAGGGAAGAGGGGACAAAACACAGAACAACATACAGGGAAGAGGGGACAAAACACGGAACAAAACACAGGGAAGAGGGGACAAAACACAGAACAACGTACAGGGAAGAGGGGATAAAACACAGGGAACAATATACAGGGAAGAGGGGACAAAACACAGAACAACATACAGGGAAGAGGGGACAAAACACAGGGAACAACGTACAGGGAAGAGGGGATAAAACACAGGGAACAATATACAGGGAAGAGGGGACAAAACACAGAACAACATACAGGGAAGAGGGGACAAAACACAGGGAAGAGGGGGGTTAAACACAGAGAAGAAGGGACAAAACACAGGGAAGAGGGGACAGAACACAGGGAACAACATACAGGGAAGAGGGGATAAAACACAGAACAACATACAGGGAAGAGGGGACAAAACACAACAACATACAGGGAAGAGGGGACAAAACACAGAACAACATACAGGGAAGAGGGGACAAAACACAACAACATACAGGGAAGAGGGGACAAAACACAGGGAACAACGTACAGGGAAGAGGGGGTAAAACACAGAGAGAGGGGACAAAACACAGGGAACAACATACAGGGAAGAGGGGACAAAACACAGGGAACAACGTACAGGGAAGAGGGGACAAAACACAGAACAACACACAGGGAAGAGGGGACAAAACACAGAACAACATAGAGGGGACAAAACATAGGGAACAATATACAGGGAAGAGGGGACAGAACAACACACAGAGAAGAGGGGACAAAACACAGGGAACAGCATACAGGGAAAAGGGGACAAAACACAGGGTAGAGGGAACAACATACAGGGAAGAGGGGACAAAACACAGAACAACATACAGGGAAGAGGGGACAAACACAGAGAAGAGGGGACAAAACACAGGGAACAACATACAGGGAAGAGGGGACAAAACACAGAGAACAACATACAGGGAAGAGGGGAGAAAACACAGAACAACATACAGGGAAGAGGGGACAAAACACAGAACAACATACAGGGAAGATGGGACAAAACACAGAGAACAACATACAGGGAAGAGGGGACAAAACACAGAACAACATACAGGGAAGAGGGGACAACACACAGAATAACATACAGGAAAGGGGACAACACATAGAACAACATACAGGGAAGAGGGGACAAAACACAGAACAACATACAGGGAAGAGGGGACAACACAGAACAACATGCAGGGAAGAGGGGACAAAACACAGAACAACATACAGGGAAGAGGGGACAAAACATAGAACAACGTACAGGGAAGAGGGGATAAAACACAGGGAACAATATACAGGGAAGAGGGGACAAAACACAGAACAACATACAGGGAAGAGGGGACAAAACACAGAACAACATACAGGGAAGAGGGGACAAAACACAGGGAACAATATACAGGGAAGAGGGGACAAAACAGAACAACATACAGGGAAGAGGGGACAAAACACAGGGAACAACATACAGGGAAGAGGGGGTAAAACACAGAGAAGAGGAGACAAAACACAGGGAATAACATACAGGGAAGAGGGGACAAAACACAGAATAACATACAGGGAAGAGGGGGTAAAACACAACAACATACAGGGAAGAGGGGACAAAACAGAGAACAACATACAGGGAAGAGGGGACAAAACACAACAACATACAGGGAAGAGGGGACAAAACACAGGGAAGAGGGGGTAAAACACAGAGAAGAGAGGACAAAACACAGGGAACAACATACAGGGAAGAGGGGACAAAACACAGGGAACAACGTACAGAGAAGAGGGGACAAAACACAGAACAACATACAGGGAAGAAGGGACAAAACACAGGGAACAACATACAGGGAAGAGGGGACTAAACACAGGGAACAACATACAGGGAAGAGGGGAAAACATACAGGGAAGAGGGAACAAAACACAGGGAACAACATACAGGGAAGAGGGGACAAAACACAGAACAACATACAGGGAAGAGGGGACAAAACACAGGGAACAACATACAGGGAAGAGGGGACAAACATGGAACAACATAAAGGAAAGAGGGGACAAAACACAGGGAACAACATACAGGGAAGAGGGGACAAAACACAGAACAACATACAGGGAAGAGGGGACAAAATACAGGGAAGAGACAACACACGGAAGAGGGGACACAACACACAGGGAAGAGGGGACGCAACACAGGAAAGGGTACACAACACAGGGAACAACACACGGAAGAGGGGACAACATACAGGGAAGAGGGGACACAACATAGGGAACAACACGCGGAAGAGGGGACAAAACACAGAGAACAACATACAGGGAAGAGGGGACAAAACACAGAACAACATACAGGGAGGGGACAAAACACAGAGAACAACATACAGGGAAGAGGGAACAACACACAGGGAAGAGGGGACAAAACACAGAACAACATACAGGGAAGAGGGGACAACACACAGAATAACATACAGGAAAGAGGGGACAACACATAGAACAACATACAGGGAAGAGGGGACAAAACACAGAACAACATACAGGGAAGAGGAGACAACAAAGAACAACATGCAGGGAAGAGGGGACAAAACACAACAACATACAGGGAAGAGGGGACAAAACACAGAACAACATACAGGGAAGAGGGGACAAAACACAGCACAACATACAGGGAAGAGTGGACAAAACACAGGAAAGAGGGGACAAAATACAGGGAAGAGAAGATGAGATACGGGGAAGAGAAAACGAGATACAGGAAAGAGAGGACAAGACACAAGCAAGAGAAGACAAGACCCAGGAAAGAGAGGAAAAGATACCGGGAAGAGTGGACAACATGCTAGAAAGAAGGGCCAAAATACAGGGAAGAGAAGACAAGATACAGGGAAAAAGGGACAACATACAGGGAAGAGAAGACAAAATACAGTGAAGAGAAGACAAGATACAGGGAAGAGGGGGACAAAATACACGGTAGAAGACAAGATACAATGAAGAGAGGATAAGACACGGAAGAGAGGACAGGACGGAGGGAAGAGAGGATAAGACACGGAAGAGAGGACAAGACCCAGGGAAGAGGGGGATAAAATACAGGGAAGAAGACAAGTTACAGAGAAGAGAGGACAAGACACAGGAAAGAGGGGAACAAAATACAGGGAAGAGAAGGCAAGATACAGGGAAGAGGGGACAAGACACAGGAAAGAGAGGACAAGATGCAGGGAAGAGGGGACTACTACCGTTTCATTAAAAAAAAAATTGCCCTGGTAGACAAGTGCTTAATGTGGGTGGTTACAGTTTTTTTGTGTCTCACACTATTTATGCAGTTATTTTCAAACATATCTTCAGGAAAAAAATGCACCAAAATGAATTCTTGGTGGAAACAAAATAATACCTAATATTTTTTGGTAATATATAAAAGATGGGGTTGCAGCTAGTAAATAGGTATCAAACATGTTGAGTCTCCAAATTGTGCACACCCGTGGAATT
This sequence comes from Staurois parvus, assembly GCF_062004578.1. NCBI lineage: Eukaryota > Metazoa > Chordata > Amphibia > Anura > Ranidae > Staurois > Staurois parvus. The sequence continues at coordinate 4,611,915 of NW_028318087.1, forward strand.
GCAAAAATACTATGGCACCAAAAATTTTCTATAGTGAGGTTTTAAAAGCTTTTCAGTGCCATCAGTTTAGAGTTAAAGTGTTACTAAACTCAGGGCCCTGCATTCACTATATCTGGTCTCCCACAGTACACACAACATGGAAATGCAATTATTATTTTTATTTTAGTAAATATAAACTGCTAAATACCTTTTCTCATCAGCAGTTAGAGAAGTCTTGTGACTTCTATCAGTGTTCAGCTGAGCACTGGTTAAAGCTTGTAGAAGGAGTTTTCTTTCTGCTCTGGGAGGATGCAAAACACCTGACCTCTGTCTGGACAGTGCTATTGGCCCCGGGCTTATCACGTGCACTCTCACAAGATAAAAAAAAACAAACTCTAGTACTACACACTAAACTGAGCATGTACAGAATGGCTACAGTTTAGTCTGTCTTATCAGGAGATAAGATGTGGACATTTGAACAAGAGGAGGAGCAGAGAAGTCAGGATCAAATGGCCTTTTAACACATGCAGAGGACTAATCCCTTAGGTTCCACAGTGAGTATAACAAGCATGCTTTACTGCATATACAGACTGATTTTACTGTTGTGAGTTTAGTAACACTTTAACCATGAACAATGGTCCTAGAATGATTGCTCTAACTTCGACGTTTATACATGTGTGGTGCAATGTTGCATACAGTACATGTGTTTGCTCTACACTATCTTTTTTTATTTTATTGCCATCACATAGAGGGCTTGTTAGCCCCCTATATGATGGCATGCACAGGTGACAGGTCCTTTTTATAGAGACATTGGGTGTTTATTAGATACTCATTGTCTCCCCTGCTCTCCAATGCAACTATTCCAGCACAGAGTGCTGGAATGGCTGTATCCTCATCTCCACTAGCTGAAGAATGACAGCTGTGACCCCAGAAGTGACATAATACACATCACTTCCAGGGTTATTAGTCACAGGAGGAATTGGAGAATGAATGTTCCCAGACTTCCTCCTGCTTTAACCAAGGATACAGTTTACACAAATGGAATGGGAGAGCCCGGGAACCACCACAAGTGCCGGAGGGGTGCCCTTTGAGAGCTCTGTAAAAGTGATTGAATGGCTCCAGAGCTGCCGAATCACTTTTATCAGAAAGCTCTTCACCAGCTCTTATAACCAATATCAAGCTTATAGCTGCAGCAGAATCTGTGAGCTTGATTTGTCTACCATGACGTTTATGAATGTAAATTGTTTAAAGGGGGGTACACAGAAAAGAGAAAAGCATGGTGCTGAATATAGAGGGTGAGAAGAATCTGTGCCTACTCTTGGTTCACACTGCAAACATATGCCATATTCCTTAAACCCACAAAATGAAAGTAAAAAAAAACCTTCTTGGGCTTCCAGGTGCGCTTGTCATAATGTGCAAGTATGTAGAGCACGTTTTCACAGCATTGCACACTTTCTTGAAAAGAGCTCTTCTCCAGTGATGCAATATCCATTGTTGCCAGTGCTTTCATCTTCTCCCCCTCTTTTAGGTCTAGGGGCTTCCACCGTGTTGTTTGGTTGGTCTGGCATGTGGTATCTCCCACTCATGCATGGGGGGGAGGGGGTACTTCGTCCCAGCATTGACAATCAAATCAAAACTAAACTTACCTCCCATCTCTTCCTTGCCAGCACTGACATCTTTGTCCTGTCTTTTTCCAGAAATAAAGATTTTCAGCCATTTTGATTGACCGGACTGAAATGATGTAACTCTCACATGTGCACACAGGAGTTCATTCATTTCAGCACAATGCACACTAAAGAAGATTGCAAACAGGAAGATACATTTCTTTTGTTGAAGAAGAGACATAGACTGTTTTTTCTGCAATAAAATGCCTGCCTGTTTGCAATTTTGTTTTTTCAATTTAGTTCCACGATAAAGAGTCAGAAATATGACAATGAGATGCACTTGCATGACTGTCAGCATGCAATTAGAAAGAACTGCTGGCGGGCAAGGGAAGTGTTAACTTCAACTTTAGTTCCACTTTTATTACTAAACCACAAGTGGCAATCTCACAGACACAATCTGTTTATCAAGGTTTCCGCCCAAGATTCACACATTTTTTCAGTTGTGTCCTATTGGAAAATAAATACACCACACAAACCTCAGGGCAAAATACAATTTAAATGAAAATACTCAAACTCTTCTATTACATATGGTTTTCTGCACACAAACAAATGTGTAAAAAAACACCCTTTTATTGGATTTGGTGGTAGCAAAAATAAGCCTCATCATTGGTGTAGATGGGCTTAAAAAAGAGCCCCATCATCATTGTCGGTATAAAAATAAGTCCCATTTTTGGTGTCAGGAGAAAAAATAAATCCTATCACTGCTGTCAGTGGAAGTAGAAATATTTCCTATCATAGATATCAGTGAGAGGAAACGGGTGTTATTATTCATGTCAGTGGGAGCAAACCTAGATGTTATGGTTGGTGTCAGTAGGCAGAAAATAATCCCCAGAACTGGTGTCCAGTGGTTACCACCTTAATCATGCACTGCACTCCCACACTACTGCTCTTTATTGATAACTTCCGAAACTGTTGGACAGGAGCTTAGTCTGCAGTGTCGGCATAATTGCAGATTTTTCCTTGCTGGAGATGCTCCACAGTCAATAGGATGATTTGGGATCTCTCTTACCTGATGGTCTTTGAAGCAACACTTTCCAGTAGGCAAAAAGGGTCAGCTGATTTCAAGTAAAAATAGCCATATATCAAAAAGAAAAAATACCCACTCTGCACCAAATGGATATGCATACACCCCTAATGAACCAATTGATAATCATAAAAGATGTAACACACCAACAACCAATGTCACTGCAGTACTTAATAACCCCAAAAAGTATAAAATAAATTATGTCTATAATGCATTATATGCTACTGTGCACTGATATACTGCATACTTTATCTCACAAGGATGAATAAAAAACATTCAGACCCTGTTCACATCAGAACACAGTTCCAGAAACCACCATTCTGTACACAATTTCCTCCACCATGTACAAAGCGCACTGCAGTTGCAATCTGCGGCAGGTGTCAATGTTAACAACACCCCGAACGCAGGTCACATACGCAGAAGTATCATGCGATCAGGTTGCAGTGAGTTTCCAAAAGTAGTGCATGTACTGCTTTTGGTGAAGTACAGTGCGATTTGAGACCATTCGAAATGAATAGGCTCAAATCACACCACACTGAACTGCATGTGAATTGCACAGGAATGCACAATGTGAAAGGTATCACTGTGGATTGTTCTAGAGCAGTGCACAGGAGGACATTTATTGTAGGGTGGAAAGATTTTTTGGTACATGCTTTTTTTTCACAGAGCAATAAATGATTGAAGTGGACACTTTTTTTCTTTTCACATTGGTTTATTAAACATTGGATTTGTTTTGTCATGCAAACACAGGACACCATTGTATTTTTATCTTTACATTTTCACTGACACAATAATTATAATTATACAAGATTTACATAGAGCCAACAGTTGTGCAGTGCTTTACAATATAAAGGAAGACAGTACGATTAGAATACAGTTCAACACAGGAGAAACAAGAGGCTCCTGCTCATGGAGCTTACAATGTAAAGGGAGGAAGAGGTGGTACAGAAGCTAGGTAACCAGGGAATTAATAATTTTTTTGTGTCATAGGGTGCCGTTAGCTAACCATAGTATAGGTATATTTTAGATGGGCAAATTTATAGTACATTAAGGCTCCATTCACACCTTAGCGTTTTGTAGCTCGAACCTCCAGAATGCTCAGTGTTTTCAGTTGTGCCTGTTCACACCTGAGTATAGTGTTGCTTGAAGCTTGTAGCTAGGGAAAGTACAGTACATGAGCTTCTTTTTAGCTTCAAACCTTAAAGCTTCCAGCATTATTGGTCTCAACAGGCTTCCATGTGAAAGCTTCAAAAATGTGTGTATTGCATGATGTTTTTCTCTTAGTAACTGACTTTTCATTGGCTTACATAGTTTAAGAAATAAATGCTCAAGCAAAAACACCTGAAAAAAACCTCATAAATGCCAGTACAAACGCTATCAAAAGCCTGTATAACCAACTAGAAATGATCAGCTCAAGTATGAATGCAGACTAAGACTTTATAAACCTTTCAGGAAAATTCAGCATTGCCAGGTAGGTAGGAAAATACTTAAAGCATAAGTTCACCTTTGGGACAATGTTACATGTTCCAACCGTTTTTAGGGTGGAACATGTAACATGTTCCCAATGCTGCAGCCACTGCTCTATCAGTGACAGGAGTACAGGGAGAAGTCCCCTGTACTACAGTACCTTGAAAAAGTATTCATACCCCTTGAAATTTTCCACATTTTGTCATATTACAACCAAAAATGTAAATGTATTTTATTGGGATTTTATGTAATAGAGCAACACAAAGTGGCATATAATTGTGTAGTGGAAAGAAAATGATAAATGGTTTTCAACATTTTTTACAAATATCTGAAAAGTGTGGCATGCATTTGTATACAGCTGAGTCAACACTTTGTAGAACCACCTTTCGCTGCAATTACAGCTGCAAGTCTTTTTGGCGATGTCTGTACCAGTTTTGCTCATCTAGAGAGTAATTTTTTGCCCATTGTTCTTTGCAAAAAAACTCAAGCTCTGTCAGATTGGATGAAGAGCATCTGTGAACAGCAATCTTCAAGTCTTGCCACAGATTGTCAATTAGATTTTGGTCTGGACTTTGACTGGGCCATTCTAACACACAAATATGCTTTGAGCTAAACCATTCCATTGTAGATCTGGTTGTATGTTTAGGGTCGTTTTCCTGCTGGAAGGTGAACCTGCATCCCAATCTCAAGTCTTTTGCAGACTCTAACAGGTTTTCTTTTAAGATTTCCCTGTATTTGGCTCCATCCTTCTTCCCATCACCTCTGACCAGCTTTCTTGTCCCTGCTGAAGAAAAGCATCTCCACAACATGATGCTGCCACCACGTTTCACAGTGGGGATATTGTGTTCAGGGTGATGTGCAGAGTTAGTTTTTCGCAAGTTTGCTGAATCCCCCATATGGCTTCTCGCAAACTGAAAACGGGACTGTCAGGGATCCGGGTATGACCAGAGATGTGTGGACTGACACAGGGAAACAGCAGGCTTCAGAAATGATTAAATAATAATAATATTTATTATGAGCTGCACAAAATAAACAAACACAGTGAAAAACAAAACAAACCTTAAACTAATAGGTATAGGTGCAGTCAGGGCTGGAGAGGTGGAGTGTCAGGAATGGACTTGCCAGTGGTGGTGGGACTCACCTGCCTTGTGGGCTGCAGTACCGGGGCTGGCCAGCGGGTGCTGTCAGCAACCAGAGGCTCACTCCTGCAATGAGCCATCACCTGAAGCTGATTACAACAGGTGTATTTAAGGAATGGCCAGGCCTGTGATCAGGGCCTTGGTGTATGTTTCCCATGGGCCCCTGTACCTGCATCCTGTCTGCTTTCTGCCTCATCCAGATTCTGCCTGATCCAGATTCTGCTTCGATCCCTGACTCTGCATGATCCCTGTCCTGACCTCGGCTATTTCTGACTACTCTTCCGCCTGCTCCTTGTGCCCTTCCTGCCCGTTTGCTACCGACCCGACCTGCCCGACTACGCTTAGTATTGTTTCCATTGTTATCTGTTGGAGGTTTGGGTTGGTTGGTTTGCACTGTGTTGTTGTTTAGTCTTGCACTGCGTTTATGTTTTGTTTAGTCTTAATAAATTGTCTTATTCACACTATACCTGAAGTCTGCGTTTCCCTGTGTCAGTCCACACATTTCTGGTCATACCCGGATCCCTAACATGGAGTTGTCAGGCAGGCCGGGTCAGGAACAATCAGGCAGAAAGGTACAACAGGAGCAGGCAGAAGAATGGTCAGGAATAGCCGGGGTCAGTGCAGGCGGAGTTCTATCAGAGTCAAGCAGGAGAGTCGAGCAGGCAGGAGACAGGATACAGGAAACAGGGCACATGGGAAACAAACACCAAGGCACTGACTGCAGGTCTGGCCATTCCTTAAATACACCTCCTGCAATCAGCCTCAGGTGATGGCTGATTGTAGGAGTGAACTTCTGGTTGCTGAGAGCACCCGCTGGCCAGCCCTGGTACTGCAGCCCACAAGGCAGGTGAGTCCCACCACCATTGGTGAGTCCATTCCTGACAGTACCCCCCCCAAGGAGTCCACCGCCCGGGTCAGGTAACTGGCTGAATATCAGGGGCTGGCACATCAGGCTGGGCAGCGGACGGAGGCACGACAGGCTGGGCAGCGGACGGAGGCACGACAGGCTGGGCAGCGGACGGAGGCATGTCAGGCTGGGCAGCGGACAGAGGCACATCAGGCTGGGCAGCCGGCAGAGGCCCTCAGGCGGAGCAGCGGGCACCGGGCCATCAGGAGGAGCAGCGGGCACCGGGCCATCAGGCGGAGCAGCGGGCACCGGGCCATCAGGCTCGACATCGAGCACGAGTCATCTGGCAGAACAGCGGGCACCGAGTCATCTGGCAGAATAGCGGGCACCGAGTCATCTGGCAGAACAGCGGGCACCGAGTCACCAAGCTCGACAGCGGGCACCGGGACAACTGGCACGACAGCGGGCACCGGGTCAACTGGCACGACAGTGGGCTCCGAGTCATCTGGCACGACAGAGGGCTCTGAGTCATCTGGCAGAACAGCGGGCTCCGATTCATCTGGCACGACAGCGGGCACCGAGTCATCTGGCATGACAGCGGGCACCGATTCACCAAGCTCGACAGCGGGCACCGAGTGACCACAAGCTCACTCCTGCAATCAGCCTCAGGTGATGGCTGATTGCAGGAGTGAGCTTTTTTTGCTGAGAGCACCCGCTGGCCAGCCCTGGTACTGCAGCCCACAAGGCAGGTGATTCCCACCACCATCGGCGAGTCCATTCCTGACAGGGACTTCTTATGGCTTTCTTTCAACAATGGCTTTCTTCTTGCCACTCTTCCATAAAGGCCAGATTTGTGGAGTGCACGACTAATAGTTGTCCTGTGGACAGATTCTCCCACCTGAGCTATGGATCTCTGCATCTCCTCCAGAGTTACCATGGGGCTCTTGGATGTTTTTCTGATTAATGCTCTCCTTACCGAGCCTGTCAGTTTAGGTGGATGGCCATGTCTTGGTAGGTTTTCAGTTGTGCCATACTCTTTCCATTTTCGGATGATGGATTGCACCATGATCCCTGAGATGTTCAAAGTTTGGGATTTTTTTTATAACCTAACCCTGCTTTAAACCTCTCCACAAACTTAACCCTGACCTGTCTGGGGTGTTCCCTGGCTTTCATGATGCTTTTTGTTCACTAATGTTCTCTAACAAACCCCTGAGGGCTTCACAGAACAGCTGTATTTATACTGAGATTAAATTACACACAGGTGGACTCTATTTACTAATTAGGTGACTTCTGAAGGCAATTGGTTCCACTAGATTTTAGTTAGAGGTGTCAGAGTTAAGGGGGGCTGAATACAAATGCACGCCACACTTTTCAGATACTTATTTGTAAAAAATTTTGAAAACCATTTATAATTTTCCTTCCAGTTCACAATTATGTGCCACTTTGTGTTGGTCTATCACATAAAATCCCAATAAAATACATTTACGTTTTTGGTTGTAACATGAAAAAATGTGGAACATTTCAAGAAGTATGAATACTCTTTTCAAGGCACTGTAGCTGTCACTTTTTAAAATCAGTGCAGCCATGTGGGGCTCAGCCCACATGGCTGCATCATTCATTCAGCGTTCTGTGAATGAGCTACAAGTCCCGACAACCATAGCAGCTGTTGGCTTGTAGTTCTCAATGAACTACCACGGCACTGAATCCTGTCAGTATATCTGCTTGCCTGCAAAAAAAATGTGTATTTATTATTTGTTGTCAAAAGGTGAACTTATCCTTTATTTTCCCTTGTTAAGGCTCTATGCTAAGGGATGTTCCAGAGCAGGTACATGCAAGTCTGCATTTTTCTACAGCACAGAGGGAGCCTTTTCTCTATTTTCTCCTTTTAGATATCCATTTTTCTTTTTTTTCTATCTCCCCCCACCCCCACCCCCCTTCCCACACACACACACACTTTGATTATAGCTGTTTCAGCTACATTATTCTATTAAAAATGGTTGTTTGAATTTCATTGACTGACCATTATATCTTATTGATCTGTATTTTTTCTACTGTATCTAGTACCTGTAGTTTTTAACTTTGGGTTACTGTAGTGTTATTGTTTTTAATTATTATCTCAATAAAAAGTTATTCAAATGTTATAGACAATATTGTAACTAGGACTTGTTTTACTTATATTTTTGTTCATGCCTCTTAAAATGTGCAGATTATGGGGTATTTATATGTACAAAAGTCTCCATCCATTACAACCGCCTATATAGATAGGTGCTGTGGTCAGTGTCCTCAAACATTTAGTCATATAATCTATGTATAAAAGAGAGCAGCTTGATGTAAATAATCCTATTAGTTTGTGGTGGTGTTTTAGAAACCTTGCTTTTATGTATAGCTTGTTGTATAGCCCCTTTATGTGTACACATAAGGGTAGTCATGTTTGCTTACTACATATTCAACCTACATGTCTTCAAGGGTGCCCTGGATGTCCTCATCTATAATGTCACTTGTGGCATGAATACCCATCTTCCTAAGCAAAAGAATTCCAAGGGTCAGTCTGGAAAGACACATTTCTTGTTGGAGGCCATGATTAGTCACTTTCGTCAATCCCCCAAGCCCTCAGTAAATGTGCTTCATAATGATGATGCACCCACACACTATAAAAAGTGGAGGGAAGTCTGTTAGCCTTTGTGGACTCTTGGACAGCCTATATCTTAGATGCTTCAGATCTCCATGCAACCCTGATGGTTTTTCTGGAGCAGGATGTCATTTCTCCAGTCTCTTTTGCAAAACAATTTCAGGAGTTCTACAAATTGTTTAAAGTCCCTAAACCAAAGGGTGTTCCTCAAGGCCTTGAATGTTGTTTTTGGACCTAGAAATTCTGCATGGAAACTACCAGGTCTGTCATAGACTCTCTACATCAGGGTGACTTATTGGCCTCTGTGGACCTCAAGGACGCTTACCTACATGTTCCCATTTTGCCAGTGCATTTCTATACTTTACAGTTGGTCCTTTGCACTTCCAGTTTGTGTCCCTGCCATTCAGCCTATCTTCTGCACCTTGGCTGTTCCCCAAGGTGCTGAGCATTGTGCTTTCCTTGCTGCTAAGGGAACAGTTAGTGTGGGTTATGGCAATGTAGCCCTGACTAACCAGAACTTGTAAAGGTTTAGCTATTGTTTGTAACATATAGGTCTGATCCTAGACACAGCTCAGGTCATAATTTTTCTTCCTCAGGGGATACTTCAAACTGTCTGCTTCCAGAGTCAGCCAGAGGTCACCCAACTCTTCGCTTCTGCATGACAGTCCTGGGGCTGATGGTAGCTGCGTTCGAGGCAGTCTCATTTACTTAGTTTTATTCGAGACCACAAACAACGCAACATTCTGTCATCATTGGATAAGTCAGGCCAGTCTTTGGACAGACTGATTTATCTGGCTAAATAAACCAGATTGTCCTTTCTTCTTGAAGATCCTGACGATGGATGCCAGCCTGTCTGAATGAGTAGCTGTCATAGGCACTCAGGGAACTGTGGACAATTCAGTTGTCTTTGCAAAGCAGGACCCCCCTGGCTGGAGAGGCGAGAGGCATAAACTATCATGGTGTAACCAGAAGTCAAGAGAAATTGAGTGAATCCTGCCTTGGGCAAAGCTTCACGTTCCACCCTTGTCTGTCATTTACACCTCAGGCTTGAACAATTGGCAGGCAGACTTCCTAAGCCAGCAGTATTTGGATCTACACTAATAATATCTATACCCAGAGGTATCTGAGGACTTGTATTACAGGTGGAGGATGGCTCCTGGCTTCCATGTTAAACAACAAACTGGACAGCTTTGCTTGCAGGTAGAGGGATCTTTTGCAGAAGCAGAGAAAGCTCTGGTGCCTTCCCTAAAACTTCTTCCTCACCTACAGACTGAGATAAAGGATATTCTAGTTATCCTCATAGCTGCAGACTGACCCAGGTGGATGTGGTCCACAAGGACCAATTTACCACACTGCTTCATGGCTGCTGGCATTAATGACACATCTGTGGAAACCCAGGCCCTGAACTGATTTTTCCAACAATGCTAAAAGTTAGCATGTCTGCTTCTTGCAAGGTCTACCACTGTGTGTGGAAGATGTTTTCTTTGTTTGCTGTTGCCCATCCCTCAGCTGGACTGCATTTGGTCCCCCTATTGTTACAAGGGTCACCATGCATGCTACATTATGATCATACAATTTTTGCGCAACCAACTTTAGATTTACCAGAACTATGTATTATGAGGACCTATAGTAGATAAACTATAAAATCAATCTGTATACAATCATGAAGACCCTTGTACTACATATTTGTTGGTAGATCTAAAGGAAAGTGCACATTGTACTTCCTATGTCCATCAATGGACTTCAAGAAAAGAATTTTACTGCGAGTAACCCAATACTATTTTAAAACATTTACACAAATGGAAAAATTACTTACTTTCCATAATTTACATTTCTACATATTATATAACTAACAACATAAAAATAGTGATTTAGTTTCAACTGAATGGAACCGACTGATATGGGTTGAAGTACATGATTGTCTTTGAATGCCTATTATATAAAGCATATGAGAGCTGGCATATGAAAAATTGAGTAAATGTAACTGTGGGTAATAGCAGCTAATTTTATTGCTTGTTTAAAGCCCAGTGGAGGCCGTAGGTAATCAATACACAGTTTACATTCCCATTACAGCAACTGTGCAGATAGTCTATACATGACTTTCCAGTCCAATAGGAACCAGAGTGTTACCCATGACTCACTGTAATCAGCTCTCAGTTAAGCAGCCCATAGATTTATGCAATTTTCTTTCCTTCCACCACTGCTTGATTCCCCCATCAACACAGTCAGTGTAGATGAGGGAATCCCACCAGCAGTGCTATTGTGTTCTGCCGCTGGGGAGCATTCCCTGCCGGCAGAACACAATTATTACAGCTAGCAGCTATAGCCACTGACAGCAAATACATGAAATAATTTGGCAGGCTGGTTGTACTAAAGTCAATTGATGGATCAACTACAGTACAGCCTGCCCATAGATGGAATGAATCTTGGCCAGTCCCTGCTGAACCAGCCGAGATTCAATCCATCTATGGCTAGCTTTGCTTTCTGTATCTGACAAACCCTGTACTCTTCTCTGCAATACAAGTCTACTTAAAGTGTTACTAAACCCAGGGCCCTGCATTCACTATATCTGGTCTCCCACAGTACACACAACATGGAAATTTAATTTTTTAAGTAAATATAAACTGCTAAATACCTTTTCTGATCAGCAATTAGAGCAGTCTTGTGACTTATTTCAGTGTTAAAGCTTGTAGGAGGAGTTTTTATTCTGCTGTAGGAGGATGCAGGACCCCTGACCTCTGTCTGGACAGTGCTGATTGGCCCTGTGCTGATCACATGCACTCTCCCAAAACAAAACAAAAAACCTCTCTAGCAATACATATTAAACTGAGCATGTGCGGAGTGACTCCACACCATATGTCTTATCGGAAGATAAGAGGGGGGCAGTGGAAGAAGGGGAAGATCAGAGAAGTGAAGATCAAACAGCCTTTGTACACAATGCAGAGGATTAACCCCTTAGGTTCCACAGTGAGTATAACAAGCATGCTTTACTGCATATACAGTGCGGAGTGACTCCACACCATATGTCTTATCGGAAGATAAGAGGGGGGCAGTGGAAGAAGGGGAAGATCAGAGAAGTGAAGATCAAACAGCCTTTGTACACAATGCAGAGGATTAACCCCTTAGGTTCCACAGTGAGTATAACAAGCATGCTTTACTGCATATACAGACTGATTTTACTGTTGTGGGTTTAGTAACACTTTAAAGCTGGTTCACACCTGACTGTAGTGTGGGAAAGGTGCATTCTATGGGCATTTCCTGCACTACAAATGAACATGCTGCCCTTGCATGTGGTTGCTAATGTATTGCTAATGGCACCCCAAGCGCAGATCACAAGTGAAGTTCATCTGAGAGCATCAAATTGCATAATACCATAGTACCATGCAGTTTGGTGCAGTGCTTTTTTAAAAGTAGTGCAAACACTACTTTTTCCGTGATCCAGTGTATTTTGCAGCACCTTCAAAGGAATGGGCTGTTAAAACTCACCGCACAGGAATGCATGCATTCCTATGCGATCCCGATGTAAACCGGCCCTGAGTGTGTGGCTGTTACACAACTCTGCTGGCATAAAGCACGTGTGAAAGCTGAGAACTCTTTTCACTGAGAGAAGAGTGTTTTAAAGCAGGCCTTTACCCCCAACACACAAAATTCAGTGGTGCTTGTTAGTCCATAAACATCATTAGTCTTTTAGAATACATTTTTTTTTGTCCTGCTTCCCTGGTTTCTCTGAGGCACTGGTGCTATCAAGAGAGCTTGTACCTGCTCTCATGCTAGGTAGATGTTAGCTTTTTTTTTCAATCAGACAGTCTTTATGAAACTTTTCTTTTTTCTTTTCCATTTTCACAACAAAACATACAAAAAATATACACTTCACATTAACCAAACTTTTTAGCTCCAATTATCTTAATATTTAAACATTTCATAGTCGACAATATATGCATATATATTTACCAACATACTCCATTGCCCTCTTGAAGCTCTATCCCTTCAAGTGTCTTAAACAAAATTATATACAACAAATAAATATTAAGTGATTTTCGTATTATTTAAATACACCCTTTATTTAAGACTGTCTAAAAATCAAAGAGATTTTCCCAATTTCCTCAAAGATTCCATTTCCGTATTAGTTCATTATTCAACTTTCCGAGTGTACAATATCCTTTCACTCCTATTTATATCTTGTGAACGCTTTTTACCATTCTGGAATTTCTTGAAATACATTATATAAGGTAAGTATAGCAGATGAAGAGTTAGGAAACAATAGAGAGGAATTCTCTTGTAAAGCGATTTTGACCTAAAAATTGCTTAGAGTCTAAGGGCTCATACACACTCATGCCGCTGCTAGGGGCATCTGTTTTTTTTTTTAATGTTTCTGAAAGCAGCTGTAGGTTTTATAATGTGCATTTTGTAGGATTTTTTCTTTTGGTGGGTCGGGATTGGCATTGTTCATTGCAATTGACATGGATATTCATAATTGGACCACGTGATTAATAATGGATGTGCATTGTGGAAATTTTTTGTTTTTTAAATTTTTTTATGAAAGGACTTGTCAAAAAGTGTGCTGTCATTATATATTGTTGACATTTTTTTGTGTGAATGAGTAGGGCTATGTACTCTTTACTCATTCACTTGGATGTATCTGAGGTCCCCATTATCTTAAAGGGGGATTTCAGATCCTGATAAGCCCCCTGCCTACAGACCCCCACAACCATTAGAGTTGTAGGGAAGAAGCCTTGTACTCATCACTGGGAACAAAGTGCCTTGCCAGGGGGACCACTGTTTTGGCAGTCCCCCCCCTCTCCCCATGTTGAAGGCATGTGAACTAGTTTGGTTTAAGAAGACATGTGTTTGCCCCTCCCCCCCCTTTCCTGGTCAGTGAGGCTACATGCTCAGATAAGGGGTTTTTGAATGGGTTTGGAGGGTGGGTGTTCCTGCTTTCATTTTTGTTTTTTTTTCTTTTGATATCATTTCTAGGTGAATTGCTATGGAGAATTGAAGGTCATCATCCTAATGGGGTTATACCATACAATTGCTCAGTTCAAGAACTTGGTTGGCTTTAAGCAAATCAAGGTATAACCCTGATTGAAAGGAAACTTGCATAGTATCAAGTTATATTCTGCTTGCATTTTCTTGTTTTATTTGTAAACCCAAAAATGTCCTCTTATTTTTTATTTTTTTTGTAAATTGCTTTTACTTATAATGCATTGAAATCTATCTTGCTTAGCTCCCTCAATACCAGTCAAAGGCTCTCGCAACTATACATACTACTTGTCACGTACATGATGTCCCACAATGGAGAGGCCTCCCTTTCAGACTCCATCATTGGCTGACTGGTACTGTCACGTACCTCATGGGAGACTGAAATGACGAGGTTGGCCTCACTTGCGTCACTGGCCTTGACCCCACTGGAGTTGGAACAGAGGGAGTCTAGGACCCAGGGGAACAAGAGTGCCAGTAGTTGTTGTTTGCAGCTTTTGCAGATGATGACCTTAGAAGGCTGATGATCCTCTGATTTTGGCACAGTAGTAGTAGGCAGAGCAGGTTTTGTAGATTGCCAGGCGTGCACCAGATCAAGGCAAGTAGTGAGGACAAGAGACAGGAGCAATGTCATGGAATAGCCAGGGTCATCAAGAGTCGGGCAGCATGGTACAGAATCAGAAGGAAAAGCCAAGATCAGGAGCAGAGCCGAAGTCAGGAACCAGTATCAGGAGAGCAATCAGAGTCAGGTGAGGAACAAGCCGGGTCAGCAACAAAGGAATCACACAAGAACAAGCAGGACACGGAGGAGCTGAAGACCAGTCAGCACTGAACATGAGCAGAGGCACTCCTTAAATAGGCCGTCTGGCGCCAATCATCGCCGTGCGTGTGCGCGATCGCGCATTCCCGCGTGCATGCGCACAACCGGCAATTTTTCTGCGGGAATTCCTATGCGCATGCTCATTTCTGATCACAATTCTTCTTGCCAGAAATCCCTTACATTGCCCCCCCCCTTAGGGGAAGCCTTCAGATGCCCACTAGGGCTCGTTTGTCAGCGTGAAGATGGAGATAGGCTTGAACTATCCGTGGGGCATGGACATTAGTGGATGGTTCCCAGGAATTATCCTCTGGTCCATAACCTTTCCATTTGATGAGGAACTGGGTCTGTCCGCCCCTCTTCCTACAATTCAAAATAGCCTCAACCTTGTACTCTTCATTCCCCTCAACCAGCAGTGGAGCAGGCGCCTCCGGATCTCGATTGGGAAACCCACTTGGGATATGCGGTTTTAACAAGGAGCAATGGAACACCGGGTGAATATTCATATTAGCAGGTAGTTTCAATTCAAAGCCACAGGGTTAACCTTTCTCTTGATAGTAAATGGTCCCAGGTATCTTGGACCAAGCTTTCTTGAAGGACAACTTAATTTTGGATTTGCCATGGATAACCAGACTTTATCCCCTTGTTTCAGTTTTAAGTTGCCCCTTTTCCTTCTGTCAAAAAAATTTTTGTTACTCGCCTGAGCTTCGGAAATAGTTTTCTGCAATAATTTGCCATTCCTCCTGAGGAACTCCATCCTTTCTTGTACTGCCGGGACAGCGGGTTCCACTGGTATTTCCGGAAGGTATCCATAGTTGGAGTAAAAGGGGGATTGCTTGGTAGCCGAATGAATGGAATTATTGTACGCGAACTCTGCTAACGGAAGGAGAGATACCCAGTCATCCTGTGAATATGAGAAGCATCGGAGGTATTGCTCCAGAGTTTGGTACTTTCTTTCCATTTGTCCATTAGTTTGTGAGTGATATGCAGAGGAAAAGCGTAATTCAATCTCTAATGCCTCACACAGAGCTTTCCAAAACTTGGATGTAAATTGTACTCCTCGGTCAGATACAATATTAACCACTTGCCTACCAGGCACTTATACCCCCTTATTTACCAGGCCAATTTTCAGCTTTCAGCGCTGCCGCACTTTGATTGACAATTGCGCGGTCATGCAACATTGTACCCATATGAAATTTTGATCATTTTTTTCTCACAAATAGAGATTTCTTTTGGTGGTATTTAATCGCCGCTGGGCACTTTACTTTTTGCGCTATAAATAAAAAATGCAAAAAATTTGAAAAAAAAAAAAACGTTTCTTTGTTTCTATTATAAAATTTTTCAAACAGGTATTTTTTCTCCTTCACTGATGTACGTTGATGAGGCAGCACTGATGGGCACTGATAGGCGGCACTGATGGGCACTGATAGGCAGCACTAAAGGGCACTGATAGGCAGTACTAATGAAGTGGCACGGATAGGCGGCACTGATAGACAGCACTAATGAGGTGTCACGGATAGGCGGCACTAATATGCAGCACTGATAGGCGGCACTGATAGGTGACACTGATGATGGGTACTGATAGACGGCACTGACTGGCATCACTGCTGGGCACTGACTGGTGGCACTGACTGGCACAACCCCTGGGCACTGACTGGTGGCACTGACTGGCAGCACTGCTGGGCTGCACTGGTGGTTGGCACTGGTGGGCAGCACTGGTGGGTGGGCACAGGTGGGTGGCACTGGTGGGCACAGGTGGGTGGGCACAGGTGGGTGGCACTGCTGGGCACAGGTGGGTTGCACTTCTGGGCACAGGTGTGTGACACTGCAGAGTGGCACAGGTGGGTGCACTGCTGGGCACAGGTGGGTGCACTGCTGGGCACAGGTGGGTGATCTGCTGGGCACAGGTGGGCGGAGCCAGTGGGCGCACTGCTGGGCCCAGGTGGGCGGAACTTGCGGGTGGCACTGCTGGGCACCGATCATCAGGGCACTGATCATCAGTGCCCTGATGATCGGTGCCGATCCCCGCTCTGACAACTGCCGGTTCTCGGCAGTACTTTCCTCACGATCTGACAGCGTGAGGAAAGTACAGCCGAGAACCGGCACTTGCATTTCCCTCTGATCAGCGTGTCATTGGACACCGCTGATCACGTGGTAAAAGGCCGCTGTGATCGGCCTTTTACCACATCACGTGATCAGCTGTGTCCGTAGGACACAGCGATCACGGAGATCGCCGGGTGCGCGCCCCCTGGGACGCGCAGGAGGGCGCGTTCTGGGAGGCCATCATATGACGTCCACCCAGAACTGGCCGGCCGCAGTGCAGCCGTCATTCGGCTATCTGCGGTCAGCAACTAGTTAATAGGAACGCCATGTAGTCTTACGATCTCTTTGATAAAAGCAGAAGCAGTTTCCGTGATGGAAGGAGTCCCTTTCAAGGGAATGAAGTGAGCCATCTTTGACAGGCGGTCAACCACTACAAAAATAGTAATGAATCCCTTCCGATGGGGGAAGTTCCACAATAAAGTCCATGGATATCATACTCCAAAGTTTTTCCAGTACGGGCAAAGATTCCAACAGGCCCCAGGTCTGGGCTTTGTCAGATTTGTTTCTTGGCAATCCTTTATTGCATTTGGCCACCAGAAGGAGCGAGAGACCAAATTTGAAGTCTTATGAATCCCGAAGTGACCTGCTAAGGGGTGATCGTGACATCTTTTTAGGAAAGGAGTCCTGAGTTCTTTTGGCACAAAGATTTGTTCCTTGTGAAAATACAGACCGTCCTTTAACTGCATGCATATCTATGGGAGGTGGATGATTATCCACTACTCTTATTTGTGTTACGAGGTCAGTCTGGAGAAGTAAGAAATTCTTGGCTGGCAAAATCGTGTCAGGTTCAGACTGTACAATTGGGTCGGGAAACATACGGGAGAGTGTGTCAGGTTTACCGTTTTTTGATCCAGGACGGTACGTCAAATGGAAGACAAAGCGGGAGAAAAAGAGTGCTTGTCGTGGCCTGAGTTGTTTTGCCATTTTCAGGTACTCAAGGTTTTTATGGTCTGTGAAGATAAGAATAGGGTGGGATGCTCCCTCCAGTAAGTAGTGCCATTCTTCCAGTGCTGCCTTGATGGCTAGCAACTCTCTGTCTCCCACATCATTGTTCCTTTCAGTGACATTTAGTTTCCTTGAGAAAAATGCAACAGGGTGCAGAAGGGTGTACAAATAAAAAGTGGGCTAATTATTCACAAAACATGCAAGGATAAATAATAAAAATAAATCAATTCATAAATATAAACATAAGTCCTGCCACCATAACAGTGATAGTCCAATATCAACTTAATGTCAATCTTGAAAACAAACACCCATGTGCAAATCTGACACCAGATGAAACGAATACACTCACCAGAGCTATATGCTGATTATATTATAAACCAGCATGATAGCATTTTGCTCTGGGAGCGATGATCTGCAGGATAACCCAGTAGAGGAACAGCAACCAATAGTGATCCAATCAGCACATATGGAACAGCTAGCCAGCACATATGGAACAGCTAAGCAGCAAATGATCTTCCAATAACATGGGCAAAGCTCGAGGAATAAGAAGAGATATGATGGTGCAGTACGTTTAAAACCAGTAAAATTTTATTAATAAAGTATTGCATTCACAAAGAAGGTGTCTAGCCGACACCAGCAATGACAGCCTCTAAAATGCCACATCCACAAGGGAAAAACCAAGGGATGAACCTCCTGCACTGCGATCAACACAGCCGACAGCTGGGAGGAACGTTCCAACGTCACGTCCACTAGGCCAGGCCCAACGCGTTTCGTCACTTGATGTCTTCAAGGGGCGGAGTGGATATCAGACGTCTGCTCATAAAATATATACCCTTTTTGCATACGAGATCAGCTGCAGTCGATCAGCACATCAATCTGATACCAAACTACAGCTCAATCTCCGCAGTCAATAGGAATATGTGGCAATAACATATAACAGCAAATTGATGTGGCATAATCAAATGGTCATAATGAAAATAACATATAAATACACAAATGGTCCTATGGAAATATAGGTGAGTATTAAACATATATATATGCTAAGAGTGGTAGTAGAAATATACATAATCTCAAACCTTCATCAGAAGGATGATGATAACAAAACATAGAACTCTGTATAAAAAACTACCACCAAAAACAAACAATAAAGATAATATGTATGGGGATAATAACCCATAATCTGCTCATATAGAGGGCCAAACATTGGAATGGTACCCCATCCACAAATCTAACCATCCTTAATTTAACCTCGAGAGGTATAAGGAAATCCCCAATAACATCTAGCTTAACCTCCAAGGGATATAAAAATTTCCCAATTTAAAAAATGCACCAGTATTATTCGGTCTAAAATTCACTCAAAAAATCGAATAATCCATTAAGAAAAAATTTGATAAAAAAAAGATCGACCTATAAAAAAATTTGATCAAAAGTTGATCGACCCACAAAAATAGTAAACCATATTCTAAATTAAATGGAACAAGCGAGATATTATAGTAAGATAAAAAATGCAATCCACCAATCGAATGATCATTATAGAAATTAGATCAAAAAATGATCGATCTACAAAAAAAAAAATTGATCGACCTACAAAAATTATAAACCATAATCTGAACTAAATAAAACAAAATAAACGAAATGACCTCAAAAATTGGTCAAGAAACAGTTTAGATCAATATCGATGTTTAATCCATTGGGTTTTAAAGTATTAAGTGAATAAATCCAAAATGTTTCTCTTTTAGAGGTTTCATTAATCATGTCAGTGCCTCTCCAGTGTTTATTAATCTTATCAATACCATAGAAGGGTGCAGAAGGGATTTGAGTCCCTGTCTTTGTGACAAGATGGCTCCTACAGCATTCTCCGAAGCGTCCACTTCGAGGACAAAGGCTAGAGCAGGGTTTGGATGCCTCAGTATAGGTGCGGAGATGAACAAGGTCTTTAATTGTTCAAAGGCTGCTTGGGCCTCGGGAGTCCACTTGAAGGGAATATGCTGCCTGGTGAGCTGTGTTACTGGTGCTCCCAGAGAAGTTTTTGATAAATTTCCTGTAGAAATTTGCGAATCCTACAAAGCGCTGCACTGCTTTCCTGTCTCCTGGCATGGGCCATTCTAAGACGGAGGACACCTTTTGGGGGTCCATAGAGATGCCCTCTATCAAATTCACATTTCTCGGCCTTTGCCGAGATGCGATGTTGGCGTAATCTATCCAGAATCTTCTTTACGTGATCCCGATGGCTTTCTATTGAGCTGGAGAAAACTAAGATGTCATCCAGGTAAACGATTATGAATAGATCCAGATAGTCCCTAAATATATCATTTACAAGGTGTTGGAAGGTTGCTGGGGCATTACAGAGACCAAAAGGCATTACCAAGTATTGAAAATGCCCGAATCGGGTTCGAAAGGCCGTCTTCCATTAGTCACCTTCACAAATTCTCACTAGATTGTAAGCGCCCCTCAGATCCAATTTTGAGAAGAAACCTGCTCCTCGCAGCCTTTGGAATAACTCTAAAATTAGAGGAAGGGGATAATGATTCTTGACCGTTATCTTGTTTAGGTCATGGTAGTCCACACAAGGTCTAAGGGTGTGATCCTTCTTCTCAACAAAGAAGATGCCAGTTCCTGCTGGTGATGTAGAATGCCGAATAAACCCTTTTTCTAGACTCTTATAAATTTAACCCCGGAGGACCTCTAATTCGACTTCGGATAGGGGGTAAATTCGTCCGAAAGGAATTTCGGCGCTGGGCAGGAGCTCAATCGGACAGTCATAGGAATGATGAGGAGGAAGAGTATTGGCACTCTTTTTATTGAATACGTCCAGATACTCATGGTACACCACAGGAACGAGTTTCATGGTCTCAGGATCAGAGTGAATACTGAGAAGAGGGGTTGCTGCACTTGTTTCTTTAGGGATACAGTGATTCAGACAGTATTCCGAAGGGAAGAGGATCTCTCCAGACAACCAATTGATGGTTGGGTTGTGTGCTCTTAGCCAGGGCATGCCGAGAATAACTGGAAAAATCGGGGAGGTAATGATATCCAGACATAGAAATTCCTGGTGTCCTGAGGGGGGGTAGCATAACATTGGCATGGTTTCTTGTGTCACAGGGCCAGAACTGATACCGGACCCATCTGCAAGATGAACTGCAAGTTTTTGTGCCTTGGTACGGAGCAGAATCTTATTCTGGGTAGCGAAGTTAGCATCCATAAAACAACTACAAGCACCCGAGTCTAAAATGGCTGGGACCGTGATTGTCCTTTCGGCCAGTTGTAGTTGAAGATGGAAGAAGAGATGCATTCGGCTTGTTCCTTGGGGATGCATCATATAGAACCAGTTGGGAGAGAGCTTATGAGGTTTTATTGGGCATGTCGCCACATAATGACCTGCGTCACCACAGTAGAGGTAGAGACTGAACTTCTGTCATCGAATGCGTTCTGCCGCGGACAAATGTGGTCTCCAAAAGCTCCTCCTAGATGAATTAGTGGGCGATTCTGATGGAACAGCATTTGTAGAGGGCACGGAGGTCCCTATTTCTGAACATATCAGAATCTCCCCGTTAGTTTTCTCATCCTGTCTTTCCCGAATCCAATGGTCATTGTGGATCATCAGATCTATCAGGTTCTCCAACCTGGTTGGTACCCCCACTCGGGCAAGCTCATCCTTCAGGGTGTCAGAAAGACCAAGACGG
The DNA here is from genome assembly GCF_062004578.1 of Staurois parvus. NCBI lineage: Eukaryota > Metazoa > Chordata > Amphibia > Anura > Ranidae > Staurois > Staurois parvus. The sequence goes on from NW_028318087.1 coordinate 4,633,189, forward strand.
AGCTGGTAGCGGAGAGCAGACTCGTTCCACTGAGTATCGGTACTCCAGATGCGGAACTCAGTAACATATTCTTCCACAGGCCTTTGGCCTTGCTGTAGCTTACTAAGCATAGATTCAGCGGTTTGATGCAGGAAAGGATCAGCATAGATTTGTGCCATTGCTCTGAAAAAAGAGTCCACTGAAGTTAGAGCCGGATCATGTTGCTCACAAAGGTGGTATGCCCAGGATTGTGGTTCATTCCTAAGAAGTGTGATGATGAATCCCACTTTGGTGCTTGGTGATGTAAAGGTCCTTGGAAGCAGCGAAAAATATAACTCGCAGGAGTTCCGATAAGTTATGAACTTCCTGCGGTCTCCTGTAAAAAACTCAGTCGTAGGCACCCGGGTTTCCGGTAGGGAAGGGGTTCCAAAGATCACACTGGGCTCTGTTTTAGTGGTTGCATCTAATGCTGCAGTGTCTGTGGGGTACAGACCCCATGTCTGTGGGGTCATAAGACTCAGTTAGCAGTTGACTCTCCAGATGCTCAAAGTTTCTCTGCAAATCTTGCACCAAGTTAAACAAGGCAGATACTGATTGGCAAATGTCCCCCAATGGAGAGGCCTCCCTTTCAGACTCCATCATTGGCTGACTGGTACTGTCACGTACCTCATGGGAGACTGAAATGACGAGGTTGGCCTCACTTGTGTCATTAGCCCTGACCCCACTGGAGTTGGAACAGAGGGAGTCTAGGACCCAGGGGAACAAGAGTGCCAGTAGTTGTTGTTTGCAGCTTTTGCAGATGATGACCTTAGAAGGCTGATGATCCTCTGATTTTGGCACAGTAGTAGTAGGCAGAGCAGGTTTTGTAGATTGCCAGGCGTGCACCAGAGCAAGGCAGTTAGTGAGGACAAGAGACAGGAGTAATGTCATGGAATAGCCAGGGTCATCAACAGTCGGGCAGCACGGTACAGAATCAGAAGGAAAAGCCAAGGTCAGGAGCAGAGCCAAAGTCAGGAACCAGTATCAGGAGAGCAATCGGAGTCAGGTGAGGTACAAGCCGGGTCAGCAACAAAGGAATTACACAAGAACAAGCAGGACATGGGGGAGCTGAAGACCAGTCAGCACTGAACATGAGCAGAGGCACTCCTTAAATAGGTCGTCTGGTGCCAATCTTTGCCGTGCGTGTGCGTGATCACGCATTCCCGCGCGCATGCGCACAACTGGCAATTCTCCTGCGGGAATTCCTATGCGCATGCGCATTTCCGATCACGATTCTTCTTGCCGGAAATCCCATACACTACTCATGCTCATTACACCCCTCTCAGGCTCCATTGCATGGGTCTCCTCCAGTCTCCTCTCTGTACTGGATGTGCTATTGCTCAGGGGGACCTTATTCATCTTCTGTGGCACTGTCCTAAACTTCATCGGTACTGGGAAGATATTGTTGCCACCATAAATGCAGTTTTCCACATTACTGTCCCTATTGAACCTGCCCGCTGCATTTTGAGTATACTAGATGATCTCTCATTAACAGAATTCCAAAAGGCTGCAGTTGATAAGTCCCTGTTTCAGGCTTGTAGGCTTATTCTCCAACACTGGGAGTCTGACTGAGCTACCATGCATAAAGAATGGGTTACGTATGTGGCAATACTCTCAGATTAGAGAAAATCATCATGTTGCAACTTCGCTCTCAGGCTAACTCACTATCAGCCTTGTGGACTACACTCATTTTTTAACTCCAACTAGGGCAAGCTAGGCCCTCTCCATCCCTTGTGTTCTACTAATGCTCTAAAGCTTTTCTGAGTGCTCCAGCGTCTTTAGTACGCTCCCCGATCACCTGTCACTGGAGTGTGCCATTGCATATAGTGCAGCCCCCAGAACATTTCCCCACAAAACTACCTCACTACAAACAACATAAAACTTATCTGTAACTCACTTCAACCCAGTATCCCTATCCACAGAACGCCTACCTTAAAGACCTTGATGAAGCCTCAGACATCTTGGGTGGACTTTTTGCACTTACTGTATACCCTCCTTAACCAGCTCTCTTAGACCTTGTAGTTTAGATCTACAGATGCCTGGACAAAAGGGAAATCTGGGGCTGGTGCAAGGGATGGACATCATGTCATAATTCAATCCAGTATAATCTTTGATAGAATCCTCTTTGTCCCACTTTACTCCATGATTCCCTGTGTATAGATGGCACTCATTTTTTAAATGTAGACAGTGGCCCTTATTCACTATCTCTGTGCCCAGATACCTAGGAGTGAGGTACACCTGACCGGGTGGCTCTCCTTGCATACAGGGCTCAGCTAACCTTCTTCTTCAGTTTTATAGCAAGCAGGTAAATACTAGCCCACAGTTTTCTGTGTGGAGGTATATGGTGCTTATCAATAGGCCAAACCTACAGTATTTGTTATGCACTTCCCAGTTATATCATTCTACATATTGGTTTATTAACTCTTATTGGATGTGTTTTATGCACTTATGCCAGTATTTGGTTTGGGGATATCCGTCATGGGTTGGCACCCCCATTTCTTCCCACTAGTTCACCAAGGATAGAGAGTTGCTAGTGTCCTACATACTGTAGCACTAAAGAGACGAGGATAAAGGTGGCCTAAATAATTTACATAGTGAGAATGTGAATCAGCTCACTTTAATAATTTTTTGCTAGCTCTTCATAAAAATTGCTACAGTGAGCCATGGAAACCCATTAAGCTTTCTGCAATAATTGTGCCCATACATCATGCTGGCTGTCTTATAGGCCTGCACCTCCAGATGAGCACGTTATTGTATGTTGATTATTGTTGTTTACTTTTTTCTACCCTATTGTTCTGACCTCACACCTTAGTTTTATGAGGGGTCTTCAAAAAGTTTCTGCACTTTTATACATTCAGTATATTGTTTGCATTCCTCTCCTTCCCTACAGACATAAGTCTGCCATACATAGTGAGAAATTTTTCAGATTCAACAGGAACCAGCTGCATTTTGATCCCCGTATCGGCAGGCCGGTTGTACACAAGTCAGTTGATCGACCTGTCTACAACCGCCCTGTTGTGTTTTACCCGAATGATCAGTGCCACTGGCTATATCCAGCAATGCTGATGATTGTATTCTGACTATGGGGAAGGCTCCTTGCAATACCACAGCGCAAGGGATTCCCCCATTCATCCTGACTGTGTGGACAGAGGAATTTTTTATTTTTTTTTCGCTCCATCGCTGCTTGATTAATGTTTGAACTGTCTTAGATTTCTTGCAACTAGCTGCCCCAGGTTATTTTTATCTGCCAACTATCCCCTGTGGCTCCTATGATCCTTGATGCTCTAACCCACCACTCCATGCACATCACTGGGTATTGCCTACCGTTGATCCTAAATTCAAAAACACATTGAAAACATGCTTCATTGCAATGTCAAATTGAATGTCAATGCAGAAAGGAACACACTTTGGCATATGACAATGCACCCGCCTAACACGAAAAAAAACACATCTCTGTGTAAATGCATAGCTCTTAATGGGCCCTTAATGTTTTTAAGATCTCCCTGCTATAATTTAATAATTCTTCACTTGGGAGCTTTGGGGTTTCCCAGCGACCCAGAAGTTCAGGAACTCAAGCACAGGTGTCTCACAGTGCCATTTTAGGGCGATTTACCTTTCTAGCATCTACCAAAAACTGAAATATGAGATTTGGGTGGACTGAGCCTTTATCTAGCCCAAGCTCTTTTGATACTGGCATCAAACACATGCACATGCTTAATGTGCACCTGTGCCCAGTGTGATATGTGGACGCCCGGGATCACCAACAGCTGTATTAGTAAAAGCAAACAGTTCTTTTATTTTCAAAGACTGACAAAGAGAATACAGTTTGTCCTCAACAAGGAAACACAAACAAAATAATCTACTGATTTCTGGTACAAAAATAAAGGCTCAGCTCACTGCCAGTAACACTGATCCCTTAACATGGTTTTTGAAAGTTCCCGCCTGCCTCAGGGGTCCCAAAGAGGACTACAGTTCAGCAACTGTGTCTAAGTCAAAGGCTAGTCCATGCTGCTCACTCATTTGTGAGTGGCAAACCTGCTGGCTGTTTCCTATTCCTCTTCTGGATTCCCATGCCGATGGATTTAACCCCTTCAAGACCAAATTCCATGTAAACAGGGTTTGGAGGTTCTTTCCCAAGCAAGATATCTCTCTCCCATATGAGAACTTACCAATCCTGAGAGAACTGTATATCAGCCCTCTTCTCTCCAACTAGACTACTCCACAACCCCTACTCCAGAACCACTCATCCTGCATGGGTAAGAACCCCTGACTACTCAAAATGCATACAAGTCATCCATCTAAAGGGGACCATAACCCAAATTACAGGGAAACATGTCTCCCACTCACTGCCCTTACCTGTTGTCTTGTAAATACCCCCCCCTTCGCTTCAACGCGAAGGTGTCAAAGACACTGTGGGCTACTTTACAGTGTATACTAAGAAAGTTATTAAAGAGGTTATTAAATACATTAATGTGTCACCCAATATATGGTCTCCATTCAGTAGCCAAAAGAGGCATACAAAAAAGGAGGGTTGTGAAAAGAGATTCACAGAAAAGCGGCTACATAATGAACAGAACGTGACACTAAGGGAATAATTTCCAAAAATTATGCTTTATTACACACAAATGAATATGACATATGGGCATTTGCCCTGGTTTACCATCACCTCAGTATGAGACAATACACACAGACCTAAAACCATTTAAAATGACACAAAAACCGGTCTAAATGTATGTGTAGCAGGGAAAATGGCTACATGAGTCTAGTGTCCCTGCAACACAAACACACAGGTGAACACTTCCCTAGGGAGGTGTATCCAAAAATTATGCCATGGGCATACCATAATAGAGGATATAAGGGATTAAACAGTAACCATAATGGCAAATCCCTATCAAGAAATCCAAAAAATTATGCTGTAAATATATATCTCACATGTATGCAATGAAACAAGCACAATATGCGTCAAAAAGGAGAATAGCAGGCCTCAGGCCTGTATGAAGGAAGACATAAATGTCAAATATATTGTACAATACATTCCTGTGCCGGCACAAGTGGTTGGGGCCCATTCATCTGTAATATAGATAGCTGTTTCCTAGAGCTCTTGGATGGGAATATGCCCCATTTATTTCCAGGATGGAAGAAAAGATGCACACAGCAGCACTCTGCTTGAAATGGTTTCTTCACCACTACATGTGGACTATACACCACTTTTTGTAGGAAAAAACAAGAACATCCCAAAGACTCTTCTGCCTGTTGAAATATATATGGTATATCTTGTTTCCTATACAAAGCATCATGATGTCCCCATCCTGTAGTGAAACAAACAATATGTGGGAAGTCACTGACAGAGCTCACACTCTATAGAAGATATATAGGTCATATAGATCACAGAGGACCATATATCTAATGTCCTGCAACAATCCACTCACCACCTGTGCTATGGATAACGGGAATGAAAGAGAAATCCTTCATAGGTACTGCCATACAGGGCCAAGGCGGCCAAGGAACCACCGCTGACATCCGCCGATATACCGCGGGTTCCAGCCCCTTCTCGGCGCTTGTGCTGCTTAGGCTTGCCTCATGGCTTGTGAAGATGGCTTCCTCCTTATGGGTCAGCGTGCGTTCCACCTAGTGCGCATGACCGGAAGTGACGTATCTGACGTATTCATTGCATACATGTGAGATATATATTTACAGCATAATTTTTTGGATTTCTTGATAGGGATTTGCCATTATGGTTACTGTTTAATCCCTTATATCCTCTATTATGGTATGCCCATGGCATAATTTTTGGATACACCTCCCTAGGGAAGTGTTCACCTGTGTGTTTGTGTCGCAGGGACACTAGACTCATGTAGCCATTTTCCCTGCTACACATACATTTAGACCGGTTTTTGTGTCATTTTAAATGGTTTTAGGTCTGTGTGTATTGTCTCATACTGAGGTGATGGTAAACCAGGGCAAATGCCCATATGTCATATTCATTTGTGTGTAATAAAGCATAATTTTTGGAAATTATTCCCTTAGTGTCACGTTCTGTTCATTATGTAGCCGCTTTTCTGTGAATCTCTTTTCACAACCCTCCTTTTTTGTATACTTTACAGTGTACCCTAGAGAGGGTATCTGAATTCTGATGTTGCTTTCCAGACCTTGAACTCTTGTAACTCCAGGAACCATCTGGTTACCCTGACATTTGTGTATTTGTTCTGTCTCATCCAGGTCAGCGCAGCATGGTCAGACCAACCAAAAAAATAGTGTAGTTAGTCCAGAGCCCACCTAATGGCCATGACTGACTTCGTACCCTTTGTCAGATCAGTCAATTGGTGCAGCAATTGTGGTAAAGTTTATCTACTCGGGGAATCAGTTATGCATCAAACTTCAATACTTTATTGAGCTTTCTGAAATCATTACAGAATCACAGAGTCCCATTGGGCTTTGGTATCAACACAATTGGACTCGACCATTTGCTGTGTGATTCCTCAATGATATCAAGTTCCAGCATTTTCTATACTTCCTCCGGCACTGCTTTCTTGTGTGCCTTGGGAATGTGATACGATTTTACTTGGATATTTACATTAGGTTACATAACAATGTCATGCTCAATCACCTTGGTAAGACCTGGCAGTTCTGAAACAATTCTCTATTCCTCTGTAAAAACTCTTTTGTCTGTTGTGTTTTTGGCATGGACAGGTTGGTGGCTAATGAGATTAAGTACACCCCTACAGGGGGCTTAGATCTAACATCACCAAGGGTAGCTACTTGCTCTCAGTCCTTCTAGAGTTTTGAAAGATTCACATAGTAGATTTGGGTTTCAAGGATTTCACTTCCCAGGTTACTGTATTGTTATAATTTACTTAATCAACCTTTTCTATCACCTCGAATGGCCCTTATTATCTGGCTAAAAACATACTCTCTACTGTGGGTACATGCACAGACCCCAATCTGGAACTGTCTAAGATTGGCGGACCAGTTGTACATCCATCTCCAAAGGCTCCTTTACCAGAGGCATCACTTTAGCAATTCTCTCTCATTTGGGGGATATGCTCTACCTCTGTCTTATGTATAGAACATTTGCTTTCCAAGATTTCTTTTACCAAGTCAAGCAGCCCCCGTGGTCTTCACCTGTACACCAACCCAGAGAAAACCCTTTAGATACTTGAGGTACAGTACCTCTCTAATGGCAAATATTATAGCTTGGTGTGACATAAATGTGCAGATTTGAGTAGATAAAATGTGACCTGTAGAAAATATGACAATGTAAATCTAGTTCATTCCTTGTCATTAAATAAATATTCATTCAAAGTTACTCAGGGACAGATGGTCATCAATTAGCATCTGAAAAGAGGCAGAGCTTCCTCAGGCTGGAAGTGGCAACTGGGTGCTAATAAGGTTTGTCACCTTCTGGGGAAACCGGGAAGGAAACAGCTGGAGACAGGTTTGCTTCATGACAGCGGGAGACCAGAGCTTTGAAGTATATCAGGAGATCAAAGGAGTATGTTTCATCCCTCATAAAAGCTAAAATATTAGTTGCAAGGAGATGAAAATACTTCCTTCTGATGGGGCATTCTGTGGGCCACATCGGCATATAAAAACTATATTTGTGGCCTATGCAGAATTCCAGGAAAATGCAGGAAATGGTTATGTGGCGCTGGAGTGAGACAGCCGAACAGTGATTGGTACCGTCGCGATCAGACTGATGCACTGGTGTCGGAAATCCAATCTCCAACTTGGTGATTTAAGCTGGTCTTGGTCCAATTGACTTTGGGCAGGTTGTGTCTTGGAAATTCGCTTTAACGAATTTCTCCTTACTGTGAGTACTCGCAGTTGGATGCGCAGAAATCCCCCATAAAGCTGTGCGAATCTCGCTTACCACGACTGCAGCTAAACTACACGATTCCTGCCCATCCAACTACTTTTAGCTTCTGTTGAGATGTGGATGATGGAGCTCCGTTACCCTAGAATGATCACACGACACTCTAAGGCTGGTGTTGCAATTCACATAAGGGCCGGCTTCAGACTCAGCCTTTGGTTTTATTACAAATACACACATGCCCCCCACATGAATAAAGTCAATCCCCTCCCACCGTACAATGCAATGGGGAGTGCCTATACACAGGATGTACATTCCGATTGGAGCATAGCCTTTCCTATTATCTATCACTGGTCCTCCCCCATGAGCCTTCTGAGGTCAGCAGACTTCCTCCCCTTCCTCCCATGAGCCATCTGAGGTCATATTTCCCAGCTCCTAGCAGTATGTCCATTCCCTGTACAAGCATCCCCTAGAAATATCAGTCTGTACCTGGATGGGCCCGATACGATCTTTATTAAAACACATCCATCCAAGATACAGTTCAGGTCGGTAATGGGTTGTAAGATATGCATAAGCCTACACGCGGAGTTCGTACCGCTTGCGCCTTGCGTTACGAAGTCCATGTGGTACTATGCTGCTGATATGTGGATACAGGCCCGCGGTCTACTGCCAGCGGCATTCGCATCGAATGCCGTGGTGGTATACACGCCGGTCTATAAGCGCAGATTTGCCATCTCATCCATTACCGAGCTGAGTACTGTAATACATACATTGTACATGCGCATGGCCCAATTGCAGCCTTCAGAGCTTTAATTAAGCCACACGAGAGACATATGAATAACACGAATATATGACACATTTAAAGTTCGACCAACAATACAAAATTTCCATGACAGTTGGTACCCAGAACATCCTGTGGGCGGGTACATGAACACCCCCCAGGGTCAATTGGCCAAGAACTAATGTCCTGCCTACGTCCATATCCCCATAAATTAAGGACCCTAACTTTGGGACATTGTAATTCGTATGGAGCCGGTTCTATTTGACTGACGGATTGCTGACTCTCTGACTTGCTCCAGTCGCAGGATAAATCTTGGTAAAAGTTTTATTTCTGTCTTTTATTCCCTTTTATTTTATAGTGAATAGTCTATGTGTATCTTCTTGTATTTTTTGTAACTTTTTATACTTTGTACATATTTTATGCACTGCCCACTTTTGGGATATTAAATGTTAAAATTAATAAGTGACTTCTGTGTATTTAAGCACGGGCTCATATCTTTGGAGAGATTAGATTGGAGAGATTAGATTGTATTGTATTTTAGTACCATTATTTGCTCAGTAAAGCTCATTGCCAATCTGTATGCAATTGCACTGCGTGTCTACAGATTGCGTGCAGATTGAAAAAGGTAACAGATCTGCCAGACGGAGATCTGTGTGTGTGTGGTGTCCCAACAGACCGTTCTGTGGATAAACTGTTGGGTGGTGGCCAGCTACCGTTTGTGGTGTGTCTGGTGTGGGGGTGTGTGGACAGTGGAAAGGTGATTAACACCGGGGTTCTGGCTTGTAGGATAGCTGAAGGGATCCTAGAAGGGTGTGTGATTGCTAAGCTGTTCCTCAACTCTAGTTAGTGCACCAGATTGTACAGTGGGGCAAAAAAGTATTTAGTCAGCCACCAATTGTGCAAGTTCTCCCACTTAAAAAGATGAGAGAGGCCAGTAATTGGCATCATAGGTAGACCTCAACTATGAGAGACAAAATGAGAAAACAAATCTAGACAATCACATTGGCTGATTTGGAAAGAATTTATTTGCAAATTATGGTGGAAAATAAGTATTTGGTCATCTACAAACAAGCAAGATTTCTGGCTCTCACAGACCTGTACCTTCTTTTTTAAGAGGCTCCTCTGTCCTGCACTCATTACCTGTATCAATGGCACCTGTTTGAACTTGTTATCAGTATAAAAGACACCTGTCCACAGCCTCAAACTGTCACACTCCAAATTCCACTATGGTGAAGACCAAAGAGCTGTCGAAGGACACCAGAAACAAAATTGTAGACCTGCACCAGGCTGGGAAGACTGAATCTGCAATAGGCAAGCAGCTTGGTGTGAACAAATCAACTGTGGGAGCAATAATTAGAAAATGGAAGACATACAAGACCACTGATAATCTCCTTCGATCTGGGGCTCCACGCAAGATCTCACCCCGTGGGGTCAAAATGATCACAAGAACGGTGAGCAAAAATCCCAGGACCACACGGGGGGACCTAGTGAATGACCTGCAGAGAGCTGGGACCAACGTAACAAAGGCTACCATCAGTAACACACTACGCCGCCAGGGACTCAGATCCTGCAATGCCAGACGTGTCCCCCTGCTTAAGCCAGTACATGTCCGGGCCCGTCTGAAGTTTGCTAGAGAGCATTTGAATGATCCAGAAGAGGATTGGGAGAATGTCATATGGTCAGATGAAACCAAAATAGAACTGTTTGGTAGAAACACAACTCGTCGTGTTTGGAGGAGAGAGAATGCTGAGTTGCATCCAAAGAACACCATACCTACTGTGAAGCATGGGGGTGGCAACATCATGCTTTGGGGCTGTTTCTCCGCAAAGGGACCAGGACGACTGATCCATGTACAGGACAAAATGAATGAGGCCATGTATCGTGAGATTTTGAGTGCAAACCTCCTTCTATCAGCAAGGGCATTGAAGATGAAATGTGGCTGGGTCTTCCAACATGACAATGATCCCAAACATACCGCCCGGGCAACGAAGGAGTGGCTTCGTAAGAAGCATTTCAAGGTCCTGGAGTGGCCTAGCCAGTCTCCAGATCTCAACCCCATAGAAAACCTTTGGAGGGAGTTGAAAGTCCGTGTTGCCCAGCGACAGCCCCAAAACATCCTCTCTCATCTTTTTAAGTGGGAGAACTTGCACAATTGGTGGCTGACTAAATACTTTTTTGCCCCACTGTATATAAGATTTGTGTCTGCCTGTGTGTGTGGTTAGCCATCTGGATTGGGGTGGAGTCTCCCTCCGGTGGTGGCCAAGATTTAGTGCGGGCTGTGAAAGCGTATCACGGCCGGTCTTATATACTGTTTTATATATTCAGAGTTAAGTCCCCTTTATTCCCTCTTACCCCAAGTCACAGCTGCACGTGCGTGCCTCGGTTAGCTAGTCGCTGTGGGCGTGGCGTGTGGGTGAATCCGTGACACTTGGCATAAGCAGTCCCAATCTTTTCCACCTCAACCCTCTTGAAGGAAAGGTTCTTTTTAGTTCACTTTAAAAAAATATATATAAATGGCCATTTTTTTGCAAGTAAAAAAATGCACATTTACTATATTTTCTATTTTTTTGGGGTCTGGAATGCATTGCACCAGTGTTTGACAGATTGCTGGTACCATGCAGGACACTAAGAATCAATGAACTACCAGAGCACTCAACAGTGCCGTGGTGGTTCATTGAGAACAACAAGCCAACTGCTGCAAAAGCTGTTAGGATTTGAAGTTCATTCATTCACAGAACTCTGTGAATGAATGACACGGTCGTGTGGATGGAGCCCTGCTGGACCGTGCTGTTTTAAAAAACTAGCGATAGCTAGTATGGCCAACTCCTCCCTGTACTGCTGTCACAGGAAGAGTGGACAGAAGGTGGCTGCTGCAGCAGTAGGAACGTGTTTAAAAACAGGTGGAACATGTACCATGTTCTGCAATATTCAGAGGTATAGCTCCTCAGGACCATGTGCAAAGCCGTTTGTCTTAAACATAAAAAATGTTTAATTTTTCTTTAAATGTAAGCAAAGCAGCAACATGGAATTCACCTAACTCCACAAACGGCATAAAGGAAACATAAAGGTCACGGATGGGATTTACACCAAGGTTAGCACAGTCCAACTCTGGCTGTTTGGCAGCTCCCAGCACACGTGTAGCACCCCAACAAGTCCCTCTCAAAACTCCTATTCCCCACATCTGATATTCAGAGCTTCCTGTTTTATGTGCTGTTTCTTGGAGGCTGCTTAACTCCACAGGGACTGGAGTCCCTGTAGTTAGGAGTGGATGTTCTTTTCCCACCCGAATATCACTCCGAACCTCCAAAATTCTGGGTTAACGAATACGTCTCTGCTAATACCGAGAGAAGTCAGTCCTCTCCTTTACATGACTACAGAATGCCTCACCCATGACGGGTGAGATCCCCGAGTACACACATTTTTTTTCCCTTAAAGGGACCATAACCCAAATATTGGTGCCACATAGCACCCATCAAGGACCCATCCTTGGCATCCTGTACAGTTCTCAAAGGTGAACTTATCTTTTAAGCATAGATTTTAGGGTTTTATTATACCCTTTCAACAAGCCTATCCGTATGTGAATGGTAAACTAAAGTACGCATTTGTTCTGGAATAATTTGCATAGATCTGCCATCACCTTGACATGAACAGAGTGCCTTTTTCTGTCACACTCTTTTTAGGGAATCCAGTCCGTGAGAACATGTTAAATAACACTCTGGCAATCACATTTGAGGAGGTTTTTCTCAGAGGGACTGCCTCTGGATACCTTTTTGCTTAATTGAGTACCCCAAGGATGGTATCTTTTTACCTCTGCAGTAACTCCAGACCAGTCTGCTATACGTGATACTGTTTTCTTGGTATCAGGTGACCTCCCAATGAATCATTGTGAGCCAAGTCGAATGCGCCCAAAAGGTTGGGGGACCAATAACTGGTCCTTAGGTGACTTGGTATAGCAACTCACTATTTATCACAAAACAGGGAAACCTTCTCTAGGTCTTGGGCACTTGGGATACCTTATTAATCACGGTGAACTTTTCCTTGGCATTTTTTATTGTTGGGTCCTGCATTTGGGTGGCAACAAATGGATCCCGTGACACTTCCAGGTCAGGAAGGGGAGGACTAGAGGAACCTTCCTCCTCATCCTCCTCAGACATGACCTGTAATTGGGAGTTTTCCTCTACCTTCTTCCCAACTGTGACCTGCATTAGAGGAGATCCCCCGCCCCCAGGGTCTTCTTAGCCTGTACACCATCTGCCACCAGCAGAACCTCCTCAGCACTTTCCAGAGTTACATTGTCCAGCCCTTTATTTGGAGCTTATGAGGTTTATGAAAGTTACCACCTGCCTCAGGGGACCCAAAAAACAGATCTCCACAGTTCAACTACTGTATCTCAGTAATAATCTAGTCTACACTGCTCACTCAGTTGTGTTCTATTCTCTCCCTCACAGTCATCTGCTGGCTGTTTCCTATTCTACTTCAAGATTTCCATGCATATGGGTTAAACCCTTTCAGGACCTGTAATCAGGGTTTGGAGGTTATTTCCCACCAAAAGTGACCCTAAAGTCAGTTTTAGTCAGTTTCTAACAGCTTAGAAACATCTTCTTTGTATTTACAGTAAAGGGCTTACAGGCAGCTAGGATTCTGGAGCAAAAGAAAGTATTAGGGAAAAAAAAAAAAAGATTCTGTACTTCAGTTGTGAACCTTGAAGACAAATGTCTTCACAATGCCTATATCTAGAGATATGAGTAAGGGCTTATTTTTGAAGTTATTTTACTTATTGTTCAGAATATGTTAATACTCTTTAGTGCGGAAGGTGTGGACACCTTCAAGGGGATCATGACTTGTACAGAAGTACAGAATCTTCTCTAATTTGACAGCAAGTGTAAGGTTAGCAATACACACTTAATTTTCTTTCATTCAGCACTGACCCAAACACTGCATTTGAAAGGATGCAGTCTCTATTTGGTAAACATTTTTCCACCCAACCTTTTCGATTTCTCATCCCACATTTGTTGAGTCAGGTGGTGCTGACAGGGCTTCCCACAACTCGAATTTCAGCCTATTCAGCAAGACATCTGTTGTTAATAAAGAGCCCTCTATTTGAAGCATGGGCAGAACAGAGGTTGGTAGACTGTGGAACAGTGACATAGGGAAATGAGATTGCAAACCACTTCAAAAACAAGATTGACTCAATTCTTAGGGACATCGCCACTACACAAACGTCCACCCCACCAAGCATTCCGCATACTAAACCTTCCTCAACACTTTCCTCTTTTGACCTCGCTACTACCGAAGAGGTCACTAAGGTTTTCTCAGAAGCCCTCCTCAACACCTGCCCCATGGACCCTGTCCCCTCACAACTCTTTCGGTCACCCTCCTCTTCCATCCTATGCTCCCTCACTCACATCTTCAATATTTCCCTCTCTACAGGTGCCTTCCCCTCCCCTCTAAAGCACGCGCACATCACTCCCATACTTAAAAAACCCTCCCTGGACCCCACCAACCTGAACAACCTAAGACCCATCTCCCTGCTGCCATTTACCTCTAAACTCCTAAAAAGCTTAGTCTACAATCATCTGAGATCCCACCTCACTGACAACAACCTTCTCGATCCTTTACAGTCTGGCTTTCGCCCTCTACACTCCACTGAAACTGCCCTACTAAAACTCTCTAATGATCTACTAAGTGCTAAAACCAACAGGCACTATTCAATACTCCTACTACTCGACCTCTCCGCGGCTTTTGATACAGTTGACCATCCCCTCCTCCTCCTCCTCAAAAAACTACACTCTCTTGGCCTCAGAGACTCCGCTCTCTCCTGGTTCTCCTCCTATCTATCGCAGCGCTCCTTCAGTGTTACCTATAATGCTGCCACCTCCTCTTCACTCCCTCTCTCTGTAGGGGTCCCTCAAGGTTCTGTCCTTGGACCCCTTCTCTTCTCCATCTACACCTCCTCCCTTGGTCACTTGATAAACCCCCATGGCCTCAATTACCATCTCTATGCTGATGACATGCAAATCTATCTGTCTACCCCTTCAGTCTCCACTCGCATCACTAGCCTACTAAGTGACATAGCGGCTTGGATGTCACTCCACTTCCTCAAACTCAATCTTTCCAAAACTGAGCTCTTAGGATTCCCCTCAGCCCATGCCACCTCCACTGACTTCACCATAAATATCAATAACACAATCATCAGTCCATCCCCTCACGCAAGGGTACTAGGTGTAATCCTAGACTCCCATCTGTCCTTCCAGCCCCAGATCCAATCGCTGACAAAATCATGTAGACGTCACCTCCGCAACATCTCCAAGATACAACCGTTCCTAACCCCGGAAACCACTACTTATTCACTCCCTTGTCATATTACGCCTCGACTATTGTAACTCCCTCCTCATTGGCCTACCTCATCGCAGGCTATCCCCACTCCAGTCTATCATGAATGCTGCTGCCAGACTCATCCACCTTACTAACCGTTCTGTATCTGCCACCCCTCTCTGCCAATCCCTCCACTGGCTCCCAGTTGCCCAACGGATAAAATTCAAAACACTAACAATGACATATAAAGCCGTCCACAACACTGCCCCAAATTACATAACCGATCTTGTCTCTAAATATCACCCAAACCGTACTCTCCGCTCCTCGCAATACCTCCTAATCTCCAGCTCCCTTATCTCCTCCCATGCTCATCTCCAGGACTTCTCCAGGGCGTCTCCATTCTCTGAAACTCCCTACCCCAATCTATCAGACTATCGCCCACTCTACTTACTTTTAGGTGATCACTGAAAACCTCTTCAGGGAAGCCTATACCGCCCTCTGCTAATACTGGAATCCTCTACTCTTCCAACCACTCCATCGCCCACAGTTATTACCTATTGTACCATTAACCCCTCCCTCCTAGATTGTAAGCTCCAAGGAGCAGGGCCCTCAAATCCCTCTTGTATTGAACTGTATTGTTACTGTATTGTCTCCCACTATAATGTAAAGTGCTGAGCAAACCATTGGCGCTATATAAATCCTGTATAATAATAATAATAATAAAATGATAAACTGGCACAAAGCACTTTGTGGCCACTGACCAATAGGTAGCCAGAATACACCTTGCCATGTGACACAAGCCAAAGGAACACCAATGAAAACAGAACAATATCCCTGTGCTACAACTGTTTGATCCAACTACTGTTTTCAAAGCAAAAAACCTCACAAAGAACAAGTTTCTCCAAAGAAAGGAGAACCTTTGTCATCCACTCACACAGAGAAAGTTGGAAAATATGTATATGGGATGACAGGTGTTTCTGACAGTCAAAAGCACTTATCACCCCCTAGGGAGGCCCTCTATGGCCTGAGTGTCTTAAATGATGCTCAGAGAGGAGCAGTGCTGTGTATTATCCAGTGCATCAGTCTGCTTTGAGTGATGGAAAGCAATCAACTCTATGGTTGATTGATGTTAGTAATCATTCAGTAGTGACTCTGACCAAACTCTCTTATATAAAGATGTATGAAAAAAATAATAACATCAACCATGTAAAAAAAATGTGAAAGACATATTATATTTATAAGCTTGCACTTAACAGTTTACATCCTTTCTTAGGTCTGTCTCATGGTTACATTCATTTATGCAGTTCATGGAAAAAACAAGAACATATTGGGAATTTATCAAGCAAATTAACAAATGGACTATTACAGCACCCCAACTCATGGAAAAATACTGTAGTTTTTTTCACATTATGTGCGTCTGTGAGATGCATTGTGCTCCAACTGAGGTGTGTTGTAGCACACTGGAGATGTGCTTTGGGGTACAATTAATTATTAAAGGCAATGCACTTCTACATTATGTCACGCTAATACTTGTTATGCCACGTACCAAAAGTTGCACGTGTTTAAGTCCTTAGAGAAAACTTTGTTTTTATAATCTGTCTCATATTTAGCACTGCTTTAGTTTGAGACAAAATTAATAAATGTCCCCATTTTATTCCATTGATTGATATATTTTTTGGCACATCCAGCACTGAAAAAATGTTTAACTAAGGCTCGGTTCACACTCCTACAACTTAGAATCTGAATTGTGAGACCCAAAGTCACAGGACATGTGAAATTCCATGTTTCTCTATGAGAGCCAATCCAATTGACACTACTCAAGTTGCTGCAACTTCAGAGAAAGTTACTGCACTACTTTGATCCGACTTTGACACGACTTCAATGCCAGAGAGTGTAGGTCTTATCAAAGTTACTTCAATGTTATATCAAAGTTGGACTCCAAAGTTGCATTGAAAATCGTGCATCTTTGGAGTCGGCTAGTGCGAACTGAGCATAATACTTACATTAACATAGACAACAACTGTCACTATCTTGGATCATTTCACAGACTGGGGGTATTTACATATTCATTTTGTTGCACAGCAAGGCAGTGCTCAGTAGGAGTGGTGAGACCAGTTTACTATAAGGTAACAGCTTGGTTAGGAAATTCCTCTTTCAGCTGCTCTGCAACAATATAAATCTAATATACAGGTGAAACTCGAAAAATTAGAATATCGTGCAAAAGTTCATTTATTTCAGTAATGCTACTTAAAAGGTGGAACTAATATATGAGATAGACTCATTACATGCAAAGCAAGATAGTTCAAGCCGTGATTTGTCATAATTGTGATGATTATGGCTTACAACTCATGAAAACCCCAAATCCACAATCTCAGAAAATTTGAATATTACATGCAATCAATAAAACAAGGATTGTACATAGAACAATATCGGACCTCTGAAAAGCATAAGCATGCATATGTATTCAGTACTTGGTTTGGGCCCCTTTTGCAGCAATTACTGCCTCAATGCGGTGTGGCATGGAAACTATCAGCCTGTGGCACTGCTGAGGTGTTATGGAAGACCAGGATGTTTCAATAGCGGCCTTCAGCTCTTCTGCATTGTTCGGTCTCATGTCTCTCATCTTTCTCTTAGCAATGCCCCATAGATTCTCTATGGGGTTCAGGTCAGGCGTGTTTGTTGGTCAATCAAGCACAGTAATCCCACGGTCATTGAACCAGGTTTTGGTGCTTTTGGCAGTGTGGGCAGGTGCCAAGTCCTGCTGGAAAATGAAGTCAGCATCCCCATAAAGCTACTCTGCGGAAGGAAGCATGAAGTGCTCCAAAATCTCCTGGTAGACGGCTGTGCTGACCCTGGACTTAATGAAGCACAGTGAACCAACACCAGCAGATGACATGGCTCCCCAAATCAACACAGACTGTGGAAACTTCACACTGAACTTCAAGCATCTTGCAGTGTGTGCCTCTCCATTCTTCCTCCATACTCTGGGTCCTTGGTTTCCAAATGAGATGCAAAATTGCTCTCATCAGAAAAGAGGACTTTGGACCACTGAGCAACAGACCAGGTCTGTTTTTCTTTAGTCCAGGTAAGACGCTTCTGACATTGTTTGTTGTTCAGGAGTGGCTTGACATTTACGACAATATGACATTTGAAGCCCATGTCCAGGATCCGTCTGTGTGTGGTGGCTCTTGATGCACTGACTCCAGCCTCAGTCCACTCCTTGTGAAAGTCCCCAACACTTTTTAATGGCCTTTTCCTGACAATCCTCTCCAGGCTGCGGTCATCCCTGCTGCTTGTGCATCTTTTTCTTCCACATTTTTCCCTTTCACATAACTTTCTATTAATGTGCTTTGATACAGCACTTTGGGAACATCCAACTTCTTTTGCAATTACCTTTGAGGCTTTCCCTCCTTATGGAGGGTGTCAATGATGGTTTTCTGCAAAACTGTCAGGTCAGCAATCTTTACCATGATTGTGATTCCTACTGAACCAGACTGAGAGACCATTTAAAGGCTCAGGAACCCTTTGCAGGTGTTATGGCTTAATTAGCTGATTAGAGTGGGACACTTTGAGCCGAGAATATTGCACCTTTTCACAACATTCTAATTTTCTGAGATTGTGGATTTGGGGTTTTCATGAGCTGTAAGTCATAATCATCACAATTATGACAAATCACAGCTTGAACTATCTTGCTTTGCATGTAATGAGTCTCATATATTAGTTTCACCTTTTAAGTTGCATTACTGAAATAAATGAACTTTTGCACAATATTCTAATTTTTTGAGTTTCACCTGTAGAACCTGCCACTGACAAATCCTTAAAGTGTTACTAAACCCAAAACCCTGCATGCACAATATCTGGTCTTTCACAGTACGCAGTACATGGAAATGCAATTATTATGGTAAATATAAACTGCTAAATACCTTTTCTCATTTTCTCATCAGCAGTATATAGCAGTTTTGTGACTTTTATCAGAGTCCAGCTGAGCACTCTGTCCTATGAGGCTGTATGACCCCTGACCCTGTGTATGGACAGTGCTGATTGGTCCTGTGCTGATCACATGCACCCTCCCAAAGAAAACAAATCTCTCTAGCCATACATACTCAGCTGAACATGTGCAGAGTGACTCCTAGAGCCATGTACTATTAGCAGGTGGATTGGGGACAGGAAAAGAAGTGGAGGATCAGAGAAGACAGGCTCAAATACCCTTTTTACACAATGCTCCTGCACATTTTGGGTGATGCGCTTGGCGTGATTTTTTCACACGCATTTTGCCATGATTTCCACACAGTTTTGTTGCATTACAATCATGGCAAAATTGTTTAGTCCAATTTTAGTGCAATTTAGATTCTAAACTGCTAGGTATGAATGCAGCCTAAATGAAAATTGTTAGAAACTCTGTATATAGCCCTACAGACCGGACATGTGCTTTTCTGTTTGCATTACTGCAAGAAGGAAACAGGAATTTTATTAATAGAAAGACAATAGAGTATACCATAGATGCAGCTACAAACTTGTAAACACTGCTATCTACTGGTTGAAGAATATATCTCTACTGAATACTGATGTAACTTTTGCACAAAATACATTAACGCAGTATTCTAACAAAAATCTATATCGTTTGCAGTAGTAATTATTTTAGGGACCTCTGTAAAATTATATCAGTTGCCTAATTTGCTAATTTGCTTAAAGTAGAATTCTACCTTTTGCAAAAAATAATGAATGCACTCATTTTGCAGAAAGTACAAAATGCACTTTTACAATTGCTGCATTGTAGGGGATTTGATTTGGGGGTGGGGGCTAAATATGGGTGTAACATATGTAGTGCTTACCCCAAAAGGGCCTGCTTTTTTACTCCAGGTTGTTTCCCATATTAGTGCAGCGGCAGCCAGGCACTCAGTAACAGTCACTCTTGTGGCTCAATGACCAGTCTAGGGGTATCTGTTTGATGGTTTATTAAAAGTTGAACTTGGATAGGATGCAGGGAGCTGTGGGATACTCCAAAACACAGTGCAATAATCAGAGGACACTCTTCGCTTTGTCTAAACTTCTTAGTACATTCCCGCTAAAAGCCACCAAAGGGATGAGCAGCACTAATACCCCAAAGAAAGAAAAAAGGATTATCCCAATATAGCAAGCTATGGCACTGATGCACAAGGGATAGTAGCAGCACACAGTCACTAGGATCTTACACACAGATCTGCGTGACGATTATGCGCAATAGAGACATGGACGCTGTATGTGACAGCCATCTTGTTAGTCCTCAGCCATTTTGTCTCTCCTTCCCTCCCTTCTCCCTCTTGAAATGGAATTGTAGCTGGAAGTTGTAACGGATTTCAAAAGGGCCTCTTATCTTAAATAAAACACAGATAGATGAGCTCCAGAGCTGTAAACCGCTAATTAGGCTGGTGCAGGAGGTCTGCTTTGAAAACCACTTTCCTCTGCCCGATTGTAAAACAATAACTCAGTCAGTCATGACCTGTTAGGCCATTAGGGCTCTAGGATGCAGGGAGTGCCATAAAACGTCCATTCCACATGTAACCATTTCACATACAATTCTTAAAGTTCAGCAGGAACTGGGCACATTAATATTAGGTATATATTTGGAAAGGTCCTTTCGTGTCGAGTCAAACAAGGTCATACATATTAGCACCTAGGAGAGAGACAAAGCAGTCTCTTCCCTCCTGGGTGACAAGGGTACGCTGGGTTTGAAATATAATTCTGAATATTAATCTGCCAGTTGCTAGAATACCACCTGCACATACCGGACGTTATTAATATTAGTATGAAACTGCAGTTGGAACTTGGTCATTAACTTGGTGTCAAGGTCCTACCTTTTCCCAGAGGTTATGTTACTCCATGTGCTAGCATCCATCTTGGATTTCTGCTGAGCATGATGGGAATCTTTTATGCCTTCAGGTCTCTGAGGTTCATCCCCCAGAGGGGTGTGGCTGAGTATATATAAGCCTGGGATCTGCACATGCTCTTTGCACTTGTGTCTTGTGTCTTTGTCTTGCTACAGCTCTGTGTATACGCTCGTGACTCTTCTGGTATTCTGACTCGGCTTGTGACTAAGACCATTCTCTGCGTTTCCCTTTGATCTGACCTTCCGTTGCTGAACCCGGCCCGTGACCTGTGATTCTCTGTCTACTGTTCTGTACTGTTTTGTCCCGTTGTTATTGACCCGGCTTGTCTGACTACGCTATTGTCATTCTCACCAACTACACGCCATTGGCGGCGGCCATTACCGCAGCTGGGGTGTCTCGGGGGCCGCGACCTGGTCCCTGGTTGCGTCAAGTCCATCCCCACCATCAGGGGCCCTGGTGAAGGGCAGCCTGGGACTTAGACTCCGCGCCCTGAGGGACTTCAGTCTGTTGGTGGTGGTTGTCGTCAGCCAGTGCGTTACCCTGCCACTAGGCCTACCTGTCCGTTCCACAGCCCTGCCCTGACATTTGGGGACCGCCTGGCACCCATCCCCAAACTGGATGATTGGTCATTTGTTCTCAGGTGACACCCCTTTAATATCATAGAAAAAGACTGACAGGTCTGGAGACGTGAGCTCTTGTTTAACATCAATCAGGAAACATCTAACGGACTTGAGAGCCAAGGCAATCTTTTTGTTCTGACAATTGGACTCTGCTAAAACCAAGAACTTTGCAAGTATTCTGCCTTCTGAACTGCTTTCTTTTATTTCTCTGTCACTTTATTGTTGTCTTTATATCTTCATAACATCTTTTTCTGTAAATATTTTAATTGCACCATTTTGACCTTTTTAGTAATAAATCCTATTTGTAAAAGTGTTGAAACTGTCTCTAAAGCTTTTAACACAAACTAAAGAATCCCTGTCTCTTGAAGAGTGCTACTGTATGTAATAATCCTCTGAATATATTCGTCTGTGATGACAGTGTGTGTTACAGACGCTTATGCTAAAATCAGAGTGTTATTGCTAGGATTTGTGAGTTTCCTCCTTCTCTGTAAAAAAGTGGTGGTGGCAGTGTGAAGGGTTAATTGCGTAATTAACCTAACCCGGTAAAAATCGCTCTCAGGCTGCTGGCACATAGATTGTAGTCCCTTGAGCTGGAAAATCTTTGTGCAGGGTGCAGCTGAGAGTGGCATTGTTACGCTAGTGACAGCACGGTGCGAGATCGGCTGGTCCTTTGGTCACGAGTTGGTGAGAAGGGCAGGGGTCGGACGCCGCATTCCGTCACAGTCTGTACTCACAAATCCTGCTGAATACTTGGATGCCTCCTTCCAGTATCAGCCAGACATTTCACCCATGACCTCTCCAGACCAGATCCTCAGTGAAATCCCTCAGTCAGTTCCAGTAGGGTCAGTAGAATAGTTCCTCCAGCTCTAACACAGCTGGGACCTCGAAGAGCACTTGAACAGCCCCCCCCCAGCTCTGGCTGACCTGGGATGTTGATGAGCACTTGTGAAACTTCAGCTGTACTGGCTAGAAGGGTAGCAAGTCTCAAGGGTGAGAATTTCTCCTCCTGGACAAGAACCCAGTCTGCCTCATGCCCTGACTATTTGTGCACTCCTTAAAAAAAACCAAAACTATATTTTACTGACCTTCCTAGCAAACTATCTAGAATACTGCTTCACATGAAACCTGGTCTGAAAGGTGGAAGCTTTTGAATGTTGTGAGCTCAATAATTTGTTCATTGTGTAGCAAAACCTACCGCCATGGACAAGGCTGGTATGGGGTTTGCTGTGGTGGTGTAACAGTAAAAATGATAATGATGATAATAATGAGGTTTGCTGAGATTAAAGATAACTAGTGAGGGGTTTATTAACTTGCTCTGGATTTAGTATGCTGTGTATTCGGGTGCAGCCTGATTATTCTTGATGCCCTCTTCTGCCATGGTATAGGGCTGCATGTATGCAAAGAAGGCCAACTTTAGTGGAAGTTGGGATTATGCTGGTTTTGAAGCTGTAGAGTTAAATACATTTGGTTTCACTGCTAGCGAACTCACCACCATGAAGCCTATAATGATCAGCTCTTTTTTGCCTCATTTGCATACATGACAACAGTATACATTACATGCTGCTCATCATATCAATAATTTAAAAAATATAAAGTGTGAACAGTAATTCACCTTGCCATAAGATGCTTTACCCACTGTGTTTGTATGATAAAATATTTACATTTAGAGGAATAATTTTACCATCATTTAATTTCCTTCAATAGGAAACAGCACGCTTGAAGTTATAATGCACGTGCCTTATTGGGAGATGTTATACTTCCAATGTCATTAATGGAAAACATGTAATATTAGTGCTAATAAAAGCCAGTTACATACGGTATGCAGCTTTTTCCCAAACTTTATTTTTAACATTTTAAAAAGTAACATTTTCAAAATCACATTTTAAGATGATCAGTAATGGGAATATGGTAATAGTAGTACGGTGTGACAATATTTTGTTTGACAGTACTGTAATGTCATCCATTGATAAATAGAACCAAAAACAATAAACATTCAGAGTTAACCAAAGAAGTTGAATGTATTATTCCTGTGTATTGAAGTAATGATCATGGGAGATCATGAAAGTTATCCCACCCGGGTCTCAGCTGCTGTAAAAGAATCAAAGAATCTGCCGACTCTGCACTACCCAACAGGATGAAAATAATAGCAGAAAAAGAAAAAGGTTAGCAATGAACTAGACTTCACCTCTGGGCATTGGCCACCTCTGGACATTATTGCTAAATTTTAGCAAGAAAACTAGATAGGGAAGGAGGTGCAGGGGATGTTGAGAGTTCCAATTATAGTTACATAGTTAGCTTGGAAAAAGTTCATCTAGTTCAACCAATAGATGAAAAAAACTGGTTAAAACTGGTTCTTGGGGGAGTCTATTCCACATTTTTACAGCTCTTACTAAGAAGCATTTCAAATTATGTGAAATCATTTGTCTTTGCTCTTGCTTGGTGATCTGCATAGATATAAGGTTGCCTAGTATATAAAGCAGGCTCCATGCTGCCTCTAATAGCTCATTCTAGCAGTGTTTTTGCCAAAGCAATCACATGACATGTAACTGTGACATAAGGGGCTTGTAAAAAAGTGCTCCATGATTCAAGCATGCCTAGGGTCACTGTCAGGAGAGTCTAGAGCCCCTGCTCTATCACAGCTGCTGTTCTCATTACAGGATCCTTGTTTTGGCTGTGATACATTCTCCCTGTCTGTCCATCTATAAGGTGATTAATGTGGCCAGTCTCTGGATGGAGACCAAACCTCATTTAAGCCAGCCAAGCCTGCAGTCTCATGCTTGTGATAGCGTGTGTAATACGTGCTCAAGCTCCCTGTCTGTCTGTCCTGCTCTGCTTTTTGGATTCCCCTGTTTATGACCTTGAATCGGTTATTGACTATTCTCTGAACTTTGCCTGCCTTTGACTACAGATTGGACCCTGACTACTCTCAACCTTGTCTGCCTTGTTCCTGGACTGTCATTGAACCACTCTGTCTGCCACCTGCAAGTACCTGTTTGCTGTGCTTAGTTTGTGCTTGCCCCAACATGGTAGCCAGGCACTATAGCATTGTGCATAAGTCCTGGGGGCAATCGAATACCAGTAGGCCTGCCTTATGGAAAAGGGGGCTGCTATAGCTGAAGAACACAAAAGCCAGCCATAGGGTCTGACCACCTGTGTTAAGGGTAATCGTGACAGTCGCATAATATCTTAATATGGTCTTGATTCAGATTCATCTATTTAAGCATTTCTGAAACCAGTTCTTAGGGACAATAGCAGGTCATGTTTTCCAGATTTCTTTGTAGACTATGATTAGTAAACTCAGCTGTACAAGTGCTTGAAGTCTGGACCGCAGTATGACCTGTTGGTGGTCCCTGTGGATCAGGGGCGGACTGACCATTTGGAAACTCGGGCACTGCCCGAGGGCCCGGGGTCAGTAGGGGACCCCATGAGATGCCCCTGGTACCTTTTTCATAGGCTTTTTTGAGTTTGGGCAAGGACACAGGGGCCCCATGATCCCCTATTGCTCGGGGGCCCCATGAGTTGTCAGTCCACCCCTGCTGCGGATAAGTTTGAGATATAAAGAAATAGTGATCCACCTATGAGGATGTTGGGGTTTTTTAATAACATCAGTTATATGCTTTCTACTATGTAATACAAAAAACTAGTGATTGGAGCTTGTAGGGGAGAAGAGATTTTTGAGCCAACTGCAATAGATACAGTACATCAAGTTACAGTATGCACCTTTCTCCTGAAAGGGAAGATCATATTAATGAACTTTAAACAGTGGAGCGAAAATCCAGCTAAAACTATTTTGGACAGATTGTGGAAGGAACAAACCTCTATCAATTATTTCTTAAAGTGGTATTAAATCCAAAACAAAAAGCGTAATATGTTGCAACTGACCAATCATTCAATGTGGTGGCCACACACACACACAAATAAATAAGAAACTGTAGAAAATATTAAATCAAGAAAACATGAAACTGCTAAATTTCTTTTAATTTGCAAAAATAAGTGCCATAAGATGCCACCAGCACCAATATTAAAGACAAAACTAGTGTCACGTATGGACTGTATCTGTGGCTGGCAGTGGCAGGGAGACAGTTGCAGTGAGTGGAGGATGATGGATCCACACTCTGACAGATCCCAGGCTGGAATTCCCCAGGCAATGGAGGGAGATAAAATGCTGTGACAGCAGGCAGCCAAGCCCCCACACACACGGAGAACACCTGAACTAAGTGATCCAACAAAGTGACAGATCCAACACAACACACCACCACCAACACTGACACAGATCAGCAGGCCCAGCAGGCACTAGAAGAGCAGGCTGTGGGATCAGGATGATGTCATCACTCACTGACACATTTCAGATGTGATGGATGCCCGGCCGGGTCACACTCACACAGACTCGAGACATCAGAGTAAGACATTACCTTCCTCCACAGGGGCGGTTCTTCCTCTGCTGATAAATGGGAAGAGAAGGGCTGGAAGTCTACAGTAATCAGCAGCCACAAGCCGGCTTGCAGTAAGGGACTGAGTCGTCTTACAGGAACACTGGAAGGAGCCACAGCTTAGCGTAGAGAGACTGCTAGCCTGTGCTGCTCCAAGGCACCCCTAGGTGGCAGTGTGCCCTACAGCTGCCTAGTTTGACTAGTGGAAGCATCGGCCCTGCTGGCTAGTAACACACGTTCTGTATTAGTGAGACACCACTCGGGATGTATGAGCACAGGGGGCATGTTTGGACAGTAGAAGGCGTGTTAGATGTACTAGCAGATTTAGAAACACTAACAACTTGAAGCCAAACTCAGGCTCACACCTTATAATCAGTTACAGTTTTATTTTTTTTTTTGTCTTTTGTTGTCAGTTAATAAGGTATTTCTAACACAAAGCATGTATAAAAAAAAAAACATTTTCGCTTTTATTTTACATTTTCCAAAAACTTGTGGAAAAAACAAAGTCTTTAAGGGACTCACTATGCCTCTTGGGTAGCAAGGAAATTAGATGTGTAATTTATGCCCCTAGAATGCCTGAAGGAGCTCTTTGGATTTTGGGCCTCTCTATGTGGCTTGGCTGTGAAAAAGTCTCCTTCATGTTGTATCTTCATGCTCGGGAGGTGTAGCAGAATGTATTTTGGGATGAAATTCTAAGAATGCTTATGATGTGTGTTATAAATATCCTATTAATTGGCAATTTTGTGTAAAAAAAATACAGTTTAATTTTCTTTCCACATTTTCCAAAAAAATTGTGACAAAAACAACATTTTAAAAGACTCATTGTTGGATATTTACTATAACTGGTGCACACAAAATCTGGTGAAGTTGTGCATAGTAATCAATCAGCTTCAAGGTTTTATTGGCAAAGCTTAATTGAACGAACTGTTCGAGTTAGAAGCTGATTGGCTACTGTGCAAATTTGCACCAGTTTTACTAAATCTTCCCCCACTATGCCTTTCAGAAAATACCTTGGAGTGTTTGCTTTCCAGAAGTGGTTCATTTCATGGGTGTTTCTCCTGTCTCGGCACTTCAGGGACTCAATAAGATAGGTAGTCAGGAAATTAGATGCATAAAATATGCACCTTAAAAGCTCAAAGATGCTCCTTTGATTTTGAGCCCAATTATGCATCTAGGCTGTGTAAAAATCTCACACATACAGTATTCCCATACTCATGAGGCATAGACGAATGTTGTAGAGGTGTGATTGTAAGTGTACCTATGCTGTGTGTGAGAAAAAACTTGTTAAAATTAAGTTTTCCAAAACATTGTGACAAAAAAAATACAACTTCAAAAACCTCACTATGCCTCTTAATAAATACCTTGGATGTCTACTTTCCAAAAAAGAGTCATTTGGGGGTATTTGTACTGTCCTGACATTATAGGTCCTCAAAAAATGGGATAGGCAGTCAGTACATCAGGACTGATCAGTTTTCAAATAAATATACCATAGTTTGTAGACTTTATACCTTTCACACAGAATAAATAATATACACCGATGTGAGTTATTTTTACTAAAGAAATGTAGCAGAATAGATTTTGGCCTAAATTTATCAAGAAAGATTATTTATTTGTGAAAAACTAAGAAAAACATGTTTTTTTTTGTTTTCTTATGATTAAAGCCGTATAGGCTGAAACACGTCAACTCACTGTATTTCTGACTTGTACACTGGTTTCTACAATAAACAAGATTTTAAGAACAGCAAAAAACAAAACCAAAAAAAACATCTACCAGTCAACTGCTGTACAACCTGCCTATTGGGTTTTTCGCGATCGATCAGTGCCTCCCCGCTGTCAGAACACAATAACACAGTGGGAGGATTCCCCCATCCACATTGAGTGTGTGGATTGGGGAACTGGGTAATTTTTTTATACAACCCACTTGTTAAATGAAAATAAAAATGATGACTGCATGGGCTGCCTTGGGCTGGTACAGTACATAAACAGAATATTCTGCATTTCACACTGTAACCCCGTAGATCAGTGGTCGGCAAGCCGCGGCTCGCGAGCCACATGCGGCTCTTTACCCAGTCTAATGCGGCTCTTCTGTGTGCCGGGCGCCTGCTCCCCTCCCTCCTCTCGGTCGGCCGCTCCCCTGCCTCCTCTCGGTTGGCAGCCCCAAAAGTCCGCGCGGACCTTTTAATCCAGCCTGCGGATGTGGCTGTCAGGATGTGTGTAGGCGGGGCAGCGTGCCGAACGTGAGGGGAGGGGAGCTAGGCTCCTCTCACAGTCCGCCCTGAAGACCCGAACGGCGCGGGAAGACAGCGAGAGGAACGCAAAAGGTAAGTGAATTGACACGGGGGACTTGGCTTACTAGAAGGGGGGGGGGAATAGTACTGTGGGGGATGAAATACTATATGAGGGATGAATTACTTTATGAGGGATGAAATACTATATGGGGGGATGAAATACTATATGGGGGGATGAAATACTATATGAGGGATGAAATACTATATGAGGGATGAATTACTATATGAGGGATGAATTACTATATGAGGGATGAAATACTATATGGGGGGATGAAATACTATATGGGGGGATGAATTACTATATGAGGGATGAAATACTATATGGGGGGATGAAATACTATATGAGGGATGAAATACTATATGGGGGATGAATTACTATATGAGGGATGAATTACTTTATGAGGGATGAAATACTATATGGGGGGATGAAATACTATATGAGGGATGAAATACTATATGAGGGATGAATTACTATATGAGGGATGAAATACTATATGAGGGGATGAAATACTATATGGGGGGATGAAATACTATATGGGGGATGAAATACTATATGAGGGATGAAATACTATATGAGGGATGAAATACTATATGAGGGATGAATTACTATATGAGGGATGAAATACTATATGAGGGATGAAATACTATATGGGGGGATGAAATACTATATGGGGGGATGAAATACTATATGGGGGGATGAAATACTATATGAGGGATGAATTACTATATGAGGGATGAAATACTATATGGGGGGATGAAATACTATATGGGGGGATGAAATACTATATGAGGGATGAATTACTATATGAGGGATGAAATACTATATGGGGGGATGAAATACTATATGAGGGATGAATTACTATATGAGGGATGAAATACTATATGGGGGGATGAAATACTATATGAGGGATGAAATACTATATGGGGGGATGAAATACTATATGAGGGATGAAATACTATATGGGGGGATGAAATACTATATGAGGGATGAAATACTATATGAGGGATGAAATACTATATGAGGGATGAATTACTATATGGGGGATGAAATACTATATGAGGGATGAAATACTATATGAGGGATGAAATACTATATGGGGGATGAAATACTATATGGGGGATGAAATACTATACGGGGGATGAAATACTATACGAGGGATGAAATACTATACGGGGGATGAATTGCTATGGGGGATGAATTACTATATGGGGGATGAATTACTATGGGGGATGAATTACTATATGGGGGATGAATTACTATATGGGGGATGAATTACTATGGGGGATGAATTACACTATGGGGGATGAATTACTATATGGGGGATGAATTACTATGGGGGATGAATTACTATATGGGAGATGTATTTTCAGTTTTAAAAATGTGGCTCTCAAAATAAATTTCAATCATGGTTTTGGCGAGATTTGGCTCAGTTGAAAAAAAAGGTTGCCCACCACTGCCGTAGATGACTTATGAGTACACTCATCCATCAAAAGGAACCACTATTACATGGAAAAAGCTACATAAACATCACTGATCCACTGACTAATGAGCAAGTAGGTGAAGGTACAGAGTGGATGAAGTAACATGATGTCATATGACATGGATATTAATTGTTTATTAAATGTTATCCTATTGTAGTACAAAACAGCACAAACATTATCATATAGTATTATGCATGTTAATGTGTTGTGTTAATGCAGCCTATTGATTTAGAATTGGCTGGTCATGCACGGTAACAGAGGAAATCCAGATATTTACACTTTTTTTTTTTAACCAGTGCACCAGAACACATGGCATGGGTCTGCAAAGCAGGTCCATTGACACGTTTTGTACTTGTTTGATGGTGGAGCCACTGTAAATGAATAGCACCACAATGTTAAAGGATAAGTTCGCCTTCGGGAACATGTTACATGTTCCACCCATTTTTAGGTAACATGTTGCTGCTTCTGCAGCCACATGGTGATCCGAGCACTTTGTGTGACAGCAGTATGGGGAGAATTTCCCCATACTAGCTGTCAGATTTTGAAAATACTGCGGCCATGTGGGGTTCCACTCACACGGCCATGTCATTCATTCATAGAGTTCTATGAATTAATGAACTCCAAATACTGACATCCTTTGCAGCTATCAGCTTGTAGTTTTCATTGACCTGCCATGGAACTGTTGAGTGCTGTGGTAGTTCAGCGGTAGTATGATGTATGGGCAGACAGATTACACTGACAGTCTGCAGGAGTTCTGCATGTCACCAGCGATCTGCTATGCTTTCCAGGCTCCTAAAAAAATAATAAATGTACACTTTTTTACCTGCAAAAAATGTACATTTATTATTTTTTTAAAAGGTGAACTTATCCTTTAAAGTGTTACTAAAGACACAATAGTAAAATCAGTCAGTATTTGCAGTAAAGCATGCTTGTTATACTCACTGTGGAACCTAAGGGGTTAATCCTCTGCATTGTGTAAAAAGGATGTTTGATCCTGACTTCTCTGCCCCTCCTCTTGTTCAAATATCCACGCTGATCAGATAGACTGAACCTGTAGCCCTTCTGCACATGCTCAGTTTAGTGTGTGTTGCTAAAGAAGTTTTTTTTCTCGGGAGAGTGCATGTGATCAGCATAGGGCCAATCAGCACTGTCCAGACAGAGTTCAGTGGTTTTGCATCCTCCTAGAGCAGAAAGAAAACTCATCCTACAAGCTTTAACCAGTGCTCTAATTGCTGATGAAAAAAGGTATTTAGAAGTTTATATTTACTAAAATAATTGCATTTCCATGTTGTGTGTACTGTGGGAGACCAGATATAGTGAGAGCAGAGTCCTGGGTTTAGTAACACTTTAATGCAAAAAACATAGGAGGGAACACAGGTGTGAATTACTGCTTCTGGGAAACTCAGTTTAGTTCTTCTATATAATACAGCCTTAAACAGACGATTCAAGTGAAGCTCTACACAGTATTCCCTTTCCCTCCTCCCCCCACAGCTACATAAAAAGTTGTATAGGGGATAAAGGGAGAGGTAGAGGAGCTGGGCCAGCACAGACAGAAAGTAAACACTTCTAGAAACAGAGAGGGCTATGACATGCAGAGAGGAGGGAACTTTCCTAGGAAACTAACTGTTCCTGAAGAAGTCAAATTCAAAGGCACATTGCACGTTAATAAAAAAATGTTTATGAAAAGGAAAAGGCTGCAAGTGAGCTTTCGAAATACTTGATTTTTTAGTGCTTTTTACCTGAAGTTTTTAAACTTTTACAAGCGTCAGGCCAAACCGTTGCTGCCAGGAGCAGGCTTTTAGGGGAGCTGAAAATAACGTCAGTGCACATGAGGTCTAAGGTTCGCCATACTTTAAACATTTTTCTTGTACGATTTTCATTTAGAATTACCAAGACCATATAATATGAGGTGAAACTTAAACCCTTTTATTTGTATGCAGTCAGACAGGCCCTTGCACTACATAGTTTGAGGTAAATCTAAAGGAAATTGAATAAGAAAATTGTATAATGCATGGCCAGCCTAAAAGCCACATGTGATTATATCAAATGGGAGATTCCTTCATCAATGCTGTTCAGCATAGATGGAAAAATCTATTTGATTTCTTTTGTTCAGCCACTAAGCTGCACAAGAGAAATCTATGTGTATGGCTAGCATAAACCACCCTAAATTGGTCTACATTTGAACAAGAAGGTCATTTTTAAAAGCATCATAATTCTATTATAAATTAACACTACATGTCTGTTGCTGCCTTCCTTTAAAGCACAAGTTTGTTTTGTTATAGGATAGTTTTGTGAAACCACATTTAGTTTCTGCTCCCATGGAATCCAACTAAAGAAATAAAAATAAAGAATAAAAAAAAGTTTAAGGAACTAGTCTAGACTGTGTTGGTGTTGGAAGATGTTGTAAAATGTTCAGGAATCAGACCTTATACTAGACACATGTGTCTGTGTTTGGTTGCTGTAACAAAAGTGTGAGTGGAAACAGTGTCACAAATGTTCTTTGATCTGATATTTTCAGATATTCTTAAAGTAAGTAATATTTTGGTACAGAGTAGTCAGATATACTGGACTCCAGAGCATTTTGATGTTAACAGCGCAGAACCCTATATAACCTCCCCTCCACCAATTCCTTAACACAGCACATTTAACTTCCTCCAACTGGTAGGTCTGGATGCAAAACATTAAAGGCCTTGCCTTGCCTGTCCAGCCCTTTCCCTAGGAAAGTCCCCTACCACAGCGGCACTAGGGACCCACAGTCTTAGAAAGATACAAAGCCGCCGTTCTGACTGGGACCCTCCATCGTTTTCCACCACCAACCCCATCCCAAACTGGCTGCTTTTCCTTCTGTACACCGATGTCACAAAAGCACCTAAATAAGTTCTTCAACCCCTAATCGCACACACTGTACTGGCACACATATGCTTCTCTTCGTTATATGGTAAGACAAGTCTTTTGCAAAATAAACAAATGTGTTTATTAGAGTTTCTCTTCAGAATACTGGTACATTGATCTTACACAGTTCAGCATTCAACACCTCCAGGTTTAAGCTGGCCATAGACAGTTTGAATCTCGGCCAGTTCAGCAGGAACCAGCTGACATTCGAACCATGTATGGGAAGGCTAAATGCACCCAAGTTGATTGATCAGCTTAGGTACAACCAGCCTGACGAATTTTACATGCGATTAGTGGCTGTTAGAATAATAATCACTGTCTTCTCCAGGCGGGGAAGGCTTCCCCTGCCCCCCCGGGGAATATAATGGCTCCATGGGAGGGATTTCCCTGTCAACACTGTCTGTGTTGATGGGGGAATCGAGCAAATTTGCACAGTCTATGGCCCGTCTTAGACTCAACAGTTACAATAAAACTCACGGGAACCAATACGTTTTTATAATAACTTGGGAGTATAATCACAGCAAATTAGGTCACAGCATTGCTTTAGCTGGTGTGGCTTAACTAGCTTTATCACTCTCCACATAATGGGCTCTCAGTCTTTCACTTTCCCCTGACTCCGGACCCATTTTGGGTAAACTGCACCCGATGTTGCTTCTCTACATTGTAGGATCTATAACGGTTCTGTACTTCTCATGACTTCCAACCCCAATGGAAGCTACATCCTATGTTTTCATAACTCTCTAGTAGGACATGACCCAGCCTCTGGCTGATGAACCATTGCATGCAGTTACCCCAGTGTTCCTGGGCTTTAACACACATAATAGAATGCGATGGACAGTTGGGACCTGCCAATATGCTGCTGGCTGGGGATTTAGTTAGAGTCCTCTGATCTCCATACTACCCCTGCAGTGGTAATCTTCCAGGAATTAAAGTATTGTATGTATGGAGGATAAGCAGAAGAATGAGAGGTTCACCTCTTACATTCATAGATCGCTCTTCATTCATGGAAGCTATAGTAAAATTTCTATAAATGGAAGTGGGGGGTTGGGCGGGCATATTCGGCACAGTTGATGAGTGAATATGACAGATTCCTCTGCTTGTATTAACATCTATAGCACCAAAGTTTATCTATGCAGAGGTGGGGGGAATCAGAGGACTAAAGGTTTCAAATAAATCCACAGCCAGTAGCACAAGGGATACTTTGCATTGATTGTAAATTGGATTATGGATTATCATTATGTTGGATGAGTTTAAAAACGCATCATGACAGCTTCAAATAGATTTCTACAAATGACTTTGTGATTGTTGGAAATGTAAATAGTACATGCACAAGTAAAAAGTTATTTTTAAATCTGCACGTTCCACTGTTGTATTATAGGCCAGTCTAGGTCTGTGTTTCACAGGAATGCTGTATAGCTGCATCGCTGGGAAAACAAATATAACAGGTGTGGTGTTTCCTTCATGCAGTCATTTCTAATTTAGATATGGTTTCAATAATGGTTTCAGAACACTACTATAACTATTCCAAAATTATTATAGTGTAACTGAATTCAAAAAGTGAAGAATTGCTGTGTTGTGGGGAACATCTAGAAGTGTTTATTGTGCCTATGCAGTATCTGGAAAACTACACCTTTTGTTTTGAATCCCTTCTAAAAGATAGCTCTTACTGGTATGTGAGTGTGCCTAGGCACTCCTGTGCATACAGCCTTGTAGCTGTATATCAGCAGTATGAGATCTAAGGCACTGCCTGCCTGTCATTGCTAGTCTCAGGAGATTTGGAATGAGATTTGGTGATGTCACAACTCTACTGCTCACCATTTTCCTTGCTGGAGACTCTGACTGGACAGAGTAAAGTCCTGCCTTCACCAAGATGGTTCCAGATTATGGCACATTTACCTCCCAAGTGCTCTCCTCCAGCATTGCAACATCTGCTGTTTCTCTCATCTTTCCATCAAAGCTGCTGTCAACTTTTCTTAGTTTTCTTCTAGTCCAGAGTCCTCGGTCATCTTGCTTGGTCAGCCTTGTCCCATCACCCATGGCATGTTTAGGATTTCTACAGGTCCTGTGCTTTAAAAAAATGTGTGGATTGGGGGGATTTACAATCTTTCAAAGCTGTAGGTAAAAGAGTGTGAAATGATAGAAACAGAATTATGTAAATATAAAAATAGCCCTGTTATCTTTGGTTAAAAATGTTGAGTGGGGCCTGGCAGTGGAAGGATTAAACAGCCAGTAAAAACTTTATGTAAAATAACTATAAGGACATTCATTAATATGCTTATAAAATATCCATATCTCTGAAGAAGCTGAGATTAGGGACAGTTCACTAAGCTGCCTGACACTTAAACTGTGTTGGTTATTTTAGCTTGTGATCATTTCTCAAAAAAGTTTTCAGTTCCCATACATTTATTTATTACAGGCACTTATATAGTGTCATCAATTTACGCAGTGCTTTATATATACATTGTACATTCACATCAGTCCCTAACCCTCAAGGGGCGTACAATCTAAGGTCCCTAACTCACATTCATACTTACACATACTAGGGCCAATTTAGACAGAAGTCAATTAACCTACCAGTGTGTCTTTGGAGTGTGGGAGGAAAGCCGAGGACTTGGAGGAAACCCACATAGGCACAGGAAGAACATGCAGACTCTATGCAGGTAGTGCTGTGGTTGGGATTCAAACCAATGACCCTAATGCTGCTAGGTGGAAGTGCTAACTACTTAGCCACTGTGCTGCCCGGCATAAATGTTGTATAGGTGTGGAACAGTTTTTTTCACAGGATTGGTATAAACCATTAATCATTATTTTACCTCTATTTATGTTTGCTCCATCTGTTCTCTTAAGCTGGCCAAACACCCTTCTTCAATCCGCACAAATAAGGTGGATCACCCATGCTCTTTGGGACATAGTATTCTGACAGTGGGACACACAGTGGCCAGAATGCAGCAGCTGCAGCTGATTGGCTGATCAAGAAAAAATTTACAACATGCATCTTCGACAGAAGTCAATCAAACGATTGATTACTGTTGAATGGGGAAAGCCACACACTGGTTGAATTTCAGCCAATGCTTGCTGAACAGTATATGCTTTAGATTTTGAACCTTACAACTGGCATCGTATTGAAGCTGTAATGCAGGGGTGTCTAACCTTTTGACTTTCTGGGGCCACGTTGGAATAAGAGGAATTGTCTTGGGTCACACATAAAATACACTAATGATAAGGATAGGCGATGAGCAGAAAAAGTCCAGCAAATCACTGATATAGATAATGTACTTATCTGGTTCATAAAACTTAATTTTTTGTATTTTTTTTTAATTATAAAAGTGAAAGAGGGCAACATGAAACTGGTGTGATATTTTACACTGTTTTTGATAAACAAATGCATCAATATCTGGTTCGATGGATGTAGTAGCAATTCTCAATGAATTCTCAAAGTGCTCATCAGATATTTTGATTCTAATTTTGCCCTTTGTGTGCTTCATCCTTGAAAATAGTTGCTCACAATTATATGTGCTGCCGGAAACTGTTGACATGAATAAGGCGTAATTGTGAAAAGTTGGATATTTTTCACTGGAAAGATAAAACTTTTAAAAGTCCAGTAAACATACACTGTCAATTTTTTCTTCAGCCACATGTGTTCACTAAGTGTAAATGCATTTTTACAAAAAATTTCAGAAAAACTTTTTTAACCTCCCTGGCGGTATTCCCGAGTGTAACTCGGGGTAAGGTTTCAGTACCACAAGCGGTAACCCCGAGCTACACTCGGGAATACCATGCGGCGCTGCTCCACGATCCCTGTATCACTTACCTTGTCCTGCGCTCCCACGATGTCCCTCCTGCAGTGTCCCAGACAATGTAATCCGGCGGATGCCGGCATCTGTCATCTGGGTTCCGTCCCCTGTGAGCGTCGGGACGTACGGGGGACGGAACGGCGGGAAATTCAAAAATGACAAAAAGTGACATTCACTAAAATCACTAAAATCACATAGTAAAACATTGCTGTATCAAACCATTTCACATACATTTTGTCCCGAGTGCTTTGTCCTGTGCCCTGCCTGCATTTTTACTGTTCTTATTGCCTGGAAACTGAGAAATGTCCATGGCGTCCAAAAAGCGTCCCTTTAGGTCAAAAGCGGTTTTAGACCAGCTAGAGAACAGCGATAGTAAATCAGAACCACTTGCAGAATTGAGTGATAATGATTTGTGGGGAAATTTGTCATCAAACAATGAAAACGATTTTGCAACTTTGCTCAGCGATGTGCGAACTTGACGCTCTATTTCAAATTTAAGTGTTTTTGGTTTGATTATATTATTAAAATTAAATTTATTATTATTATATTATTATTTTTATGATTATTTATTAAATTATAATTTATGATTTTGTGTTTCAAGTTTTAACATACCCGGGATGTTTACTAGACTCTTGTTCGGACAGATTTCAGTGAGTTATTCCTAAAAATTACAGCCCTACAATAAAAAAAAAACATATTTCCATGCAAAAAAATGGTACCGCTTTCAGCACCAAAAATCTGAAATAATCATACCGCCAGGGAGGTTAAGTAAGTTTACGATTTTGTGTTGGGCTGCATTCAAAGCCATCATGGGCCAAAAGCGGCCTGTTGGCCACAGGTTGGACACCCCTGTTGTAATGTAATGAGTGTAAATCTGTGCAATAATCTGCAACAGTTGATAAAATAATGCACATGCAGACACAGCTTGCATACAGCAGTGCGTGCAGTAAATTGGAAACAACCATTTGCAATAGTAAAAAAAAGTCAGGCAGGATCATTTTAGGAGATTGCAGAATCCCAGTGGACCATACCATAAAAAGCAACGACACTACTTCCTGGCTGCTGCAAGTATTCAACTGGCTGGAGGAGTTAAATTCCTTTTTTCCCCTATAGTACACAATGGTTCCCCCCACTGGCTCATGTCATGTAGTGACATACGAACCAGCTGGAGGAACTACTGCTTGCAGCAGGGGTAGCTGGAATTTACACACAAATGTGTTGAATACTTGTGGCTGCTGGGGAGAAGCATTGCGGCAAAGTATCATGACACAGGCCAGTAGAAAGGTAAGTATTTTGCCTATTATTTCTGCAGGTATTGCAATTCGCTCTTTTGACCCTGTAGTTCTAGCTGGATGACATTTTGCTTAAGCACTGTTTATCATACACATTGCCCTTTATTATTTTCATGAAATACTGTTTTACCCATTTTCATCCTGTTTGGCATCTCACAGCTACTGATCTCCTCCAGCCGCTGTCAGTTACTTTCTCTCTACACACTTCCTCCAGTATCATAGGGACATCATTGCTATGAACTGGCTTCCTGATAGTGACAAAGGTGGACCATAACTTGGCAATGTGTGCTGACACAGCTATTTGTAGTCTCCATTATAGGTACAAGAGAAAAAGTGACAATGGCAGGAGAACAATTGTGAGAAAATTGTCACCGCAACAAGAAGTGCCTGATCAGGGACCTTCATAGCAACATCCCAAGATATTCTTATATATAAAAATTGCAGAATAAAGGTGAAATCACATGAACATGTCAAAGCTTATATGAGATTTTAGTGATTGGGTCACATCTACTTTAAATGTAAAACCTCTGACTGTATGAAGATATGTTGCCAGTCTGCAGTATCAGTTAGTATGCTGTATATATTGCCTTGTAATTGTGTAATACCAGACATAAATGCTTTTAAATGTATACTGTCATATTTGGGTGTCATTGGATTTATATTTCCAGCCTAGCCTCTGGCGTCTGTAAAGGTGTAATTTAAATGTCAATTGGATTGAAAAAGTACTATCAGTTTCTGGTGTCAGTATATTCCGTCAGCCCCGTTGTCAACCTTTTCATGTGCATCACAAAAGAGCCAAAAAAGGTCTCTCTTTTTCAGTCAGTTAATTATGTGGTGTCCATCCAGTATAGTAACGGAGAACCACACATTGGACATACCAGACCATTATGCTGACATGATGTTCTTCCCCAGGCTTATTACAAAGGCTATCTACATTAATGAAGGAGTCAGGCATTTTAAAGGTAGTTGCTAAACCTTGTCATTTTAGACTTGTCATTCTATATATTGAGCAATTGTAGAGTGACCATCTCCAGCATTCACTGTGGATTGCATATGGCGTTCTTGTATGTTACTATTTTGACCTACCAGTAATTTTTAGGCCTGGTTCACACCTGTATTTTATATACATACCTATTTTTTTGTGTGTTTTGCAGAAATACTCTATAGTCCATTTATCATGGTTACCTATGGGACACATTAACATCTATGCGTTTTCAGCTGCTGCATTTTTGGAAAGGGTCAGGGACTTTTTTCCCACAGAAGATTGCATTTTTGGTGCAACAGACTTCAATGGATCCACAACAAAAATGTGAGTGTTGTGTTCTGATGCATTTTGCATTTTGTGGTTATTTTTTGCCAATAGGAAAGTAATGAGTGCGAATTTGATGCAACTTTACACTCTCTGCAATTCAAGTCACATCAAAGTAGTGCAGAAACATTTTCAAAGGTGTTGCACCTTTTAAAAGGTTCCTGCACTACTTTGATGCAACTTTTACGTGACTTTGCATGCCAGAGAGTGTAAAGTCACATCAAAGTCACATCAAAGGACATTTGCAAAGTCAAAAAAGTTTGAAAATGTTCCTTCACTACTTTGATGCAACTTTGAGTGCCAGAGAGTGTAAGGGCGCATCAAAGTCGCACTCAATACTTTCCTATTGGCAAAAAAACATACAAAACACATCGGAAAAACGCATTAATCGGAACACGTATAGGTGCAAATCAGGCCTAAAGTTTCTAGTCAAAGCCAGAGGAACATCCAAATCAGGTGGTTCTGACAGTTTATTGGTTGCATGCTTGTTGAGGGAAAGTCACTCAGTAAGTCGCAGAGCAAGGGTGGGGAGACAGCACTATCCAAAAAAGTCAGCAATATCAAATTCTATATTTCTATTACTTTTAAACTGTATGTCCAGGCATGTTAAACCCCAATCCTCCATCACCACCTCTAATCATGTACCAACATTTACTGTTTCTCTTTTTTGTACCGAGAAGCAGCTTTTATTACTGTCTGTGACATTATCACCATGTGTAGGCACAGCAGTTGAGAGCTCAGTTCATATTGACATAAGACACCCCAGGTATTCCACCTCCCGCGAGCTTTTTTTTTACACACACTCCATGCTCAGGCTGTTCAGAGTCAATGCAGCAGAATTTTTCCGGCAAAATTATCAATGGATGCATATGGATTGGGACAGAGAGGGGTTGGGGTTAGGTGGAGTTCTATAGTCCAGCAAAAGCACCATGTCAGCCCAAACTTCCAGTTAAGAGCACACTGAATTTTTGACAAATCATCGGGTATTTTCTGTACTTGTAACCTTTTTAAAGTGATATGGCATATGCCCTAACATACACCTTAGGCTGAATTCACACATACTACTGTGACCGGCATTTTAGTGCATTGTAAAACACCCATCACCGCAAGGACACAGAAAACAATTGTTTCCCATGTGTCCCATTTACACTGCAACATCGCCTGCAGCTGCGCTGCAGTGTGCTGTGATAAAATGCAGACATGCTGCATTTAATCACAGCGCATCATGCTGAATCGCATGGCAATCTACAGCACTGCAGCACATTACACTGATGTACATTGCCATGAATGAAGTGTACGTTTTGTATACTTCACATACAAATTTTACAAAAAAAAGGGAGCTGCGTGACACGCTGAATTGCGCACCACATTTCCCCCTACCGCAGCCAGGAATGGGGAGCCCTGAAAGTGATCTCCTAAAACATCTTGCTTGTTAGAAAGCCTTACCTGCAATGTAGTATTTTATGTCAGCCTCAATATTAGGCTAAGGGATGCACACTGGGCATATTAGGCTCCAGTGTTCAGCTGCAGCTGGAGGGTACAGGCACACCATCCAGCCCACTACTGGCAGCCTGTCATACTCTGAGGATCTGGCTCAGCTGTACTGCGGTGCGCTTAAACTTTGCTTTAAAGGAAAGTATACTGTATTTGTAGTGAGAGCATATTCAAATTTATTTTTGCAATATACTGTATATTTTTCATGTCACAGGTACCTGCTTGCCCGTTAATGTTTTTGTTACTGTATTGTTTTTAGAAATTTTGTAGCTTAGCAATTCTCAGATTGTATTAACTGCGACTACTTAACAGTCAAGATAATATATCAGCTACATAAGGTGTGCATTGTTTTAAACCAGTTGTCAAAGGTGTATTCACACGTGGTTCATTACAGTTACAAAAAATACACTTCTGCTTGCTATATTTCTACTGTGCTTTCCAGAAAAAAGGCATGAATGATAATGGATGTCAAATGCGTGCAAAATGTGCCTACGATGCAACGCACTGAAAGTGCACAGAAAATGCAAAGATATAAATGTGCTGCCCATGGACGTCTCTAGTGTCATGGGTTCCAGCAGCTCAAAACCACCCAACTATTTGTTTTTTTTTAAGATTTAGCACCGCAGCAGTGTCACAGCAACTAACTGTTAGGGCCAGAACGCAGTGCGGGAGACCCGTGTTCTATGCACATTTCCTGCACCACATTCAAAATACACTGCAGGTGCAATCTGCAGCAGGCAGATCTGGACCAAAGCCCGGGGACCCTTTCCTCGGAGCCCGGTGATGTAATGCCAGGATTGACCTTTGTGACCCTGGTAGTTCCGCCACTAGTGTCAGTAGGTTTTTATGTATTTATTTTTTTTCATAATTTTATAATTTATTACTTTTTTACATTTATTGTAGGAAGGAAGGAAGGAAGGAAAGAGGGAAAGAAAGGGAAAGAGAGAAGGAAAGAAAGAAAGAAAGAAAGAAAGAGGAGGGAAAGAAGGAAAGAGGGAAAGAAAGAAAATAAAGCAAGGAGGGAAAGAAGAAAAGAGGCAAATAAAGGAGGGAAAGAAATAAGGAAAGAGAGAAACAGGATAGTGACATGCCCAACCTAATTTATCCTCTCTGGGTGCCCAAGGGTACCCCAGGTCTTTTAGAATCTTTTAGAATCCTAGTAATGCCCCTAGTACTGCCACAAGCAGCCAGAATTTTACTGTTTATTGATCTGTTTTTGTGCTATGATTTATTAAACTGTTGTTTCTTCTGTTATGCAATTAGATAGATTGCCACTCCCTGCATCACCATGTGGAATATACTTTTATTTTGTTCCTCACTACATTAGATGGCTTTTATGGTGTATAAGTGGTTTCAGAAAGAAATTTCTTCCCACCTCTAAGAAAGCAAATTAACCACATTCTCTGTAAGCCTGAAAACAACTGCATTGGATTCTACTCTAAGTCCTATTGGTGAGTTGGATGCTGCCTGTGGATCTTGTCAATCCAGTAAGTTTCCATACTATCCACTTAGACAGGGTCTTAAGCCAGCCATAGATGGTTCGAATCTCAGCCGGTTCAGCAGGGACTGGCTGAGATTTGAACCATCTATGTGCAGGCTGATTGTAACCAAGTTGATTGTTGAACGACTTGGGCAAAACCAGCATGTAGGATTTCACAAGCGATTATTGCTCATGGCTATTAGAGCTGCTAGCAGTAATCACTGTGTTCTCCCAGCATCCATCTCTCCCCCCTTCCAGGAGAATACAATAGCTCCATGGGAGGGATTCCCCCATCAACACTGATTATGTTGATGGGGGAATCAAGCGATTTGAAAATTACATCATGTATGGCCTGCCTTAGAAGGTAGACCTTTTGCACAAAGCAACAGATGAGACAGAAAAGTGAATTTAGTCATAGACTTGCATTATGATGAGGAACAGTAAAGCAGAATGATTGCACTTCAGAAAGCAGAGATGGTGTATTGAATGAGCAAATATGGATGCATACCTTTACATGTAGTACAAATAATGCATGGGAGCAAAGTCTTTAAAACATGAGCAAATTGATAAGATTATTTTCTTGTAACAGATTTCTTTCATGTGCACATCTTAAAGGATAAGTTCACTTTTTAGAAAAAAATTAATAAATGCACTTTTTTTGCAGGTAAAAATGTACTTTTTCTGCAGGAGCCTGTAAAGCATTGCACCAGCCATAAGCAGATAGCTGGTGCCATACAGGCCTCCTGCAGATCTGTCAGTATATCTGTTTGCCCGTATGGGATGTACTGTATGGGCAAGCAGAAATACTGACAGGAAGAATGAATGAACTACCACGAGCCTCCACAGTGCTGTGGTAGTACATTGAGAACTACAAGCTGACACCGCTAAGGCTGCCTGGACTTGTAGTCTCTTATTCACAGAGGACTGTGAATGAGTGATGTGGCCGTGTGGACAGAGCTCCGCACAGCTACTTTTTAAAAAAATTTGACAGGGGAGTTAAGATCCCCCTCTAGCTGTCAAAGTGGGGATCGGAGGGGAGCGGAGGCCAGTCTGATCATAACATGTTACATGTTACACCCTGAATATGGGTGTAACATGTAATATGTTACAAAAGGTGACCTTATCCTTTAAGAACAAAGACAGTTTATTAGTCACTTTATTGTTGCAGTCATTTCTTAGGATATTTCATTAAAAGGGTTAGGGTTTCAGCAACTTTTCAAGTCTGCATGAATAAATTCTTTGTATATCACAATTAGAGATGAGCGAAGTATTCAAAAATTCGTTTCGGCTGATTCGGCGAATTCGAGGAATAAATTTGATTCGATGCGAATATATTCGCTGCGAATTTAACTTATAAAAAGGGTGTTTCTAGGCTTCAGAGAGCCTTTATATTAGTGCAGAACACTGTACCCTTAATTTAAATGCCCTTGGAGTCTGCTGGGGAAGAGAAATAATACTGTCAGTCAGTATGACATGCAGATGAGTGCCGTCGATCTTAGAATCACCGCACACTTCACTCATTTGGGCAGTCACGGGGCCAAAACCAGAGTGTGGAGCCACAGTGTGGCGGTGGAGGCAGCAGCAATGGGAGGCCATACAGCACCCTATGACAAAATGGAACCCACCAGCAGTGTGAGGAGACCTGAAAGTGGCACATGGCAGAGTGTGGCGATGGAGACAGCAGCAATGGGAGGCCGTACAGGGACCCATGAGACACTCTGGACTTGGCAGCAGCATGAGGAGGCGGTACAGGGGCCCATGACAGATTACGGGCCTGGCAGCAGCATGAGGAGTCGGTACGGGGGCCCATGGCAGATTACGGGCCTGGCAGCAGCAATGGGAGGCCCGTAATCTGCCAGCACCCTATGACAAAATGGAACCCACCAGCAGTGTGAGGAGACCTGAAAGTGGCACATGGCAGAGTGTGGCGAT
This sequence comes from Staurois parvus, assembly GCF_062004578.1. NCBI lineage: Eukaryota > Metazoa > Chordata > Amphibia > Anura > Ranidae > Staurois > Staurois parvus. The sequence continues at coordinate 4,676,993 of NW_028318087.1, forward strand.
GGAGACAGCAGCAATGGGAGGCCGTACAGGGACCCATGACAGATTACGGGCCTGGCAGCAGCATGAGGAGGTGGTACAGGGGCGCATGGCAGATTACGGGCCTGGCAGCAGCAATGGGAGGCCCGTAATCTGCCAGCACCCTATGACAAAATGGAACCCACCAGCAGTGTGAGGAGACCTGAAAGTGGCACATGGCAGAGTGTGGCGATGGAGACAGCAGCAATGGGAGGCCGTACAGGGACCCATGAGAGACTCTGGACCTGGCAGCAGCATGAGGAGGCGGTACGGGGGCCCATGGCAGATTACGGGCCTGGCAGCAGCAATGGGAGGCCCGTAATCTGCCAGCACCCTATGACAAAATGGAACCCACCAGCAGTGTGAGGAGACCTGAAAGTGGCACATGGCAGAGTGTGGCGATGGAGACAGCAGCAATGGGAGGCCGTACAGGGACCCATGAGAGACTCTGGACCTGGCAGCAGCATGAGGAGGCGGTACAGGGGCCCATGACAGATTACGGGCCTGGCAGCAGCAATGGGAGGCCCGTAATCTGCCAGCACCCTATGACAAAATGGAACCCACCAGCAGTGTGAGGAGACCTGAAAGTGGCACATGGCAGAGTGTGGCGATGGAGACAGCAGCAATGGGAGGCCGTACAGGGACCCATGAGAGACTCTGGACCTGGCAGCAGCATGAGGAGTCGGTACGGGGGCCCATGGCAGATTACGGGCCTGGCAGCAGCAATGGGAGGCCCGTAATCTGCCAGCACCCTATGACAAAATGGAAACCAACAGCAGTGTGAGGAGACCTGAAAGTGGCACATGGCAGAGTGTGGCGATGGAGACAGCAGCAATGGGAGGCCGTACAGGGACCCATGAGAGACTCTGGACCTGGCAGCAGCATGAGGAGGCGGTACAGGGGCCCATGACAGATTACGGGCCTGGCAACAGCAATGGGAGGCCCGTAATCTGCCAGCACCCTATGACAAAATGGAACCCACCAGCAGTGTGAGGAGACCTGAAAGTGGCACATGGCAGAGTGTGGCGATGGAGACAGCAGCAATGGGAGGCCGTACAGGGACCCATGAGACACTCTGGACCTGGCAGCAGCATGAGGAGTCGGTACGGGGGCCCATGGCAGATTACGGGTCTGGCAGCAGCAATGGGAGGCCCGTAATCTGCCAGCACCCTATGACAAAATGGAACCCACCAGCAGTGTGAGGAGACCTGAAAGTGGCACATGGCAGAGTGTGGCGATGGAGACAGCAGCAATGGGAGGCCGTACAGGGACCCATGACAGATTACGGGCCTGGCAGCAGCATGAGGAGGCGGTACAGGGGCCCATGACAGATTACGGGCCTGGCAGCAGCAATGGGAGGCCCGTAATCTGCCAGCACCCTATGACAAAATGGAACCCACCAGCAGTGTGAGGAGACCTGAAAGTGGCACATGGCAGAGTGTGGCGATGGAGACAGCAGCAATGGGAGGCCGTACAGGGACCCATGAGACACTCTGGACCTGGCAGCAGCATGAGGAGGCGGTACAGGGGCCCATGGCAGATTACGGGCCTGGCAGCAGCAATGGGAGGCCCGTAATCTGCCAGCACCCTATGACAAAATGGAAACCAACAGCAGTGTGAGGAGACCTGAAAGTGGCACATGGCAGAGTGTGGCGATGGAGACAGCAGCAATGGGAGGCCGTACAGGGACCCATGAGACACTCTGGACCTGGCAGCAGCATGAGGAGGCGGTACAGGGGCCCATGGCAGATTACGGGCCTGGCAGCAGCATGAGGAGTCGGTACGGGGGCCCATGGCAGATTACGGGCTTGGCAGCAGCAATGGGAGGCCCGTAATCTGCCAGCACCCTATGACAAAATGGAACCCACCAGCAGTGTGAGGAGACTTGAAAGTGGCACATGGCAGAGTTAACATGTTTGGGGCATGATTCATGGCGGATTTAGTCAGTTGTGTCAGGAACTGGTGGTTTGAAATCCAGACTAATCCACGCCTGATTCATTTTCACAAACGTGAGTCTCTCCACACTTTGGGTGGACAGTCGTGTCCTCCGCGGAGTTACAATACCTCCTGCCGCACTAAACACGCGCTCCGATGCCACGCTACTGGCCGGGCATGACAGCCTTTCAAGGGCAAATTCAGCTAGTTGGGGCCAAAGGTCAAGTTTCGTTGCCCAGTAGTCAAGGGGATTGTCTACCTCGGTTGGCAGGGTGCTGTCCAAGTAGGCCCAAGCCTGTTGTTTGAGGTCCTGCTCCAGGTCCACCTGATGCTGCTGCTGCTGCGGCTGGTTAGTAGTTTCCTCACTGCGCTGGTGAAGAAAGCTACTCATCATCGACTGCAGACTGAGGCAGCCGCTGCTGGTGGAGCTGCCACTGCTCCTACCACCCCACCCCTCCCCTGCTGCCATGGCAGCGGAACGCGAGCGCACAGGGCCCACAGTGTCTGAGGATGGACGTTGGCGCAGAAAGGCAGAGACCAACTGACTACATAGGTGGTTTTTATAGTACGTTATTTTGGCCTCCCTCTCAGCAGGTGTGAAAAAGGCCACCATTTTTGAACGGTAGCGAGGGTCCAACAAGGTGGACAGCCAAAAGTCATCCCTCTGTCTGATGGTTATTATTCGGCTGTCGCTACGCAAGCAACCGAGCATGCTATGGGCCATTTGTGCCAAGGAATGCGAGGGACTCCCTGCCTCCATCTCCACAGCATACTGCCACGGTGCGTCTGGGTCCTCTGTCTCCTCCTCCTCCTCTACCAGATGCTCCTGCTCCTCCACTCCTGTCCGCTGAGTGGAAAAACCACCCATTTCACTCAATAATTCCTGAGCACCAATGTCCTCCTCTACCTCCTCCTCCTCTTCTTCCTGTCCTGCCCCCACAGGGGTCATGTGGCGTTGAGATCTGTGCGCCACGTCTACCGCACCCTGACCAGCCATTGTTAACAGCATTTGTTCCAGGACGTGCAACAGAGGAATGACGTCGTTCATCCCATAGTCCTGCCGACTCACGAATAGCGTGGCCTCCTCAAAGGGCCTGAGCAAGCGGCAGGTGTCACGCATGAGCTGCCAATGGCTGACATCTAAGTTACACAGGGGAGTACCTTTATCCGCTTGTAACATCAGGAAATCGGTGATGGCCTTTCGCTGTTCGTAAAGGCGGTCTAACATATGTAGGGTTGAATTCCACCTTGTTGCAACGTCGCAGATCAGGCGATGCTGTGGAATTCCGTTCTGCCGCTGCAGCTCAAGGAGGGTGTGCTTTGCGGTGTAGGAATGGCTGAAATGCATGCAAAGTTTACGTGACATTTTAAGGATGTCTTGCAGTGGGATGCTGGATTTTAGGAACCGCTTGACAACCAGATTGAACACGTGAGCCATGCATGGCGCATGGCACAACCTTCCTTGACGCAGAGCAGACACCATGTTCTTTCCGTTGTCGGTCAACATGGTTCCGATTTTCAGTTTGCGCGGAGACAGCCATCTGTCGATTTCTCTGTTCATTACACTCAGAAGTTCCTCCCCTGTGTGACTACGTTCGCCAAGGCATACCAGGTGCAGCACAGCGTGACACCGTTGCGCCCTGCACATGTGATATGCCGGTCGGGTAATGGGACTTGGCACGGGGGTGGCGGCTGAGGACACGGCGGAAGAAGAGGTGGTAGAGGCGGACATCTTTTCTGGACCAAGGACGTGCAAACGTGGAGGCAAAAGCGGCGTGACCTGTCCAAGTTGCTGGTGCGGCTGTGCCGGCACCACGTTCACCCAGTGGGCCGTAAATGACATGTACTGTCCCTGACCGTAGTTACAGCTCCACACGTCGGCGCTGCCGTGCACTTTGGCAGAGACCGACATGCTCAAAGACTGGCCCACCATCTCTTCTACATGTGAATGCAGGGCTGGCACTGCCTTTTTGGCGAAGAAATGACGGCTTGGCACTCTCCACCGCGGCGCGGCACAAGCCATCATTTCTCGGAAAGGTGCTGAGTCCACCACTTGGAAAGGGAGGGACTGCAGCACCAGCAACTTGGACAGGAGGACGTTCAGCTTTTGCACCGTCGGGTGCGTGCTCGCAAACTGTTGTCTCTTGGAAACGGATTCCAAGAAAGACTGCTGACGGAATCCGTGAAGAGGAGTAGCAGGACAAGGAGCATCTGAACGAGCGGAAGATGCCAACGAGCGACAACTCCCCTCAGCAGAGGTGTTGGAGCCTTGACTGGCTGATAGAGGGCGATTGACGTCGGGTGACGGAGCAAGTAACGGAGTGGGTGATGGAGCGGGAGCTGGGGCAGGCAGAACCGCCGTATCTTTATCACGGTTTTCCCAGGCCACCGAATGGCGACGCTGCATATGCTGACGCAACGCTGTAGTCCCAACATGGGCCCCCTGGCCACGCTTGACTTTCTGCCCACATAGTCGACATACGGCTACGTTTACTTCCTCGGGCGGCTTGACGAAAAATTGCCACACCGCCGAGTAGGAAACTTTGCCCCCGCTACTCCTCACTGGCTGACTGCTACTTCCTCCGTGCACACCGGCACCACTACTGGCCGTGGTGGTAGGCTGCAGTGGAGCTGGTGCTCTACTCCGTGTCCGTTTGCCTCCACTGACACTGCTGCGACCCTGCTGCCTCCTGGGCAACCCACCGACTGTTTTGCTCGCTGCCAAGCTGGCACCCTCTTCTCCTGATGATGCGGAAGCAATAGCCTGATGACGACGAGGCTGCCAAGTGCAATCAGCCTCATCATCATCAATTAGGGTCTCCGCCTCACTACTAGCCCCCTCGGCTGCGTGTGGGTCAGGAGACAGACCTGTCTCTAGACAGGCTACCGAGCCACTCTCCTCGCCAGTACTTCTTCGCCTGGCTGCTGAAGAGGCGGATGTCTCCCCCCGTTCCTGACCGCCCTCTGTTAGCTCTTCCTCACTGTACAGTGGGGCTGAGCCCACAGCATGCGATACTTCGCTTGGTGAGGGAACACCAAAGGACAGGGGCAGGTAGAGGACACGTGATTTCAGTGGGCTTGCTCCCGGGCCATGCCAACTAACGGTTGTGTCTGACGTACCCACCGACCGTTGGCTGTAGGTGTCAGAGGTGACCTGGGAAGAGGAAGACGACCGAGCCAACCAATCGATGACGGCAGGGTTGTCGGTGGAGACACGACCGCTGGATGACACCGGGAGCACTGGCCTCTGGCTGCGACTAGTGCTGCCTCGACCCCTTCCTCTGCTGCCACGTCTGCTCGCTCCTAAAACATGGCCTCCTCTGCCACTCCTCTGCGTGTTGTCTGACATACTCTTTAATTCAATGATTCTGTGTCCCTGAGTAACGATTCTGTGTCCCTGAGTAACAATTCTGTGTCCCTGAGTAACAGTTCTGTGTCCCTGAGTAACAATTCTGTGTCCCTCAGTAACAATTCTGTGTCTGTCCCTGAGTAACAATTCTGTGTGCCTGAGTAACAGTTCTGTGTCCCTGAGTAACAATTCTGTGTCCCTGAGTAACAATTCTGTGTCCCTCAGTAACAATTCTGTGTCTTTCAGTAACAATTCTGTGTCCCTCAGTAACAATTCTGTGTCTGTCCCTGAGTAACAATTCTGTGTCCCTCAGTAACAATTCTGTGTCCCTCAGTAACAATTCTGTGTCCCTCAGTAACAATTCTGTGTCTGTCCCTGAGTAACAATTCTGTGTCGCTCAGTAACAATTCTGTGTCCCTCAGTAACAATTCTGTGTCCCTCAGTAACAATTCTGTGCCTGTCCCTGAGTAACAATTCTGTGTCCCTGAGTAACAGTTCTGTGTCCCTGAGTAACAATTCTGTGTCCCTGAGTAACAATTCTGTGTCCCTCAGTAACAATTCTGTGTCCCTCAGTAACAATTCTGTGTCTGTCCCTGAGTAACAATTCTGTGTCCCTCAGTGACAATTCTGTGTCCCTCAGTAACAATTCTGTGTCTGTCCCTGAGTAACAATTCTGTGTCCCTGAGTAACAATTCTGTGTCCCTGAGTAACGATTCTGTGTCCCTCAGTAACAATTCTGTGTCCCTGAGTAACAATTCTGTGTCCCTCAGTAACAATTCTGTGTCCCTCAGTAACAATTCTGTGTCTGTCCCTGAGTAACAATTCTGTGTCCCTGAGTAACAGTTCTGTGTCCCTGAGTAACAATTCTGTGACCCTCAGTAACAATTCTGTGTCCCTCAGTAACAATTCTGTGTCCCTCAGTAACAATTCTGTGTCTGTCCCTGAGTAACAATTCTGTGTCCCTCAGTAACAATTCTGTGTCCCTCAGTAACAATTCTGTGTCTGTCCCTGAGTAACAATTCTGTGTCCCTGAGTAACAGTTCTGTGTCCCTGAGTAACAATTCTGTGTCCCTGAGTAACAGTTCTGTGTCCCTGAGTAATAATTCTGTGTCCCTCAGTAACAATTCTGTGTCCCTCAGTAACAATTCTGTGTCCCTGAGTAACAATTCTGTGTCTCTCCCTGAGTAACAATTCTGTGTCCTTCAGTAACAATTCTGTGTCCCTCAGTAACAATTCTGTGTCCCTCAGTAACAATTCTGTGTCCCTCAGTAACAATTCTGTGTCTGTCCCTGAGTAACAATTCTGTGTCCCTCAGTAACAATTCTGTGTCCCTCAGTAACAATTCTGTGTCTGTCCCTGAGTAACAATTCTGTGTCCCTGAGTAACAGTTCTGTGTCCCTGAGTCACAATTCTGTGTCCCTGAGTAACAGTTCTGTGTCCCTGAGTAACAATTCTGTGTCCCTGAGTAACAATTCTGTGTCCCTGAGTAATAATTCTGTGTCCCTCAGTAACAATTCTGTGTCCCTCAGTAACAATTCTGTGTCCCTCAGTAACAATTCTGTGTCTGTCCCTGAGTAACAATTCTGTGTCCCTGAGTAACAGTTCTGTGTCCCTGAGTAACAATTCTGTGTCCCTGAGTAACAATTCTGTGTCCCTGAGTAACAATTCTGTGTCCCTCAGTAACAATTCTGTGTCCCTCAGTAACAATTCTGTGTCTGTCCCTGAGTAACAATTCTGTGTCCCTCAGTAACAATTCTGTGTCCCTCAGTAACAATTCTGTGTCCCTCAGTAACAATTCTGTGCCTGTCCCTGAGTAACAATTCTGTGTCCCTGAGTAACAGTTCTGTGTCCCTGAGTAACAATTCTGTGTCCCTGAGTAACAGTTCTGTGTCCCTGAGTAACAATTCTGTGTCCCTCAGTAACAATTCTGTGTCCCTCAGTAACAATTCTGTGTCCCTCAGTAACAATTCTGTGTCTGTCCCTGAGTAACAATTCTGTGTCCCTCAGTAACAATTCTGTGTCCCTCAGTAACAATTCTGTGTCTGTCCCTGAGTAACAATTCTGTGTCCCTGAGTAACAGTTCTGTGTCCCTGAGTAACAATTCTGTGTCCCTGAGTAACAATTCTGTGTCCCTCAGTAACAATTCTGTGTCTGTCCCTGAGTAACAGTTCTGTGTCCCTGAGTAACAATTCTGTGTCCCTGAGTAACAATTCTGTGTCCCTGAGTAACAGTTCTGTGTCCCTGAGTAACAATTCTGTGTCCCTGAATAACAATTCTGTGTCCCTCAGTAACAATTCTGTGTCCCTCAGTAACAATTCTGTGTCCCTCAGTAACAATTCTGTGTCTGTCCCTGAGTAACAATTCTGTGTCCCTCAGTAACAATTCTGTGTCCCTCAGTAACAATTCTGTGTCTGTCCCTGAGTAACAATTCTGTGTCCCTGAGTAACAGTTCTGTGTCCCTGAGTAACAATTCTGTGTCCCTCAGTAACAATTCTGTGTCCCTCAGTAACAATTCTGTGTCCCTCAGTAACAATTCTGTGTCTGTCCCTGAGTAACAATTCTGTGTCTGTCCCTAAGTAACAGTTCTGTGTCCCTGAGTAACAATTCTGTGTCCCTGAGTAACAGTTCTGTGTCCCTGAGTAACAATTCTGTGTCCCTGAGTAACAATTCTGTGTCCCTCAGTAACAATTCTGTGTCCCTCAGTAACAATTCTGTGTCTGTTCCTGAGTAACAATTCTGTGTCCCTCAGTAACAATTCTGTGTCCCTCAGTAACAATTCTGTGTCCCTCAGTAACAATTCTGTGTCTGTCCCTGAGTAACAATTCTGTGTCCCTGAGTAACAGTTCTGTGTCCCTGAGTAACAGTTCTGTGTCCCTGAGTAACAGTTCTGTGTCCCTCAGTAACAATTCTGTGTCTGTCCCTGAGTAACAATTCTGTGTCCCTCAGTAACAATTCTGTGTCCCTCAGTAACAATTCTGTGTCTGTCCCTGAGTAACAGTTCTGTGTCCCTGAGTAACAGTTCTGTGTCCCTGAGTATCAATTCTGTGTCCCTCAGTAACAATTCTGTGTCCCTCAGTAACAATTCTGTGTCCCTGAGTAACAATTCTGTGTCTGTCCCTGAGTAACAGTTCTGTGTCCCTGAGTAACAGTTCTGTGTCCCTGAGTAACAATTCTGTGTCCCTAAGTAACGATTCTGTGTCCCTAAAGTATCTGTGGCCCTAACTCTTTCCCTAATACAGAGAGGTCTGTCTCTCTTGAATGACCGGAGGCAAATGGAGAATTGTAAGATCGCCGCAATTTATAGCTCCACCATTACACAGTGCTGGCTGGCTGGCTGCTGATTGGCTAATGCGATCACATGTCATGAATGAATGCATTATGGGTCAGCGCTCCTTGTCTGCGCGCCTTCCCAGAGATCCCCGCTCCGTCGCCACACATGTCGCCGCCATTTTTGGAAAAATTTCGCGCATCCGAAGTATGCTAATTTTTCCTAATATTCGAAACGAATTCCACTTCGCCAAGTTCGATTCGCTCATCTCTAATCACAATGTATAGCAACATTGTATAGCAAAAGATAACTGAAGTTTCAAACAAAGTGCATATTCCATTTTTGCAGGAAGCTACAGCTGCAGGATACAGGTAAATATGCACCTGAACTGGGTGCTTAGTTGGGGGGTAGGGGAGTTGCACAGGCAGAAGGATTTACATGATTGTGTTGTGTCATCTAAAGCTAGCATCTCAGTCCAGGAAGGAGAGGTGGCTCGGTTCTTCTGGAGAGAAAAGCAGATCAAGTCATTGTCAGGGGGAGTACTGTGGTCTCTGTGAGATGTAATAAATACCTGCAGATATTGCCCTTGCACATTACTTAGCATGTATGCACTCAAAGTGATTCTAAAGCTTTTTTTTTTAAACATTGAAATAAAAAAGAGGTTCTACTCACCTGCTATGTGCAACAAGATTGGAGAGAGTGGTCCCCTTTCTCTTCTTTGGCAGTCTCCCACTGATGCTGTCCACTTGTTTTTCAGGCAAGTGCAAACCCCCCAGAAAGTCATGTGCTATAGGGGCTCCTGTGTGAGTGAGCTCCCGAGTCAGGCTGTGTGCATGCATAGACACACAAAGCCACGACCCCTGATCCCTCTTAGCAGGATTTGACTGACAGCAGCATGAGTCCAGGAAGAGAGAAGAGTTGCAACCGGGACAGCACTGGATAGTGAGAATACTCAGGTAAGTGTTTAGGGATGGGGGCAAATAGTGGGGATTTTTTTACCTTAATGCAGGGACAATGAAAACTAGACTTTAGAACCACTTTTACTTAAGGAAAAAAAAAAAAAAATATATATATATATTGCTTTCTCCACTTTAAGTAGGCATGATCGTACGCACTGTGTATATGCACTGGTTCTACGATGTAATGGCATCTGAAATCTTTTTGCAGCTTCTGCTCATGATGTCCACAATTTCATACCTGCCCAGGGTGCACAGGGTCTGGCCTTCTTATGGTTGTATGTGAAGCACAGCATCCACCAAAGTCTTCCATATCTTCATTTCACTGCTCCCCCCACTAAAGAACCTATATACAGTATCTAAAAGCAGTTCAGTATACTGTATATACATTTATCTTGTCATCTATCATCTCTTTGCTCTGTCTGTTCCCAAGAAGGCATTCTATCTACTGCTGTGTTTGGAATTTATCTTATCAACACATATGACAGTTTGATCATATATCACTGTAGTATGCTTCCTGAATATGAGATTTGTGTTCGCACCTTTGACATAATGCTGATTCACAAGCTGGTATGGTGTCAGTGTCACTTACTTGCGAGGTCTTCTTTAGCTGCCTGATTTTTATGGAATGAAGCCTCCCAGTTATTCCATTCAGGCTTATATCCTGCGCTGGTCATAAACATCTGCCGCTTCATACTATTTGTTGCCTGCATCTTCAGAAACTCAGTCTTTGCTGGTGTGGCTTTCATCCTTGGTAATTTCAGGATTCCATTTTTTTGTAAAAAAATTGATTTATTTGAATGTTTTAGTTAATCATTTTTGGTTTCACAGAGCTAAATAAAACAGCAGGTCAGTTAATCTAGACAAAATGGAGAATTCCTGCTAAAGAAATGAATGTGGTTCAAAATTGTCTTTCACAAAAACCTCTGTTAACCGATAACAGGCATTAAATCAAACATAGCGGGGACAACACTGATACAACACT